>NW_005871080.1:3959222-4038430 GCF_000147115.1 Myotis lucifugus
ATGACTACATTGCATGTGACTTATGGGAATATGCCTTTCTGTATTGTATACATACACATAAACATAGAAGTTGGAATGTTCACATGTACACATGCACACATATTTTAAATAACATCTTAAATGCAGTTTGAAAATACATATGTATATACATACTCACACATATTCTGAAATGCCATCATTCAACATAATTCATAATGTGTATTGAAATATATCAAAGCAGAAACACATTCCAGAAAGAAATACTCACTGGTGCAATTAAATCATAAAGGAGTTTAATTTGTTCACTTAGTAGCTAAATGTTTATATCAACATTTTGGCCAGCAGTTTCTTTAATGAGAATGTACCTGGAATGAATTAAATTTGGTTATTATTTAAGCTCATGAGTTAAAGTGTTTCTTCAGGGACTGCACTTATGCTTTGATGCATTTCAATGACTGCTGTTCTTGAAAATGCCTGTTTCAACTCCTTTAAACTTGAAACCTGAAAATCCTCATGGTAGCCTGGTTTATGAAACTGGTCATGAATATCTGTGGGATACACAGGCTAGAGGAGCAACTCATTCTTTTATACATAACAGCTTTATTGGGATGTACTTCACACATACAATGTACCCATTAAAAGTGTACAATTTGATGTTTTCTAGCCTATTCACAGACTTGTGCACCAGTACTGCAATGAATTTTCGAACATATTCATCACCCCCCAAAGAAGCCCTGTATGCATCAGAAGTCATTTCCCATTTCCTCACACCTCACCCCGCCTCCAGTTGCCTCCAGTCACAGGCAACCTCTGAGTTACTTTCTGACTCTATGGAATTTTTCTATTCCGGACATTTCATTTAAACAGAACCATACAATATGTGGTCTTTTGTTACTGGCTTCTTTCACTTGGAATGCTGTTTTTAAGGTTTATCCACCGGGTGGCATGTATCTGTACTTTACTTTTATTGCTAAATAATATTTCACTCTATGGATCTATCCCATTTAATTTATCCATTTAGCAGTTGATGGACATTTGTGTTGTTGCTACTTTTTGGTTATCAGGAATAATGCTGCTATGAATATTTGTGTACAAGTTTTTGCACAGTTGTATTTTCATTTCCCCCTTTTTTATCTTTTCATTGATATTTAGAGAATGAGAGGAAAGGAGAGGGATTGAGAGATAGAGAGAAACATCATCTATCCACTGCCTCCTGCACACCCTCTATTGGGGATTGAGCCCGCAACCCGGGCATGTGCCCTAACCGGGAATCGAACTGGTGATTTCTTGGTTCCTGAGTTAGCATTCAATTGCTGAGCCACACTGGCTGGGCATGTTTTCATTCCTTTTGGGTACACATTGAGGAGTGGTACATACCCAATTGTTGCATCATATGGTAACACCATGTTTAATCTTATGAAAAACTACTAGACTGTTTTTCCAAAGTGGCTGCCCAGTTTTACATTTCTACCAGTATTGTATGAGGATTTCAATTTTTCCATGGATAACTCACTTTGATGTCTATGGTCATTATTTCCTAAATGCTGGCCTCTGTCCTCTTGTGTGATATAGCCATACAGATAAGATGTGACCTCTCTGATTTTTTACTCTTATATGCATAGCACAGCATTCTCTAAGCCCAGAAATATCAGCCCTTCTTCAAGCACATCATGAATGTTAGCCCAAGAATGCCATGTACACTGAGTTTTATCAACTGTAATATGAGGGAGATTGGTCCAGAGTGAAACCTATGGCCACTTGAAACCTATTGACACAGCTCCATGAGCAAGCTCCTATGTGAGGAGAGATACTATTTCAGACCAAATTAATGTATTTTAAAAACACAAATCTTAAAGCTGTTTGAACAATAGTCACTTGAGAAATGTATCAATTCATTGAGGGAAGATAATCCTATAGGTTTTTTAGATTCTTTTGATTAAGTAAGTACCCTCCAGTGTTCTCAGAAGGGACTTCAGTCTTTCACCGCGTGAGTAATTTAGATGCACTGTTGTTCTTTCCTAATTTATCATATGGCACATACTGTAGAATCTTAAATGAATTGTAAATTATTGGATTATGTAACAGTTCCAAATTGTTTTTGCTATACCCAAAACAATCTTGAATAGGGCATAATAAGGGAAATGCTAATAAAGGTCAATAAATTTAAGAAACTGAATTGTTCATTTTTTTATTTTTAGCATACTATAGGCACACAATCTCACTGAATAATATCTATATTATTATATGTGATAATATATAATATTGATGGTGATAAGAATAACATCCCTAAATAACTGGGTGCTGGGGAATATACTGAATATTTTACATATGTAATGTAATAATCTTCACAGCAACCCACTAAAGTAGGTGTCATCAATCTCTCCAATTTACAGATGAGAAAACTGAGACTGGGAAGTTTAATTACTCATTATTTGTTATGCAGTTAGTGATGCTGGGCCAAGACCAGAACCAGGTTTGTCTGAATCCAGTGTGACCTCCAGTCCATGCTATATCTAACCCAAAGGGCTTTATCCAAAAGGAGCCGGTTCTGAAATATATTTTCTACAGATGCAATGAAAAGCCCATTATTTTAGTGGGTCATTGGGAACAAAACACTATCTATAGACTCATAAAATGGTATATATCTTAGTACATGTTAACTATTTTTCAAAAATATGTAGAATATTTTATGTTTGATAGAATACAAACTTACAAATAATAAAGTATACTAACCTTATGCCTACTGCATACTATTTCAATCAACAGATGATGAAAATATAACTATCAACGTGTTAGATCTGAAAATTTGTATTATATCAGAAAGAGAGCTTTGTATTTGAAAATGCTTAATACTTATAGAAATAAAGGCTTTTCATAACCTTAATGAGTGAAATGTACTTCTAAGCACACAGAAGTAGTTACATATTCCAATTAATAGTAAAATATTATGAATAACTATAAAATACAGTGTGTGCTTAAATACCACTTATCTCAATTTTGTAAATATGGAATCTAAAATACTAAAAGGATAGTTTTCTTATTAACACAAATAGAGAATCATTATCATAACAAATGACTGCATTTTGGCTATTCACTCAGAGTCTAGTTCCTGCAACATAGTAGAAATTTAACTGATGCTTTAAAACAAATGTTTAATTTGTTACCTGTATCCTGTGCTACCCTCCAGGCACCTTTTATTTATTTCGCTAAAACTCAAACGTCTTTCACATTAGCTAAATTTAGAGGATCAGTCTTAGCATTATCCCTAATTAAAATTCAATAAAACCCCTCAATTTAAAAGTTATTGTGGTCAAAACTGTGGGAGAGCTATGAAATCCATAGATGAAGGCAGTCAGAATAGATTTAACCACCTGTGAGGTATAATAACCACACTGAAATTCGTGGCCTGGAGTGTTTTCATTGCTATTATAAAAGGAAACATATACATAAAAGCAAGGGAAACATTCAGATATGGCCATTAATAAATGATTATCACATAATGGACAGTAAATAAGGAACCACTTATTAATCTAGTGTTATACAGCATTCAAAAACAAATTAAAAATTATCTCTTAGAAAATCCATGAATTTATTAACTATACACATAAAAATGCTACCCATCAACTCAATAGCACATTCTCAATATTAGAAGTGAAAAGACCTAGAGAGATTTTTGGGTCCAGAGAGGACCTCTATCTTAATCCTTCAAAGGCATGTCATGCAGAACATAAAATTTGTATACAGATAAAGTCTTAGGTAATTCTACATTTTCTGTTTTAAGAATCATAGTCTACATAATTATTTCTACATAGATTTAATCTGATGATATTCACTCATCAAACATAATTTTATGCCATACATACTCATATTCTATAAGACTGTACTTAGCCTTAAATAATATTCCTTGAAACAAATATTTATTGAGTATATATTGTGTACTAATATAAAGTGAATGGTGTTTTGAAAGCCACTGGCCTAAAACCCAAAGTTATATTACTAAACCTAGTTAGTTTTGGGCATTCAGAACTTGTTTTTTTTATATGTAAAATAAATTAATCCCACTCATAGGGTTATTGGAAAAATTAAATTAACTGAGAAATGTAAAATATTTTATAAACTGTGAAATAAATCACAAAAATGGATAAATCAGTTAATTATCATTTACATGAAATATATCATTGCCTAATTTTCAAAACATCCGTTTTGGTAAGCTTAAACCCAAATATGTTTTCAATAAGATAAAATGATTACTATTTATAAAAAATTATTAACAAATTTATAACCTACATTTATATAAGTTGAGGAGTTGCTTTGAATCAGCTAATTCAAGACAAATTTGTCAGTCCAAATGTGTTTTGAGTACCTATCAGTACAAATATCTTATATGTCTACAATGATATGGATATTTACTTATTTCAAATTTTTTTCTACATATCAAAATTATCCATTGTTACTCTTATTACACACAAGTAGAAATAATAAATTAATTTCCTCTCCAGCAATTGATGACATAATTTTTATGAGGTTGTATAATCCTAGATCACTAAACAGAGTTGTAAATCTTCTCCAGAGTTCTCTTCAGTTTCTTATTTTTCACAAAAAATAAATAAAACTTTCCTGTAAATTGTATTAAGATACAACTAAGCTGACTCAATCTTGGGAATAATTAGAACATGAAATTTCCAAGTAACTTTCCAGATATGGCCTTCTGCAAAGAAAGTATAGATGACCAAGAACTATAGGCAAATTATACTGTTTACAAAGAAAGAATAAACAACTAGAATCATCTGGAAATCTTCTGTGAATGCATTTAAGATACACAAGTGTTAAACTTTTAAGCACATTTACTAATTCACTCACAGATATTTGAGGGGTTTTATGCATCAAGCTATGTTTAGGAGTAGTATAAATATAAAGGTAAATCTTACCCAGACCATGAATATAAGGATTATGCCTTAAATAATGGAACTGAGAAAGATAAACCATAGAAGCAGATACAAATATAGCTGTATATGAAAACTATATTATAAGATAGAAATTGGTGCGCTGCAAAAAGATGTAGAAATCTAACATTTCAGAGGTGATGACTTAAGTGGAAGGATGGGGGAAATGTCTTAGAATATATAGGGCCTTGGAACAGCATGACGCCACTGAACATAACAATAGGAGAGACAAGTTTGCTAGGCCTTCCATCAGTGAGCACAAAGATTCAAGAATGGAAAACTGAGTTGAGTTAGACAGTAATGAGGCCATTTGACTAGAGTAAAGGAGTCTAAATAAGGTAGAGCCATATTATGGGATGATATTGAATATCAGTTAAGAACATTTGCTTAATATCTTTGAAACTTTTGAGAAGGGGCATGCATGCCATTGTACATTATAGGAGAGACTTCATGGGCATACTAACTTGGCAAATGCTCATAAAAGAAATTAAAATGAGGAGCGGCTAAAGAAGGAAAGAATGGGGACTACCTTAGCAGCAAAATGCAATGCAAATGGCGAGTGGGAAGTTAAGGAGGCCGATACTTAGCTACAAGAATGAAAGAGAGAAGAATGTTGTAAAGACATTTTAGAGAGAAGATTGGCAAGCAGTGGTAACCATTTGGATTTAGAGTTAGAGATTATAGTTTTTTCCCCTTGGCACATGTTATCTGGCATTTATCCTGTGAATTTCCATGTCTGCTAGAACTATCGGGGTAACAATAAAAGGAGAAAGGAAGAAAGGAAGGATGGTTTACCTATTCTTCTCCATCTTTTTGAGCAGTACGTGACAGGGTGAACAATCCCAGAATATAATGTGCTCACCCTCCATTTAATTTTTCATTTATAAACTATTTTCTATAGTCTCTCCTGCCTCCTGGATTTAAAAACATCTCTGCTGATGAGCTGGGGTTCTAGGATTCCTGAGAAATGAATAGAACTTGGAATCCCACAAGTGAGGTTAAAACACAGCACTGCAGTATCACTGATGAGTATTCAAATGACAAATTTTCAAAGTATGTTACATCAAGACATGTTCACAGCCTAAACTGAATAATGAGTTGAAGATAATAAAAGGCTAAACAAATGCAAGTCATCAAATCAATGAAAGAAAAAGAAAAAGTAATAGGAGACCCCACAAGAGGGAAAAAATTTGGATAAGCTTCAAATTAACTTCATTACAACAGTGCCTCTGCAACCTAAATGTACACTGCCATGCTTCCCCAATTCACAGTTTAAATCTTTTGTTTCCTTCTTTCTCTCGATGCTCAGTCTAATTCCTCTATGTGCTCTAATTTTCTACGACTTATTTCCTACTCTGCACTTATTAATTTCTTAAACCGAGATTGAGCTATCATTTCTACATTTGTGCTTATTCCCTTCCCCTGTTATATTCCTTTCTGAACGATGTTCCAGATAGGGCTAGGAGCACCTGAGCATAAACAGCAGCGGCGGCTTTAGCCAGTGATGTAAGTGATCAAGGTGCCAAATGCATGGTCAGTGTCTCCTTAGGTCTAATCGCCTTGATGTCTTCCAGTCTCCTGTATTCTTTCGGTGCCTTATGTCAGAGGATTTTCTTTCCATTTTCTTGGAAAACATTTCAAGTTCACGATATTGAGAGCTATCCATGGGTTCACAAAAGCCTGAGTAAAGTGTGAAAGACATACTGGCACTCCAGCATGATAGGGAAAATTAGTCATCCAAATTGAAAGATGAAAAATAGATCTAAAAAAATAAGGCGAGAAAGTGTGGAGGGGTAGGAAAGGGCAGGGATGGGTGTGGTGAGCAGGAGAGAATAGTATTCCATCAAGTCGTCCCTGACAGTGCATCTTGTTAGGATCATGCAATTTGAACAGAATTTGGGGGTCAGTTTTTGTTTTACTCTCTCCCATTTTTAGAATCAGTTTGCCCAATATTATGACACACATGTTCCCAGTTACCATAATAGACTACATATGCAACATTAACTACATCATTTCAGAGTTCCATTTGCAGATTCTACATTTTATTCCACACATACTCCCCCCACCCCAGAGGAGACAGGCTGTTAATCCCCATCCTCTGTGGGAAGCGTATGCTACGGTTGGCAAAATGTGAGAAAAAAGGCTTTGTATTCCAGTTACCATGTTAGCTGTGATACACACACATATACATTTCATCTCCAGTGTTGTTCTTCATTAATTCATTTTGGAAATTATAATGCAGCATTTCAGCATCGTCTTAGGGAAGCTCAGAGCAGATTTTTCTAGATGTGCAAGGCGCTCCCTTTACAGTGGAGTTTGCAGCTATCGTGAATACTCTATAGGCTGAATCTTAAACTTTTTATGTTGTTACTAGAGGCCCACTGCACGAATTCATGCATGGGTGGGGTCCGGCCCCAATCGGGCAGATCGGGGTTGGGCCTGTGGGAGGAAGAGAAGGCAAGAGGTTGGCTGGCCGCCCCCCCACCCCCCCCAGTCAGGCCTGATCAGGGCAGGGCTGGCTGGGGGGAGGGCTGCAGGCCAATGGGGGTGGTGGGGGCCCATAGGGGGTGGGGTGGGCCGGGGGGAGGGGCTGCAGGCAGTTGGCTGGCCAGCCCTGCCCCCTATTGAAGTGGGGGGTGCAATCAAGGGCAGGGCCAGCAGCAGGGAGGCGCTGTGGGCTTATCATGGTGGGGCAGGCCGATCAGTGTTGGGGCCCGACTGTGGGGGGTGAGGCTGCAGGAATTTGGCCAGCAGCCCCACCCCCTGATCTGGCTGTTTCGCTGGCCACAGTGGTCACCATAGTGACTGGTCATTCCAGTTGCTGGCTTTTTATATATATAGATTGTTGTTAATCCTCACTTGAGGGTATTTTTACCATTGATTTTTAAAGAGAGTAGAAAAGAGAAAGAGAGACCCGAATTGGCAGCCTCCCACATGCACCCCAACTGGAGTCAGGGATCAAACTTGCAATCCAGGTATGCACACTTGACTAGGAATCCAACCAGGTACACTTCAGTACCTAAGCTGACACTTTAACCACTGAGCGACACAGGCCAGGACTAAATATTAAACTTTTGAAAAGCCCTCTGGAAATGCAGGCTCAGAACTTGTCAGAGAGCATCTGAATCTCACAGCATGGTGGAGAACATGTAACAGAGATTGGCTCTTTTTCCCTATGTATCTGATGTAAAATTTAAGTGCAAAAAGTCTAAGTTCTGAATCACTTGAAAGACTAGAGCAGCGGTTCTCAACCTGTGGGTCACGACCCCTTTGGCGGTCGAAGGACCCTTTCACAGGGGTCGCCTAAGACCATCCTGCATATCAGATATTTACATTATGATTCATAACAGTAACAACATTACAGTTATGAAGTAGCAACGAAAATAATTTTATGGTTGGGTCACAACATGAGGAAATGTATTTAAAGGGCCAGAAGGTTGAGAACCACTGGACTAGAGAAAGGGATTCAGTCATAGAAAAGCCATTTTAATTCTGTATCAATAATTTTTATCTATGTTAAACTTAGGTAGGTCTTTATTGGTGAGAGTTAGTGAAAATGTTTCTGTGTAAAAATTGGTAAAATTGTGTTAAAAAGACACGTATCAGGAAAAGGGAATATAAAAGTACAATGATTACTTTAGACGTTGACTCTCCCATTAAAATATCAGCACTTTTGTACTTTGGCACTTTAGAAAGAGATTTAATTCATAAAATAAGCCTTATTTAGCTAGTTCTAGTAGAAATTTGTTCCAGGAAAAATTGCATCATGACTTCTAAGAAATTTTATATAAAGATGAGAAGAGTGCTAAAAAAACTATTCAAAATAGATATATTTCTTTAACTATAGGATAAGTATGCTTGTATATTTCTGAACACTTCAATAAGATTAATGCTTTCATAAGACAATAATTTTTTCAGATATAATAACGCAGTGTTCTAAAAATACTATTTTATAAGACAATATCTGTCTTATCTCTAAAAACTTATGAGACTAATCAATTCTTTCCGTCCAACTTTAATCTTTTTCTCCAAGATTACTTTTAGAAATTATTTCAATGGCAAAAATTATATTTTTTTCGAATAAAACCTTTATAATTTATAATTTATAAAGTATATTATTATACAATCACAATTTGCCATAACATACTGAAAATTTTTCTACTCTTCCCACACACACCTTTGTTTATTTTTAAAATGACTCAACATGAAATAATTATGTTAAACAGTGTTGTTTCTGAGAAACAAAACTAATTTTTGTTATTTTAGAATTACAAATGTCACAACAATAAACACATAAATAATACCTTTCATTTAAACGTAACAATAAACAGTATATTAAAACACTGAGGACAACCTTTAAAAATCTTAAACATGAGCAAAATCAAATAGTAACTATCCAAAGAAAATAAAAACTAGAAAACAATCATAAGATATGAAATTAAAAATACTAGCAAGAATCTTGGAAAAATTATTTGAAGTTTTATTGAATCATTTTTCCTTCAGAAATTGACTTTCATAAAAACAAGAAAAGTGACATAAATATATGCATGAGTCACAGTTGTTATAGGTCAACTTTCCTCTCTAAATGTGTGTATCACCCTGATTTACAGTATCTGATCAATTTAATGGTCATCAAGAACTCCTATATTGAAGATCATACTATACTTTTTTGTTTGAAATGCTGCTCAGAGATTCACAGAATTTCATACTCTACTGTACATACCTTAAATCTATCACTCTGCATTTCATATCAAATTGATTCTGACACATCACATTTGAATAAAACAGTGGTAGGACATGCATACTCATTTACACTTTAATATTAATTGTTACACTTTTTATGCACTAAATAAATGTACATAATTGGTAAAATGCATGGGAATTAAGTCAAATTAGCCCAATATGCATTTTAAAAAAGCATTTCCTCATCTTATGCATTGCTATATATCAAGATATATAATAAAATATATGCTCTATATCATTATAGAAAAATGATTTACATTTCTGCAAAATAATTTAAACAAAGTTCAGATTAGAGTTTAGAAAATAGGATTTGTCCTTCATCCAAAATTGAAAGACATTATTTTCTAGGTCAAGACAATTAAGTGAGTAGATAGGAGCTAATGCACTTTTCAGAGCTGAGGCAGCCCCACATCTTATACAGCAAGATTCCCTGTGAGGTCAGTGACCTCTAACTCCATATGAAAAACCTTATGAGAAGGAGTAAAGAAGACCAAGATTACAGTTAATCAATTGACTTTCTATAGAATCTCCTTTAAAAATAGCTATGTCACTATAGACATTTTACCCTTTTGTTGGTCAAAATCATCTTTCTCCAAAGAAAGTGATTTTAAAAAGTAGGGGGAGGGGTTCAGTTGGCCACCAATTTTTCTATGATTTACACAATTAGATTGCTCTTCCCATACAAGTGGTGTTTAATAGAAATTTGAAAATCCTTTAGAAACATTACATACAGCCCTAGCCAGTTTGGCTCAGTGAATAGAGCATAGCCCTGGCAACTGAAGGGTCCCAGGTTCAATTCCAGTCAAGGGCACATACCTTGGTTGCAGGCTCCCAGCCCTGGTCAGGGGCATGCAGGAGGCAACCAATCGATGTGTGTCTCTCCAGCTCTCTAAAAATCAATGGGAAAAATATCCTCAGGTGAGGATTTAAAAAAAACACACATATTACATACTATGGTATTTATAGCTGATTGATTTTTTAATGTAGCAATTGTATTTAATTCAAATAACTATGGAAGAAAAAAACCTGCTAGCTAATCTTCATTAAAGTAAAGCAGTCTGCGCTTACAGGTGTTAAAGATCTTTTAAGTTAAGGGCTGATACTAATTCCTCCCTCGGCCAGAGGTCAAAGGACCTCAGTCCCTGGGAATATTGCTGTTCTTAAAAAGTAAATGAAACTGTCCTCTGACCTTGCCAATGACCATGAACCAATACACACTTCTTTTTTTTTAACCTTAGACAAAGCTCCTGGGTCCTCCCTTAGAGCCTATTTACTTTTCCACAATCCTCAAACAGTGTTTGTAAACTTGGGCACCACTGACATTTTGAGCCAAGTTAACTCTTTGTTGTGAAAGTCTACCCTGTACACCAAGCATGTCAAACTCGGGGCCCTTGGGCCGCATGCCTCATTTATTTGGCCCATGTTAGCCTTTGAGTTTGACATGCTTGCTGTACACTGTTAGAGATTTAGTAACCTAATCTCTACCCACTAGATGCCAGTAGCACCCCCTCTCTGAAGTAGAACAATTAGAAATGTCACCATACATTGCCAAATGTCCCCTGAGGAGGGGAAATTCCCCCATTGAGACCTGCTGTTTTAGAGGAAGAGAAATAACCTTTGTTAAAGGCAGGCTCACTGAGGAAAAGCAGCAAGTGATAGCTGACAGCTTTACAGGGAGGGAAAGGATTGATAAATGAGACAAAACAATTACAATTGGTTGCATAGCGAAGGGGGATATTTTGTATAGGGATTTCAATCACTATACCAGGCATGATCATCAGTACAATAACTATGAAGAGCAATTATTTTATTCTGCATTAACATTGAGATGCCCTGCAGGGAGAGCATCCCTAAATTCGTACTGAACAAGATCACTTATGTTTACTGTGGTGATCCCATGTCAGTGTACCCCAACAAAGAAAATAGAAAAGATGTAATACATTTGGGCAAGATTTCCATCAAAAGATTGAACTTTTCTAAATTCAGGGCAATTGATGTTTAGCAGGGGAACTTGGAATATTTTCTTTCATTGGTACTTGTTTTTTAATTAATAGTTCAGAAAAGAGAAATTAGCCATCAAAGGGACACCTGATCCTCTGATAAAATCCTACATTACTGTGGTTTGTACCTAGTTTGGCCCATAGGTATTGTCAAAGATGAATGTTGTCACCTCCTGGCTGGTCAGGGTTGCCCAATAAAATGCTAGAGAGAGGTGTATGTTTGGGTGAGATCTAGACAGTTTCCAAAGTCCAGGTAAAAGAAATCTGGGTTCTCCAGATAAACAGAACCAATAGGGTAGATGTAGATAGATGATAGATTAGATAGATAGATAGATAGATAGATAGATAGATAGATAGATAATAGATTGATGATATAGATGGATAGATAGATAAAAAGATTTATTATAAAATATTGGCCCACATGCTTATGGAAGCTGAGAAATGCAAATATCTGCAGTCAGAGACCCTGAAGACTCAGGAAAGCCAAGGGTATAGATCCAGAGCCCAAGTCATAAAGGAGGAGGAAACCAATGTTCCAAGGGTGAGTTCTCTTTTACTCAGCCTTTTATTCTATTCAAGCCTTCAACACATTGGATGAGGTCCACCCTTATTGAGGAGAACAATCTGCTTTACTCAGTCAACAAATTCAAATGTTAATCTCACCCAGAAACACTCTCATAGACACACCCAGAATGAATAATGGTTAACCATATGAGGGCACCCCATGGCCCAGTCAAGCTGACACACAAAATTAACTATCACAAAACTCCATGTGGAGAGAGCTTACAAAGCAAGGTCAGGGTGCAAAGTAGGAGTGGGAAAAACAGAGAAGGGCAAAGGAGCAGAGCACCCTAACCAACACAATGGGGGAAAATTGTGACTAGAGTCAGGACGGGTAGATTAGGGATCAGATGGGTACGCATAGGTCAAAATTTTATTTTGCAAGAAGTTTTAGAAATTTCACATGCCCACTAGAGTAAACAATTAAATACATGAGCAAGCCCAATTCTAAACTTTGAATAGCAGTCTGAAACAGGATTATTGGGAGTAAGAAAAGTTCTAGGACAATGTCAACCTTTTAATGATATTATCCTAGAGCCCTCACTGCTGCCTGAGACCATGAAGATGGGTTGGGATAAGGGGATTCTGGAGACAGCAGCAAAAGGGATCAAAAGGAAGTCAATAATTATATTCTCTGTTCACTTGGGTTTGATATAAAATCAACCAGCAAACTTAGAGAGACATATTTCAGTTTGGAACCCATATCAATCACTTACTAGCTATGTAATTTTTGGCAAGTTATTTAACTTCTCTGATCCTTGGTTCTCATCTATGATATCAATACACAGACTAAGTAAAACCCTGATGAAATAAACACAGTTGATCACACTACTGGTAACTGGCTATCTGTCAGTCTTCACTGAATCCCGTTTTCAAATGAAGGTGGCCGGATAGGACTGGGATTTTATAAGTGACTAGAGGCCCGGTGCATGAAATTCGTGCACAGGTACGGTCCCTAGTTCTGGTCGGCAATCGAAGCATGAGTGTCTGGTGTGGAAGGGCAGGTCCTAGCTGACCTCTGGGCTCTGGGCAGCACATGAGCCCCTGGGCCCTTGCGTGCCCCCCTCAGCCTGAATCATGGCGCCTGAGTATCGATGTGGAGATGCGGTGAGCACGGCTGGAGGCCAGGGCCTGGGCACAGTGTGGGCCTCTGGGCCACCCAGTGGTGACCCACGAAAGCCGAGCAGGCAGCGTTCTCTCTCCCAGCCAGCCTTGCAGACCATCTCCTGCGTGAACCCATGGGGAGCCCGACCAGCCCCTGTGGTCCTGATGATTGTGGCCTGGCTCACTGAGAAGATGCCTTGCGAGTGCGGGACAGGCTCCTCATGGTCGCCCAGCACCTGAGCACGGGGGCTTCCCCAGCGTGTGAGCCCTGGTGTCCCAGGGGAGGGTAGCAGGGGGAGTGAAAGTGAGCTTGGCCGACACCCCGCATTCTCACTGCACCTCCATCCCTGTCACCCCTACCCCCAGGGAGCTGGTGAGAGGACGCAACACGTTGCCAAAGCCCACCATGTTCCGCACTGCCCCTTGGTAGTCAGCACACGTCATAGCGAGTGGTCAAACTCCCGGTCTCCAAGTCGAACTCCTGGTTGAATGACTGCCGGAGGGGACAATTTGCATATTAGGTTTTTATTATATAGGATTGTTTGCGGTCATTTGGGACTCACTCAGGTCAGTATTTTGTCACTTGTTCACAGTTATATATCTCAGTATTTTAAATTCTGTGCTTTTTTTGTGACAGAACAGACCAATTGAAAAGTATCATTTTTCATTAACTTTACAATAATACAACCCAGTATTTTCTGTGGTTAATTTTCTGGGTACACTTTTGGTGTTATCTCAATGTTTAGGACTAGACAAGGCAGATCTCGGTTCTGTGGGGACTGAGGCTTATAGAATTTGAGGGGCCTTTTTAAAGGAAAATATATGCAAAGTTATTAGTATAAATTAGGTATGGAAGAGAATGTTAATTTAGAATGAGAAAAAGAGTTACACATCTTTTATTGGTAAACTTAAAAACAGGGCTTTGGAAGGAGTCCCTGTAAGTAAATAGCCCTGAAAACTTAAACTTCATTAGCTTTATAGCACATCTGCTTCTTGGGGTGGATGAGGATTAAAGAAGATCATGCATGGAAATACTTAATGCCTGCTTTTAAGAACTTACCTTCAAATGTCAGCAAATGTTAACATTATTATTATTGTCAAAATAATCAAATAATCATGATTATCTAACATGCAGCAAGTCACATGACACTTGAAGACATGAGAGATTTGGGGGGAGGAATTTCATATTCTTCTGGCCTTTAATAATATAACTTCTGTGGTGATGGATGAGCCTTCTTACACTCTCTTCTTTGTCCTCTCTGAGAAGGCTGCCCTCCACAGCCCAGCACACGATAGGAAGAGGTGGCATATGCATTCATTTCAAGTGAGGAGAGGAACCCCAGCCCTACTGGCCTGATTAGCAGAGACAACCTTGGGAAGTTAGATGTCAAAGATGTCAAAGTTGCCTTATGGGGCTACAAAAGCAAGAAATTGAAGATAGTACCACTTTGTAGGCATAATAACTACAAATATAATCACAATATAATGTAAGTAGCAAAATGCATACAGAAACAAACAGTTATGAGAGTGTCAACAAAATGAAAGTGGGCAATTAATTTTGTCCAGCAATATTAGAGAAAGCTCAACCAGGAATAGACATTAGAGTAAAACCTTAGATGGGGAGATGCCATGCAAAGGTAGCTAGATGTATATGAACAGGAGTGGATAGATAGATGTATATGAACAGGAGTGAACCAGGTGAGACAAGTAGTATCCTAGACTAAGGTAGGGTGACAGGAGATAAAACTGCAGAAATAGTTTGGACTGGTATTGTCTGCCATGTTAAGCTATTGGCCTGAGCGAAGAGAGGAACTAATGAAGCACTGATTTTTGAGCTTTGTAATAACAGCCTTGGGGAAGTTGTGCAAGGGTCACTCCGGGAAGGGTAAAGGCTGTGATCAGGGCGAGTACACAGCTTCCTGGGAGCACAGTACCCTGGAGTGGTACACCACTTGTATGGACAGTAACCCAGATCAGGAATAATGAGGAACTGAACCAAGCAGATGCAAAGAGGATGAAGAGTCATTGCCAACACACAAAAAAATACTTCTGAGAGGCAATTAGAAGAATGGGAGATCATATTTCTCTTCAGTTCCTCAGATAGTTGTTGATGTTTTAATGAAAGACAATTGAAGTTGGACGGAACTTGAAAATACAAGTCAATGAAATGTTAAAAGCATTTCAGGAAATAATTATTTCTCCTTAGGACTTCATTTGACCAGCTCATCATTAATGCTAAATAAACGTTCAGAATTACACACTGCAGCAAACGAGAAGCTAGAAACCCAGGATGTTTCACATCGAATGCTCAGGATACTTAAGAGCACTTCCCCACCCAGACACTTCTTGTTTGGAAAAACAAAAACAGGATAGAATAAGCAGACAAGCAAAAACATCCTTTGTCTCCATTTACAGAGAGTTCTGAAAAATAACAGTTGTCTTATTTTTCTCACCATTTTCAATTACTACGGATTTATGGAATTCATGTTCACATTACCTCTAGAGCCCAAAAGAAATCCACAGTGTAACAGAGTGCCGAAGCACAGGAGGGAAGCATCAGGTGTGTAGACACTAACCATGCACAAAAACCGTTCTGCCCATTCATTTAAAACCAGTCTTTACCTCCTCTCAACCTATGTCTAGTCACCACTTACCTGGACTAAACTTGAACTGCTAACAAAGCCCCAAAACAATGATATGTCACTGCCTTGAGATTTTCCTGTGGCATTGGTATCAAAATGGAATTCTCTTGTCTACAGATGTAGCAATCAGACTAAAAATAAGACTAATCTGTTTATCTATAATCCCCAGCAAGTTCATGATTCTTGGTCCCTCCTTTCTTCTCTATCAGATCAATTATCAACAAACAGGAAAGAGAGTCAACTGTTTGAAAACATTGTTCTTTTTACCTTCCTATCGTGTGGCCTTTATTTTCCTATTATCACATGGGGCTCTGATATTTTTAAAAAAACAAATAGATGTTGCTGTTTATATGGTATTCTCCCTGGAGTTTTTCAGAAATGCAGAACCTCAGGCTCCACCATAGACCTACGGAATCAGAATCCACATTTCATAAGACCCCAGATGTCCCTGGTACACGGTAGAGTTTGAGAAGCAGCACTGTTTTAATCTGCTTTGTGGGAGATAAAGCTACACAGGTAACAGGCTGGTTAGCAGCTTTAGCAAAACCACCTAAACATGCACAAGTCACTAATAAGCCAAATGGAATATAAGGGTTTTTCCAAACAGAAAGAATTTGGCGACAGGAAGATTTAAATAAAAGGATGAGACGATGAGACACTCGGCAAGAGGAAAGACCACCAAGAACATGGGAAAATGCAGGCTCCAATTAGAAGCATTTCAGTTTCCAAGTTTTGAGGCTGATTCCAATAATTCAGCTCTTAAAGACTGCCCACAAAATACAGAGAATTTGGTTCTTTCTGCTTGTTTGCATGAGTAAATACTTTCCAATGAGGGCAATAGTCCTCTCATATCATATTTTAAGATGATTATAGCCAATCTCAGGTGGTTGAAGTCATTTAGCCTTCAGCCTTGTACCTTATACCCCACCTGAGGCACGCTGAGCTCCGTGGAAACGGGCTGCCTGTTGTGCCTTACTGCTTAATTATTGTATTAACATTTTGAAGCTTCCTTTGAATTAGCTCTTCTCTGTTGAGTGTGTTTATTCTATAGAAAAGCCCTTCAGTGATTTGCAATGAAGGTAATTTTTCTTGTCAGCTTACTTCAGAAATCCAATAAGTATAAATCCAATGCAATTTGAGTTTTGCCAACATTTTGCTTCCATTTCATTGTGTTTTGTTTCCTTTACATCTTTTTTTTCCCCAGAGCCCCAAATGCAAAGCTTCGTTTACTGAATGCAAAGCAGGCTGCACCTTTCCCAGAATACACAGTGTGGTGGTGTTGCTCTGGCTCCTGTGAGCAGGGCACCTTTGCCCACAGTGGGCAGAAGCTGGCTTGCCTAAGACCATGTGGGAACACACTTGACCTTTTGACCCCTTGGCAGAGAGTTGCATATTGACTAATTTAAAACTTTGACAGCTATTCAGATCCGTAAGTATAAAGCAAGTGAATAAAATATTTTTTTGGGGGGCATTGCAGATATAAAACTGCCCTCCCCCAATTCACAATCATCTTTATACCTGCTCCTTAAATCTAAACCTGTGGGGTGCTGGCTAGATTATATTATACAAAAAAAAAGAATGGTATAGTCTATGGCATTTCACGTCAACATTCACTTCTTCTCTAGTGAGAGCCCCTGCAAGTATTAAATCCTGTTTCTAATTATTTTAGCCGCATGCCACAGTGTGTCCTCCTGTTTAAAATTTTAGCATATGGTAAGAACTAAAGACTAAATATTGATTTTATATGAGCTACATGCATGCCATCACGATTTTTGTTGTTAAAAATTCAATGACAGCTGTTAGAGGGGAGATGGGTAGGGGGCTGACTGAAAAGGTGAAGGGATTAAGCAAAAAAAATAAAAATAAAAAACAAAAACAACAAACTCATAGACACAGGCAACAGTATGGTGATTACCAGAGGGAAAGGCAGTGGGGAGAGGTAGAAGAGGGTAGAGGGGCATAAATGGTGATGGAATTAGATTTGGGTGGTAAACACACAATACTATATACAGCTGATGTATTATATAATTATACACCTGAAACCTATATAATCTTAATAACCAATGTCACCTCAATAAATTCAATAAAAATAAAACCAACACAAAAAAGATTCATGGCAGAATTGCTTCCCCCACAAGCTATACATTTAGCCAGCACAGGAATCACTTTTATAGCCCTCCCACTACTGGGTAAGTAGCTGATGCTCAAAGAAGATGGTGAATTGTGAGCCTACTCTCAAATTTGCATCAAGGTACCCAAATTTCTATTTAGTTCTATCTGACATAGGAAACACAATGAAAAACTAAGGGCAAATACCTCTACTGTACTACCAAATTCAGGTTACTGACTAGATTAGATATTTGAGTTTATTAATTTAACCTACCACTCTAAAAAAAAGCCTCCCTAATTATTTTTTCCTGATACTCTAAAACTTTTCCAGAAACTCCTCTCTGTAAAATGTCTTTTGAATGAACTGTAATCTTTTCAAGTAGAGTTACTGATTTTTCTCAATACTTCATCTCAGTTTCCTTTTCTTGGTGCTACAAACCCAGCCCAGTGTCTCACCTATGTGGGGCAGTGCTTTAGATGCACAATGTCATTTTTATGACTAAGGGCTGCTGTCAAAATGGCTGGTAATGCAAGATCTCAAGGGAGAAAGCAGAAGACAAATTAGCAGTGGCTACAGAACCACAATGTAACCTCATTTTTAATCACACGTGTTCACCCCTCTATGTGCATAGCTGATAGGTTGGTGAGCAGACTCAAAATAGGTCAGTTCCAACCAAGCTCAAATCAAGTGGTGGCAGCTAGAGATATGGCGGTGGAGTTTGGTGGTTACAAACACTGGCTTTGAACTCAGACAAGCCTGTGGTCCTTGGCTTATCTTGTGTGGTACTTAAGAACAAAACACAAAGGGAGATTAAAAACAGAACCCTCAGGGAGGGTTATATCAAAGAAAGGCATTGAAGGATGTGGCAAGAATTGGATAATATCAGCAATAGAATTCATCATCAACCTTGATCTTCAATTTTCAGGTTTCAAGTCTCAGTTATTTTTTCTATTTCAGTGCAAGTGAACAATAAGTGAGTGTCTACTTTGTGCTAGGCATTAAGCTCTCTGAGCTCTGCACAGTTTGACTGGGGAGACATGTAAACTTTAAGAAAATAACTTTTGCAAAGTGATGTAAAACTTCACAAAGAAGATATGGATAAAGTATAAATTTGTGAAGATGCAGTAAATCTGACTCTTAGGGAAGGTCATATTGGAGGTGGGCTTTCAAACAGAGAAGGAGTTTGCCAAGAAGACAAGGATGGAGAAGGATTCTTAGTGGAGAAATAAAAGCAGAGCCTGAGAAAAGCTGGCAAGTTCCAGAAATTGTAAAATATCCTGCTATATTCAGAGCAGAGAGAGAATGGAGACAAGGCCGAAAACACCGGGCAGAAGTGAAAGCTCTTAAAAGAAATGCAAAGGAATTTTGACTCTTTTTAAGGTGATGACAACTGTTTAAGTAAAAAATTTATAAGCCCATATCTGTGTTTTAGAGGGATTTTTTATTCCAAGACCATTAAATTCAATCATGATGTCAGGTCATACTTTTCCTCTGTTATGTCCTTAACATTAAAAATCTCTCTCTCTCTCTCTCTCTCTCTCTCTCTCTCTCTCTCTCTCTCTCTCCTCTCTCCCCATTTTTAATACTGGCATCAGTTCAGACCTTCAACATCTCTGAATGCCTAGCATAGTCTTCTAAAAGATTACCTGACCTCTCATCTCTCTTCCTTGAATCTAGTCTTTGCACAGGTGCCTACAAAGTTCAAAATTCAATGACTGACCTCCAAGTCTTTAAATTGCAATGTTTTCCACAGTCATGAGAGCTTTACTGATGTACTTATCTAAACAAATAAACACACACACACACGGGACAAGACTCCAATACTATTATAATGATAGTAAGTGGGAAAGGAACCTGCCTACAGCTAAGGCCAAAAGAATATGAAATTCCTGATAATCTAAATCTTCTTCAAAATAACCTCAACATCTTCTTTAGATCTTTTCCCCCTTTTTCCCATACATTTGGATTATATGCTGTAACCACAACACTCACAATTTCTTGGTCTCAAACCTTTTTATTCCCCGTGCCTAGTATGAGGAATGCTTGCATTTTATACTCTTACTCCACCTGTAAATACCCTACCCATCCTCCCAGGCATATTAGCTGCCACCTGCCTAAGTCTGGCTTTGTTTATCCATCCATCTATGCATTCCCCTCCTCACACCCACACTGGAAATCTCAGAGAATTTTGCCCTTCACTTACTTTACTTACTTTATTATACTTATATTATAGTCATTAGTGAGTAACTTGAGGGCAGGAGTAAATTTTTTCCTCCTTCCTATCCTCTGAAAATTTATCAATAACTTATTTGACAATGACAATTTATTAAATTCTATTATAACTTCTG
Source organism: Myotis lucifugus (assembly GCF_000147115.1). NCBI lineage: Eukaryota > Metazoa > Chordata > Mammalia > Chiroptera > Vespertilionidae > Myotis > Myotis lucifugus. The sequence continues at coordinate 3,979,653 of NW_005871080.1, forward strand.
ATCAGGCATTGTGTTAGATATCTATTAGTTTGTAACTAATGACTCCAAAACTCAGTGGCTTAAAATCACAAACATTTATTATCTCACACAGTGTCTGAGGATCTGAATGGTGGAACCAACTTAACTGGTGGCTGTGACTCGGGGTCTCTTTTGAGGATCGTTGGCAGGACTAGAGTCACCTGAAGACAAGATGAGGCCAAGAGGATCTGCTTTAAAGTTCACTACTCACATGGCCACTGGCGAAGGCCTGAGTTTCTTACTGGCTGATGAGTGGAGGCCTCAGTTATTTGCAATGTGGGCCACTCCTTAGGGTTGCTCATGACATAGAAAATTACTTCCCCAAGAGGGAGTAATCCAAGAGAGAAGAGAGAATGACAGAAACCAGGGCAGAAATTGCAATGTCATTTTTAAAAATTTACCTTTATTGTTGAAAGTATTACATATGTGCCCCTCTTTTTCCCCTCCATTGACCCCTTTCACTATACCCTCCCAAGACATCACACTATTGTCTGTGTCTATGGGTTATGTATATATGCATATAAGTTCTTTGGTTAATCTCTCCCACCCACCCAACCACCCACCACCACCTTTCCTCTAAGTGAAATAAGCCAGTCAGAGAAAGATAAGTATCACATGATCTCACTCATATGTGGAATATAATGAACAAAATAGATCCAGAGACATAGAAGCATGCAATGTCTTTTTATAACTTAATCTCAAAACAAACACCACCACTTCTGTAGTATTTTATTCATCACACACACTGACCCTGGCACAATGTGGGAGGGGGTTGTATAGAGGTATGAATGCCAGGGAGGGAAAGTATGAGATACATATTGGAAACTGGCTACCTAGTCACCTTCATACTATACAGTAGAAAATAGCCTATTCGGTCATTGACTGGATGGAAGACTAGTTGTTCAACAATCAATCTTACTGATGAGTAAGGTAAACCCATTTTTACATCTCACCAAGAAAACATACTTTTAAGTTAATTTTAAGAAGTTAGCCAAGACTAGTGCTGTCCAATAGAACTACCTACAATAGCAAAATTTATAATAATAAAATTGTAATATGCTAATTAGACTGGACAGCCGAAAGACCTTCCGGACATCATTCCAAACGAAGCTGCCATGTTGGGGGCCAAGGCAGAGTTGGTCAGGGGTGATCAGGCAGGCAGGCAAGCAGTTAGGAGCCAGCGGCCCCAGATTTCAAGAGGGATGTCCCACTGCCAGTTTAGGCCCTATCTGCAGTGGGATCAGGCCTAAACCAGTAGTCAGATATCCCCCAAAAGGTCCCAGATTGCGAGACGGTGCAGGCTGGGCTGAGGGACCCCCACCCCGTGCATGAATTTCGTGCACTGGGCCTCTAGTGTTATATATTTGTACTATCCAAAAGAATAGACACTAGCTACATGGAGCTATCAAGCACATGAAATATGAAATAGTGTGACTGAGGATCTAAATTTGTACTTTTATTTCATTTTAATTAATTCAGATTTAAATAGGTATGGGTGGCTAATAGCAATTATATTGGAAAGTGCAATCTTACACTAACATTATTCTTTTACTTTGTTTTCATAGAGACCTGAAACAGATTTTTTAGGTGATATCTTGGGACAAATAATACAGTTCTAGAATCAAATTACTTGAATTCTAAACTAGCTTCTTCATTTACAAGTGATTTGACCTTGGGAATTGTACATGTCTCTTTGCCTCAGTATCCCCAATTGCCAAAATAGAAGTACTTGCTCCTATAAAACTGTGTAGAAGATTAACGACTAAAAATAATAAAGGTGATAAATGTTAGATATAATTACTTGTAAACATATAGTCTCTGAAACCATGTTCCTATTGGTGAACATAGAGTCCCAGATCCCAGGTATAAATTAGTTTAAAGCAGCGGTTCTCAACCTGTGGGTCGCAACACCTTTGGGGGTTGAAAGACCCTTTCACAGGGGATGCCTAAGACCATCAGAAAACACATATATAATTACATATTGTTTTTGTGATTAATCACTATGCTTTAATTATGTTCAATTTGTAACAATGAAATTGGGGGTCACCACAACATGAGGAACTGTATTAAAGGGTTGAGGCATTAGGAAGGTTGAGAACCACTGGTTTAAAGGGATAAATGTTCCCTTTAAACTAAGTTATAAAATCAATCTTCCCATTCCCATAACAATATTATAGTTGGTGTAACCAGTGCATTTTCCTACATGGCAACTTCAGAAAAAATTTTTCTTTGAAAATAGACAAGCCATTAGCTGGAACATCTTTCTCTTCCTTCAGTTTACATCAAAGTTTTGTGGGTTTTTTGCAATATTTCAATCATAACTTTGATGATCATTATCATGAAAAAGACGAGGAGAGTGGTGTTTAATAAATTTGTAAAGTTTGCCAGTGTTCATTTGAAGTTGTTGTTACTTGAAGGATAAGAATATTGTGGCCGTGTTCCCAAAGAAAGTAAATGTTTAAATCTCTACCTGTGAGTATAATGGTATTTTATTTGCATAAACTACAGCATAAATCTATTAGTCTCCTCTGGGGGAAAAAGTACAGTTTAGTTGCTGGCATTAAAAGTAAAGCACTCTTTTCATTTTATATAGACAGATAATTCAGATTAAGTATATATTGTATAAAGAAAAATTATTAAAGCATTTATTATAAAAAGCGTACATAAGATTATGATTTCCTATATCTCTATCATCAACATACACACACACATACACTTTATGTTTTTAAATATATTTTTTTGATTTCAGGGAGGAAGGAAGAGGGAGAGATAGAAACATCAATGATGAGAGAGAATCATTGATTGGCTGCCTCCTGCACGACGCCTACTGGGGATCGGGCCTACAACCTGGGCATGTGCCCTTGCCCAGAATCGAACCTGGGACCCTTCAATCCTCAGGCCTACGCTCTATCCACTGAGCAAAACCAGCTAGGGACACACACACACTTTAAATTTGGAACTCAGTTGAACACTATAAAGTATATGTGAGTTAAACATTTTCCTTCCACAATATATTATTGATCCACTATCACTAGAGTTTATTTTCTTCCTCAGAGGAAACTAAGAACTTCTTTATCAATTTGGGTAAAGTTTGTATGATTACCCTTTGCCTGACTTATTATGTAACATAACGTATTCTAACACATCAATTTTTATTATCTTGCCTTTCTCTGTTCTACATATCACTCCTCCTCATACTATGATTCAATTTAAAAATCTTTTCAAAGATCAATCTAAATAAATAACAAGTTAGTTTTCAGGCAAACAAATGAATTTGCATTGTTTTATATTCATCATAAATATTTCACTTAATTACCGATGTACCTTGTTCAGAAACACAAAACAAAATTGTAAATTAATTAGCACTGTCCCTGATGATTTTTTAGAAGTTCTTTGGAATGTAAAAGCCAAAAATAAAAACAGCCTGCAGAGTCCAACCAGAGCACACATAACATACAAATGCTAAAGTTCACAAACATGACATAATATAATAGGTGGGATATATTTTGAACAACGAAGATTTTGTCTTTCTGTAGGTGTCACCTTTTTTATGTTCAAATTCAAGGTCAACACCGTGCCCTTTTTAAATTTTGCTAAACAGACAAAAACCCACATTATCTTGAAAGTGAATAAAGGAGGTAGTTTTTGCTCATTGCAGGATAATTAAACTGTAGTATTACTAAAATGTAAATACTCAAAGGGCAAAAACTAAAACCATTTCCCCTAAGAACAGGAAGAAGTCAGCGATGTCTACTTTCACCACTATTCAACACAGTACTGGAAGTCCTAACCACAGTGATCAGACAAGAGGAAGAAATAAAGGGCATCCAAATTGGAAAGGAGAAAGTAAAGCCTACTATTCACAGATGACATGAGGTTGGACATAGAAAACCCTAAAAACTCCAACAAAAATCTAATAGATTTAATATATAAATTTGGCAATGTAGCAGGATTCAAAATTGATACCCAGAAGTCTCTGGCATTTTTATACACCTATAATGAACTTTCAGAAAGAGAAACTAAAAAAAAAAATACCATTTATCATTGCAACAAAAAAGTTAAGATACTTAGGAATAAACTTAACCAAAGAGGTAAAAGACCTACATTCAGAAAACTACAGGGTGTTGAAAAAAGAGATAGAGGAAGACATAAACAAGTGAAAAAATATACCATGTTCATGGATTGGAAGAATCATCATCATTAACATCATACTACCCAAAGCAACCTATAGATTCAATGCAATCCCTATTAAAATACCAATGTCATATTTCACAGATCTAGAACAAATACTCCAGAAATTTATAGCTGAATCAATCTTGAGAAAGAAGAACAAAGTTGGAGGGATCACAATACCAGATATCAAGTTATACTACAAAGTCACTGTACTCAAAACAGCCTGGTACTGGTACAAGAACAAGCATTTAGATCAATGGAACAGAACAGAGACCCCAAAAATTGACCCAAGTCATTATGCTCAATTAATAGTTGATAAAGGAGGCAAGAGCATACAATGGTGCTGGGAAAATTGGACAGGTACATGCAAAAAAATGAAACTAGACCACTAACTTACATAATATGCAAGAATTAATTCAAAATGTATAAAAGACCTAAATATAAGTCATGAAACCATAAAATTCCTAGAAGAAACCATAAGCAGCAAAATCTCAAATATCTCTCATAGCAATATGTTTACCAACACATTTCCTAGGGCAAAGAAAACTAAGGAAAAAATAAACAAATGGGACTACAAAATAAAAAGCTTCTGCACAACAAAAGAAACCATCAACAAAACAACAAGAAAGCCCACTGCCTGGGAGAACATATTTGCCAATGTTATATCCAATAAGGGCCTAATCTCTAAAATTTATAGGGAAGTCATACATCTTAACAAAAGGAAGATAAATGATCCAAACAAAACTGGGCAAAGAACTTATAGATACTTTTCGAAAGTGGACGTACAGAAGGCCGAGACATATAAAAACATGTTCAAAGTCACTAATAATCTGAGAGATGCAAATCAAACCAACAATGAGATACCATCTCACACCTGTCAGAATGGCTATCATCAACAAATCAACAAAGGACAAGTGCTGGCGAGAATGTGGAGAAAAGGGAACCCTCATGCACTGCTGGTGGGAATGCAGACTGTGGAGCCACTGTGGAGAACAGGAATGAATTTCCTCCAAATACTAAAAATGGAACTCCCATTTGACCCAGTGATCCCACTTCTAGGAATATATCCCAAGAAACCTGAAATACCAATCAGAAAGACTATATGCACCCCTATGTTCATAGCAGCACAATCCTATATAATAAAACCCTAATAGCAAATTGACCGAACAGCCAAACGACTGGTCGCTATGATGCACACTGACCACCAGGGGACAGACGCTCAATGCAGAGCTGCCCCCTGGTGGTCAGTGTGCTCCCACCTCTGCAGCAGCACTAATGACCCCTCGGAGGACATCACCCAAGGGGTCCTGGACTGTGAGAGGGTACAGGCCGGGCTGAGGGAACCCCCCGCCCCAGTGCATGAATGTCGTGCACTGGGCCTCTAGTTTATAATAAATAGCTAAGATTTAGAAATAGCCCAAGTGACCATCAGCAGATGAATGGATTAAAAAGCTGTGGTACATTACACAATGGAATACTATGTGGCAGTAAAAAGAAAGAGCTCTTACCATTTGCAATAGCATGGATAGACTTGGAGAGTATTATGCTAAGTGAAATGAGCCAGTCAGAGAAAGATAAGTATCACATGATCTCACTCATATGTGGAATCTAATGAACAAAATAAACTGATGAATAAAATAGTTCCAGAGACATAGAACCATGGAAGAGACTGATGAAATTCAGAGGGAAGGTGGAGGTTGGGGAAGGGAGGATGGGGGGCGGAGATTAACCAGGGAACTGATATGCATACTAGAGGCCTGGTGCACGGATTTGGGTGGGATCAGGCCGAAACCAGCAGTTCAATGCCTCCTGCTGCTTCTGCCTGCCTCTCCTGCTCATCGCGGCCCTGCTGCACCTGCTGCGGGCTCAAGGCCAATCATTCCTGATCAGGAAAGGCTCGTGCTGCAGAAGCAGCGCTTGCCAGCCATGAGCCCTGCATCTGCCGCCCACTGGTCAGCTGAGCAGCGCTGCTGCTGTGGGAGTGCACTGACCACCGGGGGGAAGCTCCTGCATTGAGTCTGCCCCCTGGTGATCAGTGCATGTCATAGAGACCGGTTTTTTGGTCTTTTGGTTGCTTAGGCTTTTATATATATAGATATGCATAGCCCATGGACACAGACAATAGTGTGGCAAAGGCTTGGGAGGGGCAGCTGTGGAGAGGAGGGGGTCAATGGGAAAAAACCCACAAAGGGAACATCTGTAATACTTCAACAATAAGATACATTTAAAAAATGTAAATACATATTTTCAAAGATATGGAAGGTCACCAGCATAAGATTAATGTACCTTTAATATATAAATGTTAACAGAATTCATTCTTTAATATCAACATTTTAACTTCATTTTATATTATCCCAAAACAAAGGCAACACATTTTTACTTAGTTAATTGTAACTCCTATGAAAAAAAAATTATTTAAATTACTTTCAAATAATTATTTACATTTCTAAGTGAAAGTAGCATAGCCTCAAAGGAAATAGTAAAAGTTCATAATATCTAAGCATAAATCTGAAATAGTAAGGTGCTTATATTTTACTAAAATTATAGCCATAAAATTTTGTGAGAGATGAATTTAAATTCCTACAGAACAACTGATATAAATATCAAATTAGGTTTGAAACCATAATGCTTATGCTCATTTTGAGTTTTAACTGTTTCATTATATAAGTATTATTTAGGGTTTTTTTTACAAATGATCTTAATAATACTACTATATAATACTAGAGGCCTGGTGCACGTATTCGCGCTCATTGAAAGGAAATTAATTAGAAGGTGGCTGGCAGGGTGGGACTGGGTGAGATGGGCCAGACACGCCCTTGAGCCAACTTTCCCAAATCCCTCCCTGGCCAGCTGCACCTGGGACAGCGCCGGGGCTCAAAGGGCATCTGAGGATTAAGCAGGGTCCCTCAGGCAGGTGGGGTCCCTTGGCCTGGCCTGCGGGGATGGGGCCGAAACCCCCGAGGGGTCCAGGATTGTGAGAGGGCGGTTCTCGGGTGATGCACCCCAGAATCGGGCTCCCTCCTCTCTGGTTCCAAGTGTGTCACCTGAGAACCACAGCTGCCAAGTCACCACAGCTCGGCAGCTCTTGTGTTGAGCATCTGACCCCTGGTGGTCAGTGAGCATCATAGCTATTGGTCGGAGCATCTGCCCCCTGGTGGTCAGTGAGCATCATAGCTACTTTACAGATGGTTGGACGGTCACTTAGGCTTTTATATATATATAGATCATTATAAAATACTTGAGCTTTTTCATTATTAGACATTCAAATAAGTATCTGCTAATTCTTTACTAAAGTCTCTGCAAAAAAAGTTGTTTTTCCTCTTGGTGAACTAAGAACAGACTGAAGGAATTAGTGCTGAGAGAAAAAGTAAAGAAAAACAAAAATATTTTGTTTGACCAAGTAAAAAGGACCAAAAATGGTTTGGTTTCAATGATGCACTAATTCGTAAACTAGGTCTGATTCTGCCTTATTTAAACAACTGTGTGTGTTTTTCTGAGTAGCTGGCAAGTCAATTTAAATCCCTGTAATGCATCATATCTTCAACATGGCTTTTTTTTTTTATAATAGTAGTGAATGTTTTGTAAAAGCGTTACTAGTATAGTAAAACAGAATGCTAGTTGCATAGAAAAAATAATGAAAACATGGGTGTGTTTTATACCATGCACTAGAAATGAGTATGTGTGCAACATTCTAATGAAACTAAGAAGCAATTGTTAACTTCTGTTTCTAAATTGAGGACCAAAAATAATAACACAACAGGTGTGTAGAAAACCCTCGTCACACTCCTTGACTAACAGATTTCATCCGTCCTAAACCAGAGTCACTTGGTAGATTTCTCAACAGCAGTTTCATGGTAGTTTAGCTAACTGACCATTAGTCATCATGCTGACAGTCTCTGCACCATCTTTCCTGGATTCCTAGGCATACATGGAGAGAGGCAATTGAATAAATGGCTGATTCACTTAATTATCACATTCTCCAAGTTTTTAAACTAATCGCTATGCTCTGTTCTCAGTAACATCCAAAGTGCATTTCCAGTGTCCATATCTTCTGACCACTTGTTCTTTATCCTGGCATGTTGTGTCTTTGGGCACAAGGCTTGTGTTCTTTCCATCTGTGCAGGGCTGTTCCCCAAAACCTGAGTCATTCTGCCCTGACCTTTCTTACTTTGAGGTTGCTATTACCCTACCACTTGTTTGTGATACAGAACAGCCTTCCCCAACAGGAAACAAACAAAACATATGAATGTGTGTGTGTGTGTGTGTGAGTGTGCGTGTGTGTGTGTGTGTGTGTGGCGTATGAAAAATTAAATGCATGACATAGTTATCAAAATTCAATTCTGTCTCTTGATCTTTTAATTTCACCTGATCCTACATATTCTATGTATTCAATCATTCATTCATCCACTTGGTAAAGCAACAAATACTTCCGGGTACATGTGCAGTTCGAGAGGTGGTTTCTAATATCTGTTCTCTCATTTTCTAGCTACACAGTGCACTCCGTTTGCTCAGCTGTAAAATGAGTAGTATCATTTTTATGTCTAGTACAAAGATGAAATGAGAAATGGCAGATTAAGCATTTAACACTGTGCTTAGTACATAATAATCTTTGTAGAAAGCAAATGATAGGTTCTGGGACAATATAGTTGAAAGATGTGGTCCTCAAGAGGATATACATGTGTGTACATATGAGTGTATTTAAATATACACACAAACAAACATATATATGTAACCTCTTGAGTGTTTAAGTACTGCAATGTAACATAGAATAGAACTAAGTGACATAACCCTTGTAATTAAGCACTAATACATATTCCTGTTTACAGATTTTATTATTATAAGCTTAGAAAATTTGAGGAATCAATTTTAAAGTATAATTAATAAAATATCTAAGCTGAGAGGCAAGTACAAATAACTTTATAAAAATTTATGGTATTTTTAATAGTGCCCACATAGAGAAAAAAAATTATTTACAATTACTATGGAAATAACATTCATAAAATTTTAGACTTATATAGTGAAAACAATAAAGATTTCCCAAATGATATAAAGTTCGGAATGAATTTAAAGATGACCCCCCTTGTCCTAGCCAGTTGGCTCAGTGAATAGAGTGTTGGCCTGGGGACTGAAGAGTCTCAGGTTTAATTCTGGTCAAGGGCACATACCTCAGTAGCAGGCTCAATCCCTAGCGCTGTCAGGGCACATACGGGCGGTAACCAGTTGATGTGTCTTTGTCGAATAGATGTTTTTCTCTCTCTGTCTTTCCCCCCTCCCTTCTACTCTCTCTCTAAAAATCAATGGAAAAATATCCTTGGGTGAGGATTAACAACAACAACAAAATGACCCCCATTCCTGTATACTAGTATTGTAATAGTCAGAATATCCTGAATTTAGAATGAAATTTCAATGGGATTTGTTATTTCTTGAAAAAAATAAGATTATAAAATACATCTTAAAGGATAGATAGGTGAGACTGGAACTGAAAATTTGAGAATGCAGGCAAATGATAAGATACTTTTCCTACTAGATATTAACAGGTAGCATAAAAGTATAATAATTTTAAAAGCATAAAATGATCCTCCAAATCAGCAGACAGAAAATGGAATACAAATAGATAGCTCAGGAGAAAATCATAATTTATATGTAAAAGTACAAGATACAAGAATGGTAGGTGACCTAATATGTCACTGGAAAAAATATATTGTTTGATAATTAATTCACTATTTGGGATCTTTAAACTAAATTATATACGTATACCATAAATAAAATTAACAAAATATTTAATTCTCACATCAAATATCTCAAATAAAATAACACAATTGAAAGGCAAACAATAGTTTGTGAAAATATATTATGCAGCTCTATTATTGTCCTAATATATCAATCCATCATGTAAATCAGTAATCAAACCTAAAATGTAAATACATAAAAAATCATGTGACAAAAGGTGTATGAAGGCTGATAAGAATGTGAAAAATAATGTATAGCCTTACCTACTACAAAGAAAGGGAAATGTATGGTATACTTTCTGCCTATCATAATTAGAAAAAAATAAGAGTAATGCAATATGGTAAATGGGATTAATATGTAAAATATATAAATAACTCATACAACTCAACACCAAACACACAATCCAATTAAAAAATGGGCAAAGGACCTGAACAGATACTTCTCCCAAGAAGACATACACATGGTTCAAGGATATATGAAAAGATGCTCAATTTCATTAGCTATTGGGGAAATGCAAATCAAAACTACAATGAGATACCACTTCACACCTGTTAGAACAGCTATAATCAACAAGACTGGTAATAACAAGTGTTGTAGAGGTTATGGAGAAAAAGGAACCCTCATGGGAATGGAAACTGATATAGTCACTATGGAAAGCAGTATAGGGGTTCCTCAAAAAATCAATAATAAAGTTACCATATGACCCAGAATCCCCTCTTCTGGATATCTACCCAAAATTTTTGAAAATATTTTATTCTCAGAGATATATGCATCCCTGTGTTCAGTGCAGCATTATTCATGGTGGTCAAGACATGGCAACAATTGAAGCGTCCTTTAATAGATGATGGGATAAAGAAGATGTGCATATGGATCATGGAATACTACTCGGCCTAAGAAAGGATGAAGTACTGCCATTTGCAACAATATGGATGGACCTTGAGAATATCATGCTAAGCAAAATAAGTCAGAAGAAGGTAGGATCATATGATTTCACTCACATGTGGAATATAAAGCTGAAAGTAATAAATGAACAAATAAGAAAAGCAAATAAACAAAAACTCATAGACACAGACAACAGTATGATGGTTACCATAGGGAAGATAGGGGGTAATAAGTGGTAAAGGGGGTCAAATAGATGTGATGGAAGATTATTTGACTGGGTGGTGGGCACACAATCCAATATAAGGATCATGTATCCTAGAAATGTACAATTGAAACCTATATAATGTTCCTAGCCAATAAATTTAATTTAAAATATTTTAAAAAGAGTATTACAATATTCCATGTTTGCTATGATGTAGTCAAACACTGTTCTTTGGAGAGTAAATTGGCACAGGTGCCACTTAGTTTGTTCATTTATCTACCTACTCCACAAATATTGGGTAAGCATTTAATCTTTTAAGAAATTGTTTTGAGTAGTTAGGAAGTTAATATTAAAAGTTTTAAATATTTACTTTTTAATTCTGGAATTTTTTTCTAGCAAGTTTATCTTAAAGTAATAGGCATTGATTAGCAAAAAAAAAGTGCAAAAGACATTAATTATAGCTTTAATAGCAAAAAATTTGGACACACCAAAAAACAAACAAAATAAGAATCCTATTTTGCAAATCGACCAAATGGTGGAACAACCCATAGAATAAATGGCTGCTATGATGCACACTGACCACCAAGGGACAGACGCTCAACGCAGGAGCTGCCCCCAGTCTGCAGGCCCCAAGCCAGCGAAGGCCGGTGCCAGCGGGCTGCTCCCCCATCACCCCGCCAGTCGCCCCGCAGAGGGAGGCGACCGGTGGCAGCAGCGAGGGGCAGGGCGGGCGAGTGGGTGGCGCCAGGCTAGGCAAGGCGGGTGCCAGCAGCCCCCCCACTTCATTGCCCTGCCAGTCACCCCACAGATTGGCCCTGATGGCTGGCCAGGCCTAGGAACCCTACCCCTGCACGAATTCCATGCATGGGGCCTCCAGTGATTAAATAAAAGCTCTGTCTCCATACAATTGCTTGTGTACTCTTTAGGCAAAATAAAATTTTTAAAGAATATTAAGGGCCTCAAGGGTAATTAACAGGAGTGAAATCCACATATGGTACAATAACAATATTGTGATTACATACAACAAAGATTATGAGAGGTTATCACTGGAGGGAAAATTATAGTTTTTTAAAAATTATTTTTAGACTTTTCTGTATTGCTAATAATGAGCATATTTTACTTTTAACATCAAAAGAAGTACTACTCATTTTTAAATTCTATAGAATAATAGAAAAAGAAGAATTATTTTTACCTAAAAGTATAAGAAGGTCTCAAAGGTCTTCCAGACTTTGCTGCATCATTATCTCTTCTCTCTGGCACTTTTAATCTTTCCTTGGCCCACAAATGAGCTCAGGTCTCTCCTATTTAAAAATTACTCTCTCCCATTTCCTTTGATGTAGCCAATATTTTCCCCAAATGTTATGACTGCCAAATTTCATTAAAAAGTAGTGGATATTTCTTTTCTCACTATGTTACCCTCCATACATCTTTTTCAAAATGCTTCCCACTCCAATACATTTATTGAGCCAGCTCTATCTCAGACCGCTGATAAGTCCATTCCAAGTTAAATTTTCTCCTTCTTTGTCATATTCCTTACTTTGTCTTCATTGTTTAATGTTGGTCATCTTTTGGTAGTTTTCTAATCAATATTACACTGTGGTGTGTTTTTTCCTCCTCTGACTCTTTTAATAGATGCTTTTTTTTTTTTTTAGTATTCTACTGGAGCCTTCTTCTCTTCTGCCTTTTTATAATCTTCTCCAAAAATGTTATTCACTTTCACCTATTCAGTTATCACTTCTATGCATATAACTCACAAATCTGCAGTTTCTGATTGTCCCTTGAACCATGTCCCCTCTTTTTCTTTTTCTGCATGCTAGAAGTTGTCACCTGGATGTCCTTCGTTCATCTCAAAATCAACATATCTAAAATCAAAATATTTATGTTCCCATATTCCTTCTTCATTTCTATTTCTTTCCCCATAACTTATGCATGGTAAGCTCAAAATATTAGACTACATCTTAGTTTTGTTACTCTTCATCCAGTTTTCCATGTTCTATCAATCTTTTTTATTTATTTGTTTTTTAGTGCTTTTCTTTTTCTTGTTGTTATTGTTAATCCTCACTCAAGGATATTTTTCCATTAATTTTTAGGGAGAGTTGAAGACAGAGGGAAAGACCGAGAGAAACATCAATGTGAGAGAAACACATTGATTGGTTGCCTCCTGCAGGAGCCCTGACCAGGACCTGGGTTGGTGAGGAGCCTGCAACCAAGATACGTGCCCTTGACCGGAATCAAACCTTTAACCCTTTGGTACGCAGGCCTGCGTTCTATCCACTGAGCCGAACTGGGAAGGACTAATAGTTTTCATTTTCTCTCTCATTCTTTCCAACTCTGCTCTAACTACCCTTACCTTAGTATAACTCAGTCTGCTTCCATAGGAGTAATACTCTGACCATTAGTCTAAATTCTTCCACACTCTCCTACTTTATCTCCCAGATTTATCTTTCCATAGTAGCACCACTGATTTTATCACAAATGGCTCCCAACAGTCTTTCAAGGTTCGTGCTCTTTACCTTGGCATACAAACTCCTTTTCAACAACAGTTCCAGGATTTTTTCACTACTACGGCACAGATCTCCTATGCTCTGAGATGGACTGCTTTCTAGCATGAGTTGTCCTTTGTGAAACCAATAGCACCTTTCCTAAAGGCTGAGCATAAATACACCATTACAGTGCAGCCCTCCTCAACCAACCCTTCTAGCTCCTGGATTAGTCACTTGTTATGGCAATTACTGACTGCTATTTGTCATTGTTTGTAAAAAATGCCTTTCCCTCCAGCTATATTGTAAGTTCCTTGAGAACAAAAATTGTATCTAATTAGCTTAGAATACACCACAGCACTGGGCCCAATATTTTGTATACAGCAAACTCTCTAACACTTTTTGGTCATTATTGTATTCACCTATTTATGTTAGTATATTGGTTTGTTAGTCTCCTTCACAAGATTGTTAAATCCTTATGAGTAAAAATCACCTATCCATTGAGAGCTGATAATCAATTATGTATTAAAGTCTTGGAAACTTCTATATGTAAAGAAATTTTACTAGATGTTATACCCCTCCCCCTTGCTTTTTTAAAGGAGAAATATAACATTTTTAAAACATGATTTTTTTTCATTATGATTTACCAGTAATTAATCCATAATTAAATCATGAGTATTAGAGTGACTATTAGGGTTAAATCTATTTCTTGATCCAATTAAATCTTTACAGGAGAGCATAGGTGGCTGCATAAGTTCTTAAAAATAGGCCCAATTAGATGTCCCAGTGGTATATGAATCAGGTAACTTTTATTTGGCAGATTTTTGAAGGGAAAGAAAAAAGCATCAAATGACCAGTCATTTCCCTGAGCGCCTCTCTTATTTTAATAGCTATTACTCTCATTCCGTACTCATCTCCCCTGAGATGCTGTGTTGGATTCTTTTCCTGAATAAGTCTTTCAAAAATTAAAGATAAATACAAGTCTCAGAATACCAACAACATTTCTCTCTGAGACAGTTCTTATATGTTAAACCAAAACGGGGCGACATGGAAGCCCAGGCCCACTCAGGTCAGGTGGAGCCCTCCCTGAGTAAATCTCTTACCCAAGACTGTTCCCTCAGCTCCGAGCCAAAAGAAACAAGAGTCAAAGCACAATAATATGGTAATATCATTCCAAGATCCCAAACGTATCTGTAAAACCTCAGCTGGAAGTTGATTTAACCTCTCTGGTATTGTCATGTGACCCCCGAGGTGGTACCTTCCCTTCTATAAGTGAGTAGAACGATTACCATTACCCATGGAAGCCAGAGTTCCCCAGCGACTCGGAAGAGCCATGAGAAGGGATAAAGTTTCATAGCTTATTGCAATTCCTCCAGCACTGAAATCTCCTGGAGCTGAAACTCATTCAGAAACGATGAGGCATGTGAAGCTGCCTGAAGTAAGGGCTCTCTACTAAAGTGACTGGCGAGTCCATATCCCACCTGAGATAATGATGAAAAATCACGTTCTGGAGGAAAAAAAAATCCATCCCTCCAGTGGAGCTGCGACAGTGATTATTAAGCTGATTTTGATTCAGGCTCGCTGAACTCTTTAGATTCCTAAGAGCCCATCTGCACTGGAGGTATTAAATGCTGCACTGATCATTTAATTTCTCCTATCTGATTCCTGTGCTGACTCCTGTACTCGGTATAATTAGGGAACTGAGCAAACACACTACCCCCCTTCGGACACCAGGATCGATGCATTGCTGCAGGTTTGCCCATCTTACTTTCAGAAAGCCTCCCCTCCAGAGCCCAAACTCGCCCTGCTACCTCTCCCTGGGCACTTTCCCCCAACGCAGGGTGCAGGGAGGAAGTTAACACGTGTGGACTTAACTGAGGTTAACCCAGAACTGGCTGTCATTCTACAAGAAGCAAAGCAGGAATGACAAGCCCCCTTTGCATTCACAAAATACTTGTTGCCACGTCTGAACGGATTTTCAAGTGCGATGGTGATCATTGACTCTTGAGCCGTGAGCTGTCTTCCCACCAGCTTCCTGGCTACATACTATGCATATTGAAAATGGGTGGCTTCTGATCAGGCTGGTGACAATAACATTTTGAGCAGCACCCTTATAGCTACAGGACAAGCTACATGAAATGCGGGACGCTCTCAGCAAAGGCCGCTTGCTTGGGGGTGGCTATGCAGAGGCAGAGACAGAACTGTAGCCACACAACAACGAAAAAGAGAAGGAAAGAAGGGCATTTACAGAAGAGGAAAATAAACAACTAACTCACACAAAAATGAGAAATGAACAAACTAAACACCTCAAAAAGATGGTTTAGCGAGCAATTTAAAGTCAGCTGAGGTGGCGCAGGAGGGCAGAAGGCTAAGGGAACGACTTACTCTCTAAGAAGGCGTCTCATTGCTTATGTGGAGGTAGCCTGGCTCCAAAGAGAGGTGTTTCACATTGGTGTGCCCACTGGAAGCAAGAAATAAAGGCAGCAACAGGAAGTGGATGTTTAAGGCCACTTGTGGGCACACATAGAAAGCAGCTGTTCTACTGGGGCTGTCCTGCTGCCTTCTACCGGGGACCCTCTGTGGGGACTGTCATTGTAGACACGAGCAACAAGCTGCCTGCAAGGGAAGAAACACACTTTAAAAAAACAAAAAAGAAAACACAGCAATCCGGAGATTTTTTTTTAAGAGCATAAATGCCAAGGACAGAATAAATAGGTTAAAGAGGCATATTCAACTTTTTCAGAACTGTGAAATGAGGAGAGAGGAAGGGAGGAAGAGCTCTAGAGAAAGAGGAGAGCCTACTAAAGAAGCCAGCCCCCCTGTACAGACAGCCTGACGCCAGATGGCTTCTTCTAATAAATATTCAACCTTAACTCTGTTCCCATGTAACTTTGTTGTAAAGCTGCCAGCACACCCACACAGATCTGGGCCAGCAAAATGATTACAGTAGTACAAACAAAATAGTGCAATAGAGGAAACAGACAGACAGGGTCCTTCCACAGACAGTCAGGGCTGGGAGATGTGAGCTGATGGACCCTTAGATTTAATGCTTCAGAACTCCTAATAATAAGTAGCATTGGAGGGGAGGGGGCCTCAAAAGAAGGAAAGAAACATTTAACTCTTATCTTCACTCTGCTTCAGGTTTCAGCATTGACGCACGTACAACTTTTTCTTTAGAGATTGCATAGGAGAGACTATATTTCACATATGATTTTTCAATATTAACTCTCTCTTTAACTACATTTAGAGTAATAAAGACCTCACTAAAGTCCCCCCATTTTTTAAAGTTGCAACAATCTGTAAGGCTTAGTACTTCCAGTTATCCACTGAATAAAAATAGATGATTCATTACAATTAAAAGAAAAACACAGGAGTAATTCTCCATCAGTGTCTTCTTCTTCTCCCTACCCTACTCCCACCCCTCCCCACCCCCAGGTATTTGGTATTTATATTCTATTTAAATATAGAGATACTTCTGGATTCGGAGGGGAAGGGGATTCAGCATGCATGTCAATGTTTTGAGGGGGCATAACTTGAAAATCATGATGTCAGAATAAGAGGCTATTTTAATAAAGCAATATATGGAGATTTTGAACCAAAAAATGCCAAAATTCAGCTTGAGGAAAATGGTAATTTGGTGATATATTATTTTAGAAATATGTACTTTGGAGTACATTAAACTTCTGTGTTAGAAACAACTATTAGAGAACTACATCAAGCTTTTGAAATTTTAGTTTTCCTGTGATATATATGCATTTCTCATAGATAGAAATGGACTTAGCAACTTAGTAATAAAATATAGCAACTTGGAGCAAATCATCTAAAATTCTTGGTATAAAATTGAATTTCTAACTATATTTTATTTTCTATTTCTTGATCTGACATCTAAAATTGCCCAGAAAAAAAAAAGTCACTAAAGGAGTTGATCATAAACCAAGGCTTTTCTTACCTCAAAATCAAGAATATATTTTGTGGGTTATCTGTGTGCACTGATAACACTGCAGGAATGGAGATGTAAGAAAACGCAGCAAAAAAAAAAAAAATTAAACACTTACGAAGACCTAGATAAGTTTTGTTAAGTGCATACTGTTGTTTTGACAGTTTGAGAATCTGCACAGATTTTACATTTTATTACACTGACATCAAAAGCTGTATTGATAGGAAAGGACCATGTTTCTAACAAAGAGAGACAGATAAAAATTAGCATTTATCTTCTGGTGATATTGAGCTTTCTAAGGGTAAGTCATAGAATTTTCCCTTCTTGCAGATAACTGTCTCAGGGAACTGAAAATGCATGGGAAGGTTAAAGTTTCCCAATGAAGGACAGGATGGAGACAAATCCTTGAAAATATGTGTATAAATGGCACACATGAAAAACAAACAATGCAAACATATCCATATACAAAATATTCAGTTGTGCATTCAAAAGAGGTAATGGCATGCAATAATTGGAAATTATTTGAACATCTGTTTGCACATTAATCTGCATATTTTTGCACATGCAATCATCCATTTGCATCAGCATATTTTGGATGTCGCATGCACACGTTTGACACCTGTTATTAAAAACCAGGTTCATAATATGCTGCTAAGTCCTTAAATATAATTCCATTTTCATGAGATTTATCATGAATTCCAAAAGGTAGTGCTGTGCTTTTTTAGAGAAGTGGACAATATCCCCAGGATGATATTCATGGAAAACAAGCGCACTTCTCCTCATCTGTGCCTGGGCAATAGACTTCAAGATCCAAGAAGGGAACCAAACTGATCAGTAATGAAAGCAAAAACCAACATGGCAGAAATGAATCATGACACAATCCAGATCCTTCCTTCTGGTAGGAAAATGACCAACCTCTGAGGAATAAATTGAGAAGCCATGCTCATCAACTGAGCCAAGCATATGTTTACCTAGCACTTTGTACATGGTCAACAAATGTTTGCCAGTTCCTTGATTAATGAAGAAATGTATAATTTAATTAAATGTCGCATTGAGCTAATGGTTACTGAGGTTAGATGATATATCAGACTATTCCGACTGCTTTTGCAGGCCTATCTCATTTAATCCATATGGCAATAGCCTTTGAGCAAATATTGAAAGACTGAACTAAAAAGGCTCTGCTCCTAACTAGGAATGTGATCTCTGACTAATTTCTCTAGTAATTGATTTTATGAAATGGGAGAAGGGATTGAGTCGGCAAACATGCAGTACATATGGTGCTACTATCCCCTTCTTTACCCATAGTGGGCATGAAATCCTCTATCCTAGCACTTTTTCCCTCAGAGCCTGAACTTAGCCATAAATTCTTTCTTAACACAGCACTCCAGGCAACCACCACCAACTGATCAAATTTGGCACACAAAATTAATCTATTTTCTATCCCTGGACTATATTATCTCTAGGGCCCCTTTCATAAACTGAATCAAGAACTTATACAGAACATTAAAATCCTATGTTTTAAGAAACTGTCTTAATTATTTGGTTGTTTTCTAATTACAGTGTCTCAAATGTGCTCTAAAAATAATAGATCATTAGTTAAGAATTGAGAAATGCTTGTTTCACATAGAATTTCACTAGAATAGTGTTTTTCATAGATTTCACCCAGAACACATGCTACAGTAAAATAACGTTCAATGCATTTCCCTCTTTCGGATTATCCATAAAAGTACTTTCTTCCAGGCAGTTATGCAAAGCGGATCAGGAAAGCAGCATGAAGCAATACTTTGCACAACACAGCCCTTTGGTATGGAAGAAAGACAGCAGCCTGGTCCCAGCTTCTGCCAGACAGAGCGTTGGTGGTGTGATAGAAAGCACAGAAACCTGGAGGCATGTTAAAGGGACATATTCAGACGACTCAAGTGATATGGAAAGATGGGAAACAAATGTAGCTCTCAGAGAGGATGGATTTTTGAGGGGGAAAAAATGCTGGGAAATCCTTCAGTGTGATAAGCATTGCAAACAGCTGAAATGAATCCATCAAAAGTGTATACTCAGTGTTTGCTTTGTGTCCAGCCCTATGATACATTCTTAGAGAAGTACAATAAAAGGCTATAACACAGTGCCTGCTTTTGGAGAAATTGTACTCTAGTTGGAAGAAGCAAAACTTACAAATAACACTACAAAACTTCTCATAAGCCAAGGGTACTCTTCCATCCCCCGCCCCAGCTACATCTGTACCCATGTGGACAACATTTCAATCAACTCTATCACTTTGAATCACAAGCCTTCAACAAAGAATGCCCAGAGTACTCTTTATGAGGTAGCAGAATGCCCCCTGTTGTGGTTTTGCCACTTGGATTATTTCCCTAACAATTTATTGGGTCATGCCTCTTCATTTCATAATGGTGGTGGACACACGTTCTTTTTGCCTGCACGTTATACATACTTCTTACTTGTAGAACTGTCATCCAAATTTCCTCTAAAGAATCACCGTTCCTCCACTCTCAGTCATTGTGAACTGGGTGTGGCTGACCTTCACATGCTGGCTCCAGATATGGGCACATGACCCAAGATGGACAGTGGCAGTGAGCCCTAGCATTTGCTAGGACTATGGAGAAAAAGAAACTCAATGTCTGACTGCACTAGCTGGTGGCTATGGGTACAAGTTCACTAACAATAAGCCCAAAGAAGGAAAACAGAGCTAGGAGATGAAAACAAACCAATCCCTAGTGGCATACTGTGAGCACTGGGATATAGCAATGTCTGATTCTAGTCATTTTCCTGGACTTGTCAGTTACGCAGATTAACCAATTCTTCCTGCCTTCCCACCACCTCCCCTGAGCTTATACCAGCTTACATTCTATTTCTCTCAAGCAGTCAAACTGGCCTGCCAAGTCAATCCACATCACTGGCATGGACTGAGCAGTCAGTGGTCCCATTTACCAAAACACATGCAAAAAGTAGTCAAATCACTTCCTCTAAGTCACAGGTCAACAAAAATAAAGGCCCAGCTTTGAAGAACAAAAGAAGTTGCAGCACCACATTACTATAAACTATTTTCTATAGCTTTTTACTCACCTTTGTGAGAACTGATAACCAGTTCCCATTTCCCTTCACATGGCCCAAGACCCTCCTAGATGTCCCCTCTGGGAAACATTAGGAAGCAAGATGACTGCCAGAATCTCCCTCCGCTCACCGCCATTTGAATGAGGATCCCTTTGAGGAGTTGCTAGTAGGGGATCTTTATGAAAACAGGGTGTCTAATTATTGGGAAGAAATATCAGAATTCCAAGAAGTTCATTGTTAGGTCACTTATGGGACAATGACTGTTAATTCTTAATTTAGAGCCCCTTCTGCTGCTTATTTTCCCTGTGAGTCCAGCCAACTCTCACTGAGTTCCTTAGAGGGAGATGCCCAAGTAATACAAATTTTACCTCAGAATTCAGGGTGTCCCCTAGGGACAGCAGCTGATGATCATTCTCAAAGTCATCCCAGGATACTGGCAGGACACGAAGGAATTCTTGCCTGACTTCAGTAACTTATGCAATGGGATTATGTAGCTGGTGAAAGTAAGTAATAAAGGAAGAACTGAGATAAGGAGGAGTTGTTTCTCACACATAATATCCACATAAATATAAATCCATAATAGCTACCTAACTGAACCACCAAGTCCTTAGCTCATTGTCTAACCTAAAAGTTGCCCTGCTATTTTAATAAAAGTTAGCTGTGGGAATATCTCTATCACAGCATCCCTACACTGATCACTTTTAAACCAAGCATTTGGTCTTTTTTAGTCTACTTCCTGTTTAGAAATTGCTTCTATTTTGAGCAGGATGTTTACTTTTTCACCTTTCTGTAAGAGGAATTGCATTTTATTAGCTAGAATTCAACTACGGCTAAATGAGGAAAACTCAATAAAAGGACTGAAAAGAAATTTTCATCCAATAAATTTGCTGTGAAATGCCAAGTGTGTAGCTGTGCCTGCAGTCATTTTAGTTATAAGACACATAGTAGGAAACAATTTTGGTGTTTTCAGCCATTAGTTTATAAATTGAATAAGATAGATGTGTTCATTCATATGAAGTAATGTAATTTTTCTTGGGAAAGTTTAATATTATACAAATCCATTAGCATATTTACAAATTAATCTTCCCTTAGGAAAAAAAGATTGAAGATTTACAGAAGGAAAGGCTTTATTACTTTTAAAACTGCATTTTTAAAGAAAATAAAAGAAAAATAAGAAACATTATATTGAACCATAAATGCCTTCTTATGACTAACAGTTTTGTAAAACAAAAATTTATGAAAGGAGAAGAGAATAGAACAGGACATAGAAAGGGTTTTAAAGAAGCTCACAGAAATTGCAACTACTATATCACAAATTTCAAACTCCTATAAAATTAAACCTGTTTATGTGAATGCAAGCTAAAGGGCATTAAATCTATTAGACACTTAAGGCTATTACTGTAAATTTCCCCTAGATAATTTTTTTTTTGTCTAAACTCTTTAGCTACTTGTTCTAATTTTTGACAAGTTGGGATTTTAAAGCTTCATAACATCAATGATAACAACAAAAACCTGTGTTCATTTAATTTTTTCCTTAAACACTCAATGCCTCATTAATGTTGAACAAGTAACTGACAACATAATTAATTACTAACAATTCACTGTCACAAAATAGACTTTCTTACAGAGGAAATCTTGGAGTGTAGGGTAAAGGAAGTCTCAATTTACAACAAATTCCTGACATGTTATAAAAAGGAAGAAACGTACTAGTATTTGATTTTCCCGCAGATAGTCGCATTTCATTCATCCCTAGCATCTACTTTAGAAATGTCCTTTTTTTAAGGAAGTGTTAAATTGACTCTCTATACAAACAAAGAATTCAGTCCATTGTTAAAAGCAATCTTATAAATAAGATGCAAAATTTAATGATTTCTTTATAAGCACTTTTGCAACATATCTAACTACTGAAAAAAATCAAAACATTAGCTATAAACATTAAGATATTCTCCTGCAACATTTTTTAACATTACCATAGACAAGTCCTCAGGTTGAAAGTCACTTAGTAATAATCCTATATAATAAAGAGGTAATATGCAAATTGACCAACACACAAGGTGGCCGCCCACATGTGGACACAAGATGGCCGGCACAAGATAGCCGGCACAAGATGGCCAGCAGGGGAGGGCAGTTGTGGGTGATCAGGCCTGCAGGGGTGGACAGTTGGGGGAGACCCAGGCCTGCAGGGGAGGCAGCTGGGGGTGACCAGGCCTGCAGGGGAGGGCAGTTGGGGGCGATCAGGCCTGCAGGGGAGGACAGTTGGGGGGGACTCAGGCCTTCAGGGGAGGACAGTTGGGGGTGACCAGGCCAGCAGGGAAGGGCAGTTGGGGGGGACCAGGCCAGCAGGGAAGGGCAGTTGGGGGCAACCAGGCCGGCAGGGGAGGGCAGTTGGGGGGAACCAGGCCTGCAGGGGAGGGCAGCTGGGGGCAATTGGGCTGGCAGGGGAGCAGTTAGGCATTGATCAGGCTGGCAGGGGAGTGATTAGGGGGTGATCAGGCTGGCAGGCAGGCGAACTGTTGGGAGCAGCAGTCCTGGATTGTGAGAGGGATGTCCGACTGCCCATTTAGGCCTGATCCCAAACAGGCAGTCGGACATCCCTTGAGGGGTCCCAGATTGGAGAGGGTGCAGGCTGGGCTGAGGGACACCCCCCCCCCCCGTGCATTAATTTTGTGCACCAGGCCTCTAATTAATAATAAAAATGAATAATATGTAAATTATACCTCAATAAATTTGTTTAATAAATAAATGGCTATTTATTTATCAATCACCTACTATATTTCAGGACTGTACTAAATGCTTTCAATGTATTAATGTCTTAATAGTTATAGCAACCCCGTCTGATAAGTCCTATGATCATTTCCATTTTACAGATGAGAGTATTAAGCTTAAAGATATTAAATACCAAAGACATCCAACTGGTACCTCATGGAGCCCAGAATGGAATTTCAGTCCTCTGGTTCCAGAGTCCCCACCATTAACTTTACTTTATATCTTGAAATTCAAGTATACTTTATTCCCACTTTTTTCAAACTTATTTAATAAATTACTAGTATCTACTAATATCAGCTAAAATAATTTCAGAGATGTGGACCTCGTTACTATAATTTAGTGATGCCACTTATTAGAAAGTCTCTTTCCATTATATCCAGCCAAATTCTAGTTCTATGATGTATATCCTCTGGTTCATTGTTGTTTATCTTGTTCTTTGTTTTTCTCCTCTGGAACATGGAATTATCATTGTGCTGCCATGGTTCCCATAAAGCATTTTCTTTGCACACTAATGTCTGAAAGGATAGGTTCTCAGGTTCTCTTACTGCCTCTTCTCCTGCCCCTAGGCCCACTGTTCTTTCAGTTCCCTTTAGAAAGGGCACCTCAGTTAGCCACAACCCTCCATAAGGATTTGATCACTAAAAATAGTAAGTCTTCTAATTCTTAGCTCCAATGTCTTTCACCTAAAAGCACTGGCATTATGTGTAGAGCTATGGCAATTAGATTCTGGATTAGCTAGAAGATTTATCATTTGCCAAACAGTAAAGAAATAGTATCCATGAAAGAACTCATACTTTTTCCCCCCTTTTTGAATGATTTTCTAGGCCAATGCCTCAGGAATAGCTTTGGATAGGAAATAAATTTATCAGGCAATCCTAAGGAGCAAGCTAGTCCTAAAATCAACTGGAAGACAAAATCTGTTGCTTTTTGTCTGAAATCACCCAAACAAGTTTTATCACAGTGATAAAATGGTAGTCCTTCCCCATCCTATGTATGTGTGGGGAAAAAAAAACTGACTTCACCACATTTCACTGGGAATACTTGAAGATCAATCTAAAAGGATCCTCAGAGAGCCTTCTGACCCATATTGAGATATTAAATTCCTATGACAGTAATGTGGAGTCAAAATTTCATGGAACACAGATATAAGCACTTAGTGCAAATTTGTATAGTATTTCTGCCTTCAATCTATCATTTTATATTAACAAGTGAGGTAAGAAGGGACGACTGTTGGTTCTCTTCATTCAAGAGAGAAATTGAGAGCTGAAAATGCTAAGTAGCTTTTACATTTCACCCCCTAAATGGCAATGGGGCTGAAAAAAATAAGACAAGATTGGCCTTTCAGTGTAAGGCACCTTCAAACTTCCTCTCATGCAATGTGCTGCAGTCTATCACACTTAACCTACAATTTCCACACCTCCAGAAGGAGATATCCACAGATATACCTATTTACTTTGGCATGAACTCAAAGAAGTAAGCTTGCAAAGCTGGCCCTTTCTTTGTGCATTAACTTCAATTTCTCCTTTCCACACATACACTGCGAGAACATCGGGTAGATCCATTTACTTCCACCCCCTCATCCCACTGCTTCTCCTGAAGTGACATATTAATTATGGCTCATTTGAAATTTTCTCTTACAAATGTAGACTCAGACTTCAACACCTAAATGAATTATATATACTGTGCAAGCCTGTTTGTTCCAGGTTTCTTAAAAGGAGAAAATGAATGCAGTGTATTAATCATCAAACTGATGTCTCTGATTGAAAAATAAATTATTTAAATGAGTAACACTTCGGGTTTTTTAATATGTTACTTTCTAGAAATTCTTTTTCAACCTGCAAGGTGAAAAGAATGAAAGCAAAGTTAAAGTATACTACCAAGATGATATAGAGATGAAATTAAAGCTATGTACATGCTACATAATCATGATCAACCCAAACTGTTGGGTCTTACTATCCATTGGTTCTGTAGTTATTAATCAAATTTTCCATGGTAATCCAAATTATCTTTTGAGGTTCTAAAAATCCCTTGTTGACTACCGCAGACCTAATTACATTTTACTCTTCACACACAAAGAATGAATGTACTACCTAATGTACATTTATTTTTTAAATTTTAACTCTCAAGTGTGTTGAGTAGGAAAAAAAAGTAGAATAGCCATTATATATATATATATTCCTTCTAATTTAGGTTTGTATCAGAGCAAATTCCTCATGTTTTCTATTTTAGTTAAAACCATATTACAGATATACCACACATGCAACTAAAATTGCAAGGATGGAACTACCAATAAGATCAAATATAAGGAGAAAGACATAAAATTTAAGAGGGTAACACCACCTTGAATAGAATGTAAGTAGTCTGAGTAGTCATTGAGAGTACCACATAGAATGTGCATGAATAAAAAGGGAGGGGGGGGAATACCCAGTGAGCACAATTTATTAAACTCAGCAGGTTCAGGAAAGGTATTCAATGATGAGAATTACATTAGTTAGGGGAGCCTAATTGCTTTACAAAAAACTGAAAATGTGTAGTGGCCCAAATTCAAAAAAATTTTTATTTCAATAATGGTATCAAGTCAAAAAAAATTGATGAGGCCCTCCTTCATGTAGTTACTCAAAAACCTAGGCTGATGGAGGTTCTGCCATATTCAACACAAGGCTGCTAAGGCCACTGCAGGAATTGTTTTCCTTCCAGCCATCAGGTTAGGGACAAAAGAATGGAAAAGTATTTGCAGTGGTTTTTAATAAACCACACCTGGATGAGATGCACATCTCTTTCACTCACATGCTATTGGTCAGACCTTGTCACATGATCACATTTAAACATAAAAGAGACTGAAATGTTGTGGCTGTGTGATCATGAAGAAGCTAGGACTATGGATTTAACAAAACACAAACAGCTAGCAGTTTCTGCCACTGTCTGTCCTTCTGGTCACCATAGTCATGTTCCACCCTTCTTCCCCAACATAAAACACATTAAAAAAAATCCTAAAAAGAGACAGTCCACTTAATGCATCTAACTCAAAGTCCGTAGGTCACCGTTTTATTGTTATTTCTCTCTATTCAAACTTGAGGTGGTCTGTGTGGTCTTGTGAATTGTGCGCTAAGAAGACAAGTTCTTTCTCTCCCCCATATACCTCTACATCAGTAGTAGAACAGGAATAAGATGACTCTGATAAAGATTCCCAGATGAAGAGTGGGAAATGGTAGACACACAGTAATCACAGGCCCATAGCAATGACAGAACCCCGCCAAAAACGCATTCATGAGAGTTGTGCAGGTTCCAAGATCTTGATATAACTCTCTAGGTCTAGGAGCAGCTACTGTGGCCATTGTTTCCCACCACTTGGGCTGCACCCTCTGGGTGTTTTTTTCCTTGTCCATTATTATACATAGTCATATCTGAAATGAACACTAACAATGTACTCACTTTCAGAAGTCCAAATTATCACTGTCCATTTCCTGCTAATGTGAGTTTGGGAAATTTGAGGGTTGTTTTTTAATCAGAGTTTTGTAAGGCTGAAATTATAGTTTCATTGGCAATACAATTTCCTCAAATTCTTTTTTTTTAAGATTTAAATATTTTTTACTGATTTTTAGAGAGAGAGAAAGGGAAAGAGAGAGAGAGACAAGAAACATAGATGTGAGAGCAACTATTGAGGATCAAGCCTGAAACCTGGGTATGTGCCCTGACTGGGACTCTTAACCAGCAACATTTCAGTGCGTGGGACAAAGCTCAACAGAGTCTCACTGGCCAGGGCTCCTCAAATTCTCAATTGGCTTCTGATCTATTTGTTTCCAGTCAGTTCCATGAGTCATTAATAATCACTTAAATTCTTTTTTCAGATTTAAGACTTGGGCCCATTTTATTTATTTGTTTATTTAAATTTTTATTTGTTTGCTTATTAACTTATTTTGCTTTCTAGCTCTCATGCCTTTCTCTCAACCTAATGGCACCTACTTTGGTTCATGTAAAACCAAACAACAGGCTTTGATAGGAAGGTAACCCGCTTAATTACTTTGAGATATACTTCATATACCATACTAGTCACCCATGTAAAGTGTACAATTCAATGGTATTTAGTTTATTTACAGATATGTACAGCCTCTTTACGTTTTCATCAGCTCACAAAGAAACTTCATTCCCTTTAGCTACCATATCTTCCCAGCTCTAAGCAAGCTACTACTTTCTGTCTCTATAGATTTTCTTGTTCTGGATATTTTATAAAAATGGGATCATGTAATATGTGGCCTTTTGCTTTGGATATTATTTTCAAGGCTCATCCATGTTGAAGTATGTATCAGTAGTTCATTCACTCCTTTTTATAGCTGAGTAATATTATGTTGCATGGACATATCACATTTTTTTTATCCATTCATCAGTTGTTAAATATTTGAGCTGGGTCTACCTTTTGGCTATTATAACTAATGCAGCTAAAATATTCTTGTACAACTTTTTCTGTGGGCATTTGTTTTCATTTCTCATGGAGTGAATTATCGGGTCATATGTTAACCAAGTTTGAGGAACTTCCAGCCTGTTTTCCACAGTGGCTGTACCAATTTATATTCCCACCAGCAGTGTAGGAGGATTCCAATTTCTGTATATCCTCACCAACAATTGTTATTATTTTACTTTTTTTATTATAGCCATTCAAGTTGGTATAATATGGTATCTCACTGTGGTTTTGATTTGTATTTCCATGATGACTAATGATGTCAAGCATTTTTCAAATGTTTATTGGCTACTCGTATATCTTCCTTAGAGAAATGTCATTCCTTTAATCATTTTTCAATTGGTTCTTTTTATTATTGAGTTGTAATAGTCCTTTAATATTATAGATATTAGTTTCTTGTCATTACACTTTGCAAATATTTTTCCTACTCTGTGGTTTGTCTTTACATTTTCCTAGAAGTTAATTTTGATGAAGTCCAATTTATCCATTATTTTTGTTGTTGCTCATGCTTTGCTGTCATATCTAAAAATCCATTGTCTGATATGAGATCATAATCATTTACTCCTATATTTTCTTCTAAGACTTGTATATGTTAAGCACTTATGTTTTTGTTTTTGATCCATTTTGATTTAATTTTCATATATAGCATGAGGTAAAGCTCAAATGTCATTGCTTTGCAAATAGCTATCAAGCACCATTTGTTTAAAAAACTATTCTTTTGCCTTCAAATGAACACCCTTGTCAAAAATAAGTTAACTTTAGAAACATGCATTCATCTGTGAACATGCAATTCTAATCCATAGATGTACATGTCTAGCCTGATGTCAGTATCATATTGTCTTGATTACTCTTGCTTTATAGTATGTGTTAAAATCAGGAAGCCTTCAACTTTGCTATTCTTTTTTAAAGATTGTTCTGGCTATTCTGGGTCCCTTACAATTTTATATTAATTTTAGGATTATCTTGTCAATTTCTACAAAGAAGCCAGCTGGGATTCAGATAGGATTTCACTGAATCCAGAAATTCATTTGGGAGTATTGCCATTGAAACATATTAAGTCTTCCAATGCAAGAGCACAGGTGATGTTTGTCCATTTATTTAATTTTTTCTTTAATTTCTTCAAATAATGTTATATAATTTTGATTACAAGTTTTATACCTCCTATATTAAATGGATTCCTAAATATTTTATTTTTATTCTATTGTAAATTAAATTGTTTTCTTAATTTTATTTCATAGTACTCATAGTAAGTGTATAGAAGTATGATTTTTGTATCGTGATCTTGTATCCCCCAATCTTGTTGAATACATTTCTCAGTTCTAAATGTCTTTTAGTGTGTTCCTTAGGACTTCCTATATGCAAGATTATGTCATCTGTGAATACAGTTTTATATCTTTCTTTCCAATATGGATATATTTATTATTCTTGCCTAATTGCCCTGACTAGAATCTCTAGTACAATAATCAATAAAAGTGGCAAAAATGGGCATCCTCATCTTATTCCAGTATTTCACCATTAAAAATGATGTTAGCTGTATGCTTTTCAGAAATGCCCTTTATCAAATTATTGAGGTTTCCTCCTACTTATTCATAGTTTGTTGAGTGTTTTTATCATGAAAAGTGTTGAATTTTGTCCAATGTTTCCTCTGAATTTAATGAGGTGATCATGTGGAGATTTTTTTTTATTATTCCACTGATATGTTGCATTACATTAATTGATTTTCAAATACTAAATCAACTTTGTGTTTCTGGCATAAGTCCCACTTGGTCGTGGTCTAATTCTTTTATACATTACTAGATTCAGTTTGCTAGTATTTTGTTGATAATTTTTAATCGATATTCATAAGAGATAGTGGCCTATAGTTATCTTATTTTATGATGTCTTTGTCTGGTTTTGGTAATACATTTTACCATCCCTGTACTATCAATCTATTTGTATATCTGAATTAAAAGTGTGTCTGTCTTTTTTTTTTTCCAATCTGGTATAACAATCTCTACCTTTTGATTGGATTGTTTAATCTATTCACATTTTATGTATTATGGTTCAGTTGAATTCATGTCTGCCATTTTACTTTTTTATCCATATATCTCATGTCCTTTATTGTTCCTTTATTCTCTTTTACTACTTCTCTTTGAACTAAACATTTTCCAATGTAACATTTTAATATTTTTAATGATTTTTTTTTTCATTTCTTCTTTTAGTTTTTCTTTTGTGGTAGCTCTAAGCCTTGCTATATACCTTTTTACTTAACACAAAGTTTCCTATTTATACTAAATTAATTCCACTGAAATATAGTAATGTTACTTCTATATAGTTCTATTATCCCCATTTGAGGGATATTATTATGTATTGTATCTATAAATGTTATAAACCCAATAATGCATTGTATTTATATAATTGTATGTCTTTTAAAAAG
Source organism: Myotis lucifugus (assembly GCF_000147115.1). Lineage (NCBI taxonomy): Eukaryota > Metazoa > Chordata > Mammalia > Chiroptera > Vespertilionidae > Myotis > Myotis lucifugus. The sequence goes on from NW_005871080.1 coordinate 4,009,779, forward strand.
CTAGAGAAAAAAGAACAAGTAAACATTTATACCTCTTTACCTCTTTTATATTAAAACTAGTGTCCCAGTGCACAGATTTGTGCACTTTTAAAGGAAATTAATTAGAAGAAATATTTTAATATCACTATTTGCCCTTTCTCTATAATAAAAGTGTCAACCAAATTCACAATCAACAATGACAGGTCAAAACACACGCATGTGGTTGGCGCCAGCGAGAGCTTTATATGTATCACACATGCGTGAATCAACTTAGCCTTTTATATATATAGATAAACTTGCTTAATTAGACCTGCTTTCTGATGTAGCTAAACTTTTTCCAGCCCGGTGAAGCACTCCAACTTCTCTATCGAGTAATTTTCAGCAACACAGCAGTAAATATCAACACGAAGCAGATTATTATTATAGATCAAGCAGGGAGAACAAAGGGTAAAATATTTAACTGTAGCAGTGTTTGACTGTATTCTGCACAGTGAGAAAACCTTAAGTCATTTTTAAGTTCCACCATTTCTTACTTCTTTTCAGTGGGGTCAAGTTTCTAAACTTTCTAAATATCTGTTTTCTGGCCAATGAAAAGAAAGTAGGATTCGACCAAGTCTCCTATCTACCTACCCCAGGACTTCTGTGAGGATCAAGTAAGATGAGGCATGGGAAAATGCTTCACAAACATTTGCTTAAATTGTAAAATGTTTTCACCTGGTTATAAAGCAAGTCGGGTTCCTGGGCTGAAGAAACTCCAAGAAGGCTAGTTGCTAGGGAGAGGAAGCCGGGTGTTGCTATGTGATGTCATTACCCAGTGCTCAAAGCCACAGTTTTCTGGCTGGGCTGGACTGTGGGCCCCATTTTGTGCCATGGGATCTTGGCAGCATTGGCTGCGATTTGGTGGGGTGTCGCTCCAGGGTGGTGGCGGGGCCTGTGTCCCACTTGGGGGAAGCGGAGTGTTGGTTTGTTGGCACCAGATCCATGGTGCCATTTATTTTGAAACTAGAGGCCCGGTGCACAAAAATTTGTGCACTCAGAGGGCGGGGAGTCCCTCAGCCTGGCCTGTGCCCTCTCGCAGTCTGGGACCCCTCGGAGGATGACCACCTGCTGGCTTAGGCCCGTTCCCCAGGGGATTGGGCCTAAGCTGGCAATCAGACATCCCTCTGGCAGCCCAGGAGCCCTCAGGAGATGTCCACTTGCCAGCAGAAAGCAGGCCTAAGCTGCAGTTGGACATCCTTAGTGCTGCTGAGGAGGCAGGAGAGGCTCCCACCACCACCACTGTACTGGCAGCCGGCAGCCTGGCTTGTGGCTGAGCAGAGCTCCCCCCGTGGGAGTGCACTGACCACCGGGGGGCAGCTCCTACATTGAGCATCTGCACCCTGGTGGTCAGTGTGTGTCATAGTGACCAGTCATTTCCAGTCATTCTGCTGTTAGGGTCAGTTTGCATATTACCCTTTTTTATATAGGATGACCAGTGTGTGTCATGGCAGCTCCTGCATTGAGCGTCTGCCTCCTGGTGGTCAGTGTGTGTCATAGCTACCAGTCGGATGGACAGACACTTAGCCTTTTATATATATATCCTTTTATAAATATAGATTATTTTTTATCATTTCTGGTTGTCTTCACTTATTCCTGTGAATTTAAATTACCATCTGGAGTCATTTGATTAGCCCAATACAGCTTTGCTCCCACCTACCTTCTTGTGGTATTATTGACAATTTTATTACATCTCAGTATGTTATAGGCCCAACAACTCATTATATACATACTAGAGGCCCAATGCACGAAAATTCATGCAAGAGTAGGCCTTTCTTCCCCTGGCTGCCGGCACTGGCTTCCCTCTGGCTTCCAGGACCCGGGATAGCTTCCCTTGAGCTGCCTGCAGGCACCCAGGAACTGGGCTGGCTTCCCTCTTGCCCCAGCTTCATCAGGAAGGATGTCTGGAATGACATCCAGAAGACGGCTGATCTAATTAGCATATTACCCTTTTATTATTATAGATTGCTTTTTAAATCAGTTGAGAGAAAAAAATGAGAATAAGTATTCATTTAGACTGTCTATTAAAATTACATAATGGTTTTCTTTTGCTTTATTTTGTTTGAAGTTAAGTTACTATCTGGAGTCACTTGCTTCAGCCTGAAGAAATTCCTTTGGTATTTTTACAAGTGAGGTATGCTGGCAATAAATACTATCAGTTTATGCTTCTCTGAGAATCTTATTTTGCCTTTATTTTTGAAAGACAGATTTTCTGGATATAAGATTCTGATTTGACCATTTAGAATACATTATTCCATTGCTTTCTGACCTCCATTGTTTCTGATGACAAATCCACTAAAAATTATTGGGGTTCCCTTGTAATTGATGAGTTATTTCTTCCTGGAGACTTTCAAGATTTTCTCCTTATCTTTGCTTTGCAGCATTTTTACTATGGTGTGTCTATTTGTAGATTTCTTTGTATTTATTTTAACTGAGGTTCATTGAGCTTCCTGGATGTGCAGGTTAATATTTATCAATAAATTCGGGAAGTATTTAGCCCTTATATTTTCTGCTACTCTCTTTCTTCTTTTCTTCTGGTTCTCCCATTAGGTATTTGTTGGTGTGCTAATGTGTCCCCCATTTGTGTAAGGCACTGTTTATTTTTATTCTTTCTTTTATCTCTGTTCTTCAGGTTGTATAATCTCTATCAATCTGTAAATTTGCAGGTTCTCTCTTCTGTAAACTCAAATCTTCTATTGAGCTCCTCTATTAAATTTTTAAATGTCAGTTATTCTTTTGTTACTCCAGAATTTCCACTTGGTTCTTTTTTTATCATTTATATATCTTTATTGATGTTCTATGTTTCATATATCATCATCATACTATTTTAGTTTTTAATCATATTTTTCTTAATTCTTTGAAGATATTCACAATGACTATTTTGCAATCTTTGTTAAATCCATCATTGGCTGTTCTCACAGATAATTTCTGTTAACTTGTTTTTTCTGGTATATGGGTCATATTTTTTGATTATTTGTATATCTCCTTTTTTTGTTTACAACTGGAAATTTTAGATAACAAATCTGAGTGCTTGGTTCTCCTCCTTCGGGTCTTTTTATTGTTGTTTATTTGCTTACTTGTTTAGTGACTGGCTGGATTAGTTTAATGAAGTCTATTCCCCACATCATGTGAAGACTCTACTGTTGCTACTTAAGAGGTGCAGCTTTGGTTATGCCCTTGAGATGCCCTGGGATGACAGTGGTTTGGGCAGAATTCTTTAACTATCTTTTCCCTGACCACACTGTTAAGCTCTACTAATGGCTGGCTGAGCTGCTCTACTGTTTTCAACAATACCCTAGGGATAAATTGCTTTACAGACTAACCCCAAAACAATTCAGGCTCCTTTGAGGGGATAGTTGGTTCCTAGGTCAGTGTTTCAGAATTGTTCTGACACCAGGAGAGGTCTTCCCAGTTGTATCTTTTCCCATTTCCATCCAGAAAACTAGCCAGCCTACAATTTAGCCTATATCTCTAATGAGACTATCATCCTTTCACCACAACTTCCACTGTTTTTGAGAATGCCCTTAGATTTAAATTCTCCAACAAAATCAATTACTCTGGGGAGAAATCTGGAGGCATCTGTTCCATGGCTTGCTTCTCTTCCCCCAATCCTTTAGAAAAATCTTTGAACCATGGCTGGGGTGACAATGACATGATTTTCTCTGAAAAACGCCTCCACTTTAGGAGCTTAGCACTCAGGACAGGGGATGGGATGCCGGAAGTGACAGCAGCCCCAGAATTCACATTGCCTCTCTGAGTGTGGAACCACTCACCCCATGATCAGGGCCCAAGTGCACTCCACATGCCATCCCCCAAGGTAGAGTGGGAGCTGGGCAGAACTGCCCAGAACTTAATCTCAACAAAAGGTAATGGGCAGGATGATAGGGGCTCATGTCCTCTCCTCCCAGGGAGACAGCTCTCTAACTGGGACTTGGGAAGGCAAGGAGCCTTGTGTTCTTGGCTATAGCCGTCTGAGGTAACTGTTCTGCCTCCCTGAACTGAGAGGTCAAGGGAGGCTGTAGGTCTTAGTTCAAATATCACATACTCTCATAATTGTTACTGATTTTAATAGATTTCCATATTTTGTTTGTTTGCTGTATGGCCATAAGGTCATTTTTAGAAACTTTAATTTTTTTAAAAAAATTGATTTGTTCTACTGGGGAAAAGGTCTGAGAAGCTTCTCGCACTGTCATACCAAAAGTAGCAATCCCAACCCCCTGAATTTTATCTTTGCTATAATGGTGAGTTAGTTTATTTTAAATGAGAAGTGTTTTTGGAACTTTGATCATCAAAGTCTTTTTCAGTCTTTTTGGAGTACAGAAATAACTTTGAATTCCTAGGATGTCATTTACACTTACATGCTCGCCTATTCTTTCCTAATCTCATCTCATCCTTATAATGCCAAGCTAAATGCAGCAAAGTGCAAAACACAAATATTCAGGCTCTTCAAAACTTTTTCTGGGTTAGCAGGTTCAGTGTACCTGCCTTCCAGGATATTGCAGGCAATAGCTTTATTAAATGTTTAGCCACTACATAACATACATCTCCAATATCTATTTCCCGTATTTATTTCCTTGCTTTCTGCTGCTTAACCACTGTAATTCACTACCCCATATTTTGTGATTTTGATATGGAGGCTATATACTTCAAAATACTAGTTTTTGTTTTAATTATGTGAGAGAAACCACTAAAACAAATAGACTCAATTGAATTTTAGTTCTGTCTCTTACAGTAGTCCTCGGCTGGACATCAGCTCAAAGTAATATAGAAAATAAAAATAGAAAACCACTTTATGAGGGATATGCAGGATATCTTTCAGGCAACACATATATTTTTGTCTTACTTAAAAGTAAGAAAGTTTATAAAACCTCTCCATCATAGACTTAGAGATTCTTGTAGGCATTTATTTACACAAAACTTTATTAGATTGAAAGTGTTTTTAGAGGATATTTGCAAGCATGTTTAAAAGAGCATTTACCGAACATGCTAACATCAAGGAGGAGGGGTTATTTCCTGAAATCATTGCCTTTCACACATTTTGGGAGATGAGATTTGGGGAAAGATATATTGGTTTCCAAATTCTCATATTTTCACATAGGGGTAGAATTTTCACTCCACTACTTAGCAGGGAAAATAAATGGGGAAAGGGGTATTTAAGTCTCCTCTCTGCTCCCCACTCCATCCCATGTTTTTGTGGGATTGTGCCCCCCAATTCATGTTCAATCCCTAACGCCCTGTACCTCAGAATGTGACTTTAGGTAAAATGAGATTACATGGAGGGATTAGTCCAATATGATTGGTGTCCTTATAAAAAGAGAAATTATGATACAAACAACACAAAGACCTAGGGAACAATCATATAAGGACACAGCCATCTGCAAGCCAAGAAGGGAGACCTCAGGAGAAACCAACCCTGACAACTTCCCGGTCTCAGAACTGTGAAAAAATAGAGTTCTGCCTTTACGCCATTCAGTTTGCGGGTTTTGTTGTGGCAGTCCTAGCAAATTAATACACATGGTAAGAGTGATAACATATAATTGGTAGATTTAGGAGAAGTATCAGGGCACATATGGAACCTTCCAACATTAAACAGTAGCCAGTGAGCAAGGCATGTACTCATTTCTCCAGAAACTTGCTATTACGTAAGTACTTCAGACCCAGTGCTGAGTTAGATGTGGCTAATTCAGTAGTAAACCACTCAGATATGCTCAGAATATGGTACCTACGAGAAACTTAGAAGTTAATGGAGAAAGAGAAAAAAGAAAAAGAAAAGAAAGAAACACGTGTACACAAAAGACCCTGAATATGGAGAAAAACTGGGTAGCCTGGTTTCTTCCCAGGGAAAACTGGGAAGCTAATATTGATATTGACCCACATTGGGTTGTGGGAGGTGAAGGGAAAGGGATACTGTGGGTCAAAGCAGCCAGCCAAGAGCGTTTTCTGATCTGCTGACCAGATTCTTTTGATCCGGTGGTGTTGAGGGGCAGCCTACCCTCGGATGGTAATTTATTTTGCACAGATGGAACAGGACTTGGATATGAGCCACAGAGACCATTACTGGTGAAGGGCTTCTCCAGTTTTCTAATGAATGGCTCAGCTATCACCAAAATTAAACTGGGTAACTGAAGTATACAAATACATAAAGCAAACTCTAAATAATGTACAGTCAAAACTAACACAAATCAATAATTTCATAGAGTTTATGTCAGAGTATGGATGCTAAAATAATGAGGAAAGCACAGGCTTTGGAACCAGATTCAGTGTCAAATGAAACATACACATAATGACTACTAGTGAGGTGCCAGCTACTGCTAGGGACGAGGAGAAACAGTGAGAGAGAAAATAAAACAGATACGGTTCCTGCCACTGGTGAACTTGGGCAAGTAATTTAATCCCTCTGAATCTATTTTCTGATATGATAAATAAGGATCGTGACATCTATTTTGGATAACTCTTGTCAAGAGTAAATTTTAAAAAGACATTTAAAAGTACTTAGCACAGTGCCTGGCAAATAACTACGTGTTGAATGTTATTTCCTTCTCACTTCTCTCCACTATTGCTTCTTGCAAAAAGTACCAAGCTGAAAGAATCCCTATGGATATTGTTCATATGTGACACCAAATATCATAATCTTCAGAGCCAAATCTAAGGCTTAGAGAAAGGTGACTGAAAGAGGCTAAATCTTGCTTGAATAAATCAGGCATTACATCATCATGGATAAAACTTTTAGGATCTTATCTAGAAGGTATATGCATATGTATTCATTCTTCTTTATTTGCCAGTTCTTTCATCTTTATCTTTATAGTATTGAACTCGCAGCAATAAGCACAATTATTTGTTGAGATACACTTGAAAGAGGACATCATAAAAATAATCTGCAGACACTGAAATAAAAATAATCCATCTTCTTAAAGCCTTAAGGACTGTATAGCCCAACCAGGCGTGGCTCAGTGGTTAAGCACCAACCTATGGACCAGGAGGTCAAGGTCTGATTCCTGGTCAGGGCACATGCCCGGGGTTGTGAGTTCAATCCCCAGTGTGGGGCATACAGGAGGCAGCTGATCAATGATTCTCTCTCATCATTAATGTTTCTATCTCTCTCTCCCTCTGCCTTCCTCTCTGAAATCAATAAAAATATAGTTTCAAAAAAGGATCTTATATTTTTACATGCAGAATAGGCATATATTCTTTTTGTTTCAGTAATATATAATTATCTCCCCTTTCTCTAGAAAAAAAAAGATAAAAGCAATACAAGATAGGGGTAAATTAATCTCTATAAGCTTCAAAATGGTACTGATAGAGAACATATCACTCAATAACATATCAATATGGATGGGTCATCTCTATTGTATTGAGCCAGATTCTCACACACCCAAGCAATTGCCAGTTTGGGTAAGCAGTCTAGGAAGAACTATTCCTTCCTTTTCACAACTTCAGGGAGTAACTTGAAATACTGACAAAGTGTAACTTACTTTTTCATAATCTCAAAAGTTTTGGTTTGGTGCACTATGTCCCTAAATTACTCTCAAATCCTATGCTCTTATCTATAGCTCTGAAGTCAATGAACTGTGGGCTCTAGAGGCAACATGTCCCTTTCTCTTATCTCTGTCATTCCTTCTCTCCAGCTAGTCCACATTCCATGAATCAGAACAATTTTGATTTGAGATAAAATACTCGCTTTGTCAATGGGCTTTCTGCTTTTATTCTAATCCCAAATTCCCCCAAAACAGCTTTCTTAAATCTGTTCCCTTTATTTCTTGCTCTTGAAACAGAGTTAAACTGCAATTAGATTTAATCCATTACTATCTATCATATTGATCAGTTATTTATTTTATTCTATGCAAGTACAAAGCTAAGCATTTTAGGGATTGCCAAGGGTGACTATTATACAGTACTCAGATTTAAAACCACACAATACCAAGTTATAGCCTCACTTTTTCTCTATACTTTTCACTTTTGTACATAAATGTATGCTTCCTTCATGAAACTGCAGTGGTCTATGTTCAAATAAATAATGCTAAAAAAACAGAATTTTTTTTTCTAACTCATTTGACTGCATGTAAAATATCCATAGCTGTGGTATATAATGAAACCACCCTCTGTTTAGAGATCCCTGAAAAATCTACATGCAGTGGATTTCATTTAAGAAGGAACATTCACACAATTTGAACACAGTGTTAGCAACATAATAAGCAAGAACAATCTTCTGGGTAATACCAAAGTTTACTTAAACAGATTGATAACGTGCTCACCAAAAAAATAGCAGGCACAGTTTTCACAGTGTGTTCCCTTCTGTATGTCTTACCCACCAAGCACGATGGTACAATTACTGAACTTCATTGTAAATGCCCAGCCCCCCTGATGCGCTCTCATGGAAAATTATCCAATAACAGCAATGGCATTTCTCTTCCTATCACACAGTTTTTGTGGCTGTCAGAGAATATATACACTTTGTTAGTATCAAGACATAAAGCGGGTACATGTAGAGAAAACAAGTTCAGAAAAGAAAGAAACACATGGTTATTTTCTCTAGCCTTAATTTTTTCCTCTTCCCCACAGATCTCCTTACAAATACTTCACTTGATGCTCCTTGATAAGTTTGGCCAATCAAAATGTCTCAATCAGAAGTAACTGGTCCCACAAAACAAAACATGATTTCCATAGCAATAGCCATGACCTTTCACTCCTTCTTTTGGTTCCAGAGCTGCCTTAGTGGGCATTCAAACCATGAAAGTGGTAAGTGGGAGTAGTCATAAATCAGCATTTTGAAGTCTGCTGCCAGCACCAACTCTCTATATTTAAAAGGGGAGGGTGCGATTTAAGGTCACACTCAATAGGACTTCACTATTGTTAAACTCTGTTCTCTGGTGGTTTGATAACTGAAATATGATGGTCTTTTTCTAAAATCTGGTGGCCCAAATATAAAGCATAAACAAATATACACATACAGGTGTGAAATATTGCAAATAACAAACATAAAAAGAAACATTTTCATAGTAAAATAAAAACCATTTAATAAGCCAGTCAGAGAAAGATAAATATCACATGATCTCACTCATTTATGGAATATAATGAACAACATAAACTGATGAACAAAAACAGATCCAGAGACAGAGAATCATTGATCAGAATGTCAAACCTCAGAGGGAAGGTAGGGGAGGAGAGGGGTAAGGAGGAGAGATCAACCAAAGGACTTATATGCAAGCATATAGGCCTAACCAATGGACACAGACAACAGGGGAGTGAGGGCATGAGTGTGTGTGTGGGGGGGGATAATAGGGGGATAAGGACACATATGTAATACCTTAATAAATAAAAAAATTAAGTCAAAAAATAAATAAATAAACACCATTTAAACTTAAAGAATATTTAAATACAGAGTTTATTTGAAAATACTTATATTTTTTCTCTTTATAAAATTAGATCAATGAATTTGCTTCTCTGTTCATTAAAAATTGGAAACAATGACAAAAAGCAAAGGGACATATCAAATTCACTTGTGACTTGCAAAATCAGGTGAAACTCATTTATGCATTTCTTTGATGAATGTGAAATACATAAAGACATGTGTTCTGTGAAGATCCAATTTTTGCAGTACAAAGCTTGAAATAAATTAATGTGAGATAAAATGTGCCTGTGTCTCCAAGCAAATAATTTTTTAGAAAATTTTTAGAAGTAGTTTTTTAAAGTAAATTTGTCCAAATGAATGGTTTAGTAATTGGACATTTCCAAAATGATCGATTATATAAATGAAGTCTGCTTTTTTAGAAGACACATTTCTATACATGTCTATTAGTCAGTAGAAATAAAGAGCCAGATTATGGTGTCTATCACATCTTCAGACACACGCGCACACACACAGTTGAATATGGCAAAGATTCCCTCAAACGGGGCTGGTCAGACAGTTAGTAGAAAAGGCAGTCATCTACATGACGTGCGTTGGGAAATAGAGAAGAGCATCTGTGCCAAAAATATCTGTTCCATTGCCCGTGTTCTTACCACCATTTCTCCTGTAGCATTTAGAATTCTAATCACTAGTAATTCTTTTTGTGCATCATTAAAAACCATTACCAGAAAGCAAAGATATCATCTAAGAAGCCATTAATACATCATTAACACCTTACCTTGAATTAAATCAATCAGACCATACAGATAGTTTTCTTAGAGGGCCTGAGGGAGTATAAAACCAAAGAGGTAATTTTGATGAGGGTAGGGATTTAAAACATACAAGTGTTGGGCCATTTTACAAGAAGAGCCTCTACAACACTGAGTGGCTTGTAAGGGGAGACAGAATTGCAGGGGGTCATAAATGCAAAAGGAGGAGGAGACATGGATGCCACAAAACCTATGGCATCATTTCCCTCCAAACCAGCTTTAAAACCTGAGTGTGATTGACAGCTTTTGGAACACAGTAATAGTATGTGATTTCTCGGCCTAAATAATACAGGCTTCCGTGACAGCTCTCAGTGCTGTCTTCCTAATGACAATTTTGAGTGAGGTATATGTTTCTCATTGCTAGCAGTTACCTGATCATAGACTGAACCAAGTGTAGGGACTCAGCAAACACAAATTAACACTGTACAGTGAGACACATGTTAAGGTGAAGACTTGTGTACAATGCCATCAGTCACATTATTCATAAAAAGCATACGGTCAATTACTGAATTATTAAAGTTGCATCCAGATAGTTCTGAGACAAGTGATTAATGTCAGTTACAATGTGTATGTGTGGTGGTGGGAGGACAGGCAGCATAATGAACGATTTGATTGAACTGACTAATTCAGGCAGACGATCTGACAACCCTGGCAGGTAATCCTGTTCCAACACCCAGACACACCTTCATGCAAAGCCAAGTGCTCAGCATCCCCAAGTCCTTCGGACTATTGGCCTGTAATCACATGCATCACTCTTATATTCAATAAAGGGGACTTCAAAATCACAGCATTTTATTGAAAATTACACGCGAGGAAATTCTCTGAAGTAAATTAACAATAGAAGAATAAAGCTGTTAAACGAATATATTTTTCATGCTTCGGGGCTATGTGTTTAACAGTTTTCCAACTGTTCATTCATTTATAAAAACTACTTCGGTTATTATCTCCTAGAGTTGAAATTAGATACTTAATTGACTGGAGGGAATGAAAGTCGCTCACTTTTAGATATGGCAACTATTTAAAAATATTTCTCTAAAACGCTTCATAAGACCACCATCAGCCCAAATTCTTGGCAAACCTTCTTGTGTGTATATATAGTTGTTTTTATAAATGTCATGCTGTAAGAGCTAACTCCTTCAGAAACATGTTTATCTTAATTAGGAAAGTCAACAGACTTCTAATGGGAAGAAATGGGCATTTTTCTCTGTGGTATTGAAGGCATCAAAGGCCCAGTTCTTCTGCCAAACCAATCTTCCTTCCTGCCTGCCTTTCAAACCCAGGTGATTGCAGACAGCTGAGCAGGCATTTTCCCCAAAGCCTCTATTGACCTGGCTCCAGTCTTTGTCCCTTCTCTCTGTCTCTCTCCCTCTCTTCCTGTGTGGTTTTCTGTTTTTTTCTTTTTTTGTATTTTTGCCTCGGGAGAACTAGGGATATTCATGACACTGAGGCAAATAATGTGGAATTAACTAAATTCTTGAGGCCTTATCCTAGCAACAAGACCATCACCATCTGTTCAGAAGACAAGCCAGCCATTATCCACTGCATTCTTTATAGAAACTCCATCACCTGTGAGGGGGGAAAAAAAAACCACTGCCCCTTCTGGGGTTCTCTCTTTGTCCCAGAGAAAGTGATCTGTTTCCTTCTGATGCAATAAAACCTAAAGAAAGCAAATATGACTAGAAGCACTTACGGCCAATTTAAAGAGATAAATCTGAAGGCCCTGAAAGCCAGTCCAAAATACCTGATAACTGTCATCTGTGCATAATAAAACCTGACAAAAAATGTATTGTTGATGTCTCTCAATAGCTATTTTATTATTTAAATTAGAAAAGAACAGATGAGATGTATATCTGTATTTTTAGTAGTAAAACAGTTGTAATATTCTTGCATTTACTTTTAGCTTCAAAAATTTTATTCATTTCACCTTTCAAAGCCACATCAAAATTTATATTTTGCAAGTGGCATCGAAATGTTATTTCAGTGACTTCAGGGTAAGAATCAATCTGTTTAGACAGCTAGTTCAATTCAGGATGAAAATTTTTCCTTGGGAAAATGTTTAAAACATTAAAGACAGAAGCTCAGTTATATTTTTATGAAGTAAAATTTATATTATTAGGAATAAACAAGGTCTGTTTCCCTTCCAAAAATAGTTCAGTACAAAGGAAGACGGGATCTGTAAAGAGAGCATTTGGGAAACCCAGCCAGAGCCTGAGGTCCAGATAAGAGGAAATAGGAGACAATTCTGGATTATTTTTCTTCCTAAAAAGAAATCCACATAGAGATGTGATCCAATAAATTACAAAAAAATAGATTTATTGAATGTCTACTATGTACCAATCATTATATAATGTGTTTGGAGTATTTTTTTTAAAATTGGTTATCATTTTTATGAAAAATATATCAACAAATAAAGTGTTCCTCAAATCCTAGAAAAGATTAGCTCTATAATGATAAATAATATTCGTTTTGTGTTTACTATTTTTAAATCCCTTTTTTCTACATGATCTAATGTGATCCTGATGAAGGGAGTGAGTGCCAGACTGTCATCTCCATCACCTGCTGAAAAGTGAGAAAACCCAAGTTCAGAGAGGTGTGCTGGTTTGCCCTCGATAACCAGCTAAGAATCTCCAACCTAAGAATCTGAAAACTATTTAGTCCAAATTTGAAACCTCACTCTGTTTTTTATTTTTTAAGGCATTACTTACATTTTTACCATCAAAAAGGAAATACAAATGAATGCAAAGACTCAAGCTAAGGCAGCAATCGCTCTTCATTCTCTTGGACAGATGACTTACATATCTATTAAAAAACAGCATTTGTGTCTTACATAGACTCCATTTCCATGAGCCAATATTTCTGAAGTTATTTGTAAAATATGAACTGGAGTTACCCATGTGGTTGTTAATAATCTTCCTGTATAGATTGCACCTTGTATTCCTATCGTTTGCACATCAGGCACAAAAATATTCTACATGTTTCCCACATGGCTTTTGCTGAAATTTTCCTGGTCACAGACACAGTTGAAAATCTTTGCCAATGACATAGGGATTCTGAGAAGCAGTTGAATCATTCTCTTCATCCCATCTGTGAATTTGCTTAATCCGAAGGGAATAAAATCCCAATGTTTGGCTAGTTTCAGTGGATGGAAGGAACACATCTGTGGCTATACCACTTCAATAGTAGAACAAAAGCAAACATGGAAATGGAAACTGAATAGGATGTATAGTGAGAACATTGAATGACATTTTGATCTCACTAATAGGTATTCAGATGGTTAATGAAAAACTTATATTCCAGAATAATTGGCTTTAGCCAATTGGGGCTACTTGCTTACATGAAAATATTATAAAATAAAATATTTACCAGGATATAAAGATATGTGCAGGATCATCGATGCCATAAATATGCAAAGTAGAATGAAAATTGAGTAGTATATCTTAGCAATGTAGGCAACACCATTTCAAGCTTAAAAGAAAATAAGTTTTCACAAGATCGCTTTCCCCCAACAAGATATAACTATAATATGAAGACAAAAACAATTATGCAGGAATGGTTGTTCCCAACCCTCATTTTCAGATTAATTTAAAACAGGTGTTAGTGATGCTAGCAGCAAGGTTTTGATACCCATGTGTCGTGGTGACCTTCCTTTATCTGTTCCTTGCACACAGAATATAGCCTTTATTTCATAGTCCCGTATACACGTGTGCTGCTGATCACAAAGGCGGATGAAAGGGGAAAATAATAGGATGGACCAGCAAGGGAAGGAAATGGCATTTGTGCTCTTCAATTGTAAAACTGACCGTGGGTATAAATCTCTTGTCAGTAAAATATTTCTTGTAGCTGGAGTGACCAGCCACTCCGGTTCTCCCAGGACTTGAGGGGGGCGCTGAATGAGGGGCTTTTGGTGCTCCCGCAGGGAAATCCCAGGCAAACCGGGGTAAGTTGGTCACCCTACTTAGCTTCGAAATAAGTTAGTTTGCAGTGTAATTTGGCACCACTACTTACAGTCTTTAACAATTTTTATAAGATCTTTTAGGAAAACAGGCCTAAAAAGGATCTGGGTTCCTATTTTGGGAGTCAAGAGCTCCAAAACGCATGTGAGTAGCAGAAAGGTGGGGTTTCAAACTTAAATGATGGAAGCAACTGTTGGTGATTGTTGCCTCGCCTCTCGCCTCATCTTGTGCTCAATCAGAAGTGATGTTTGCCTTCTTTGTCTTCTGCTCACTGCTGCTATCCATTCACCCCATTATGCCTCTGCTTCCCTTTGCTAAGCAGGAGTGCCTGACAATTTGTTTAAAAATACAATCTCCATCCCACCACTTTTTTTTTTTAATAGCATGGAATCGCTGCCCTACTGTTCAGGGGAAGAAATAAAATTCACTGGTTCACATTGGAGGTTGTCCGGGCACCAACTGATTACACTGTAAATTGATTCTTAAAAGGAATAGGGAAGAAAGGTATCAATAATTTATCCTGTTGTTAGTTACTTTAGGGTAATTATATAGTTAATAAAATAATGTTTTTCTTTTAGAAAAATGCTAATAAATACAGAAAGAATGATAAAATTAGAAAAATCACCATTTTGCAACCCTATAAAACTGATGAATATAAGCAATGATCATCAATGAATGTAAAATCATTATTGACCTGACTGGCTTGGCTCAGTGGATAGAGTGTCGGCCGCGGACTAAAGGATCCTGGGTTCAATTCTGGTCAAGGGCATGTACCTTGGTTGTGGGTTTGATTGTCAGTGAGGGACATGCAGGAGGCATCGATGTTTCTAACGCTCTATTCCCCTCCCTTCTTCTCCTTAAAAAACAATAAAAATGTATTTTAAAATCATTATTGATAAGTTGTTGCATCCCGCTGGTGTGTTAAGTGGTTAGTGTTGACCCATGAACCAAGAGGTCACTGGTTTGATTCCTGGTCAGGGCAAGTGCTTGGGTTGCCGGCTTGATCCCCAGTAGGGGGCATGCAGGAGGTAGCCAATCGATAATGTTTCTCTCAATGTTTCTATCTCTCTATTCTTCTCCCTTCATCTCTCTCTAAAAATCAATGGGAAAATATCCTCGGGTGAAGTTTAAAAGAAAAAGTTGTTGCAGAACTTCAAAAAGCTGACTACTTTATACTTTAAATTTTTGTTCAAGTTTAGAATCATTTAAATGAAGCAACTAGACTTATTGGGGTGATAACTTTGCAAGGTATATAAATATCTAATGATCACTATGTTGTATACCTGGAACATATATCATATGTCAACTATAATTGAATAATAAATTTTAAAAAATTAAGTTAAGTAGTTGACATTTTTATTATAAAAATATAAAATAAATAAAGCAAGTGTTCCTTTTCAAAGAAGTTAAATAAAATAAAGTGGGGTAACCAATTATTATAAGCATCACACACACACACACACACACACACACACAAAGGAAATCATAAACAGAACCTTGTATAAAATGTTCTAGCCTGAAAAAATTAAACCAAAAGTCTGAAACTAATTGTAGCAAATACCTCGGGTTCTCACCTCTCATCCCTCCGCCCACTTCTGATCTCAGCTGCAGCTCTGGGGACTAGTTCCAACTCACTGAATGCAAGCATCAGCTTCCAGGAAAGCTCTCAACCAAAGGGAGAGGGAGGCAGTGGCAAGTTCCAGACGTATTCTCTGAGCTCCTCAGAGGTCCCCACAGAAGAGAGCCTGGCTGCCAGCAGCAGGCACCTTGACAGCACAGCCTTAAATGATCTTGCCTTCTTTCCTGGCTTCCTGTCCGACTCCCTCCGTCCTCTTGTGGAGGCACTTCCCAAATAAACAAGGCCCTTGTTGCAAGCCCTGCTCTCAGAAAAGCTTTAGCTAAGAAACCTAGGTCTCATTACCTATTTACTGGAGATAGCAGAACAAGCTCACTGTTGGTTTTAAGGAATGTCCAACCTTCCCAGGACACATGACTGGTATTTCCAACAATCCACTTGCATGAAAAGAAAGGATAGGGTGGAGGGAAGGAGGCAGGGAGGGAGGCAGGAAGGGAGGGACAGAGGAAGAAGCCTTTTATACAATAAAAAAAATGACCAAGTACAGTATGTGGATCTTATTAAATCCTGACTTGAATAAACCAACAATAAAGAAAATCTCAGAAATAATTGGGGGAATTTAATGTACTCTGAGTATTAGGTGATGTTAAGAAATATTTGTTATTTTTGTTAGGTTGATTAGCAAAGTAGAAGTGATTAAATTTTTTAAAAGCCTTATCAGATTAAATATATGCTAAAGCATTCATGGGTAAAAACAATAATAGTTTGTCTGAAATTATTTTAAAATATTCCAGTGAAACCAAAAATAAAAAATAAGGAATGGATTAAATCATATTGTTAAAAAGTTATAATTGTTGAATATGGTAATGGAAATAGGGGAATAATTATCATTACTATTCTCTCTACTTTTGTTTATATTTAACATTTTATATAATGAATAGATAGGGGAAAAAAGATTTGGGGCTTGAAAAATCCTGACATGAAATGCATAAAATAACATCAACTTTAATTTACTTCTAATTTAGTTGACTCGATTAATCTGTCAATTTCAGTTTTATTCCAATTGTGAGGGATGGAGATGATGATAGAGCAGGGACCCCAGTGGCTCTACCACTAAAAACAATTTGGGAACCCAAATGCTGTCACCTTCTTTGTTACCAGGAGCAAATTTCCATGGATGCTATTTTGTCACTGCTAACACACTCTGGAGGCCTCCTGTTACAGACTAACTGTGTTTCCCAGAAACTTGTAGTTGAAATCCTAACCCCAATGTGATGGCAGATGGAGATGGGTTTGGGAAAAAATTAGGTTCAGATAAAGCCATGAGGATGGAGCCTTATAAAACTAGAAAAGGAGACCAGAACTCTCTATCTGCCACATGATGACATTCAAAGGACAGTCTGCTAATCAGAGTGTTCCGCACTCCAGCCCCCTAACAGGGAACAGAATCTCTCAGTACCTTGATCTTTGACTTCCCAGCTTCCAGAACTGTGAGGAATGAATGTCTGTTGGGTAAGCCTCCCAACCACTGAGCTAATGGCATTTTATTATATCAGCTCAAGCACCTCACCAGCTTCTGTGTACTCAGGAAACAAAAAAATTATTTCAATATTAGCCTAAGCTAAATATAATTAAGAAGCTAATAAAAGGAAAATTAATAACAACTTCCACGTATATTTTTAAAGTGTTTTCAAATGCATCACTTCTATGATTCTTAAGGAATCCTCAAGAGCAGTTATATAATCTACACTAAAGTCACATGATAATGTATATGGATCAATTGACAATAGCTGTTTTTACATCATTCCTCTCTTATATAAATGCATGGTTGGCCATACTTGGAAATGTCACAGCAGATAGGAAGGTTCTTGAGGGAAGAGGTTTTTTTTAAGTATTATTTTTTTTAAGTTTGTATCTCTAGCATCTAAAAGAGCATTTGACACATTATCGGCACCTGATAAATATTAATGCTTCAATTCCTTTAACTCCTTTACTGAAGTAGTCATTGGGTCATCTGTCTACTCTTATCATCACTGCCATCAAATTAGTCTAAAGTAACATCACTGTCTTTTCTGGAATTTCTAACTGTTCTCCTCATATCCATTGTTGGCAATACCAATTACATTGCAGACAGAGTACTTCATAAATACAAATATGATCATATGAAAGCACCCACACACATACACATGCTCACCTAAAGCCAACTATATATAAAAAAGGCTAATATGCAAAGTGTCCCCTTGGGAGTTCGACCAGGAGACCGGGAGTTCGATCGCTTGCTATGATGTGCACTGACCATCAGGAGGCGGCGTGGAACAAAGGAAGGCCATTGGCCAGCAGCCTGCAGCCGGGGAAGGGAGGCCCCAGCTGGCATTTGGAAGGCCCTGATCAGCCCTGGTTGCTGGCTGGCCTAGGGACCCTACCCATGCATGAATTTCGTGCACCAGGACTCTAGTTCAATTATATTCATAGCTCTAGGGCTATTATTTTCTAAACATGTTATTACACATCTATTGTAATTATTTCATTAATACATGTCTTTCCTAACAGACTTTAAACCCCATTTTTTGTGCATGAACTGAGTTTGTTTTGGTCCTTTTCCTATCTTCTGGGCTCTACATAGTACCTAAATATAGGGTGGGCAAATGTAGATCTACAGTGGTGATACATGAAACACAGAGTTTATTCTTGTATTATTATTTATTAATGATTGTATTGTTTTCTATACGAACATCTATAAACGTAATTTTGCCCCTCCCCCCATATAGTGGTCAATAATATTTGTCAAAAGAATTCATCCAGTAACCAAATCTAAACTTGCTTTGAGTTATTTTGTTTTCGTTTTTTGTTAATCCTCTCTCGAGGATATTTTTCCATTGACTTTTAGGGAGAGTGGAAGAGAGAGGGAAAGACAGAGAGAAACATGGACGTGAGAGAAACACATCAATTGGTTCCCTCCTGCATAAGCTGGGACCAGGGCCTGGGCCAGGGAGGAGCCTACAACCAAGGTACGTGCCCTTGACTGGAATCAAACCCAGGACACAGGCTGATGCTCCACAAGCTGACTCTTTATCCACTGAGCCAAACCAGCTAGGGCTGAGTTATTTTACCATGCTACTTTTATTGCCCAAAATAAACAGGTAAAATAACACAGGGGAGGAATATTAGCATCAAATTAATAGAGTGGTTTCTGCTTACTAACCAATCACTACCACACCTACAAAACCATAACTTACTATATTAATAGAAAAACAGCAACTACATGGCCTAGACACAGAGTGACCCTGCTTTTCAATTCAAGGGAAGTACTGAAAGAAATCCATTATTCTGCCTTTACCTACAATGGTTGTATAAAAATTAAGAGTATATTTGACAGCTTTCAGGAGCACAAACAGTTCTGTAAGGGTAATGGTCAGTACATGGAAGCAATAAATATTTCCAATCTATTACAATTTTGAGTCATTTGATTTTTAGCGCTTTGGCAAAACCCACTATACAGAAAAAAAAATCACATAGAAAACTCAAACTTACTATCGGAAAATTTCAGAGTGTATTATTTGAAAACAAAATGACTTTGAAGAGTATTCACAAGTGGCTTCCTTTTATTGTTTAGCCTCAGAGCATTTCAAAGGGCGTGGATTTTCATATTACTCCATGCCACTCCTGGGAGGAATGCATCTTTTCCTCCCCTCACTGGTACCATAATTCATGTTATCGTCATCCATGTGCTGTGTGTTTCTCTTACTGGCTTGTAAAATGATGAGGTCAAGGCTATGTATATAGTCTGGAGCACAGTATCTGCTGTAGTTCAATACTCCTTTAGTGAATGCTGTGATCTAATTTACAAAAATTCAAATTATACTGAAGTCTTCTGGGACAACATCTATTGTGTCAAGTAGAAGATGTCACCAATGCACATGGGTCAATGGTGGCAGGAAAATGGTCATATGAGGAAGCACTGGCCTAGGTAAATGGTGAGTGGCCAGGGTTTATCTCTGGAGTTCCTCCCCCGTGTTCTCAGTTCTGAACTCCACGTGTTCATAACGCCTTCAGCTCATCACCCTATTCTGTCCCTGAACATTGACATTTGATGAGTTTTATCTGTATGAAGCAATGTAGTGAAGAATGTAAAGCATCTGATTAATGCATTTATCAGTTTAAAGTCAAACTTTATTTGTAGGAAATGTCATTAAATTATAGCAATTTAAGATATTTTAATGGAATACTTTATTGGAAAAGTTTTTATTGAATAATGTTTGAAAAGTTTTCATACTCTACAGAAAGATGGCTGCTTAAAGTTCATAGAATCCTATCTAATAAAGAGGGAATATGCTAATTGACCCTCATGCTGTTACAAAAATGGTGGTGCCCACAGCCAATAAGGAGGGGATATGCTAATTGACTGTCCCACCCTCAAAGATGGTGGCATCCACAGCCAATAAGTAGGGAATATGATAATTGACTGCCATGCCCTCAAAGATGGCGGTGCCCATAGCCACAAGATAGTGGCGCCCAGTCCCCTCAACCCCATGCACCTGCCTCCAGAGTCCCCCAGTCCCCTTAGCCTCCCAGCCACCCAGGGCCGGCCTGAGGCACAGGCAAGCCTCGGATGGTGGCTGCCCAGTTGCCCAGGGCCACCCAAGGCTCAGGTAACCAGGGCCAGCCGAGACTTGCACTGCCAGCAGTGGCAGCAGCAGAGATGTGATGGGGCATCGCCTTCCCCTGATCGCTGGGTCGCCTCCCACCCCTGAGGGCTCCCAGACTGTGAGAGGGGTCAGGCAGGGCTGAGGGACCCCCCACCTCCAGTGCATGAATTTTCATGCACTGGGCCTCTAGTGTTATAATATGAGAGATCTTCAGGTAATTTCTGGTTTAATACCCCTAGACCAGCCGTGGGCAAACTACAGCCCGCGGGCCAGATTCAGCCCGTTTGAAATGAATAAAACTAAAAAAAAAAAGACCATACCCTTTTATGTAATGATGTTTACTTTGAATTTATATTAGTTCACACAAACACTCCATCCATGCTTTTGTTCCAGCCCTCCTGTCCAGTTTAAGAACCCATTGTGGCCCTGGAGTCAAAAAGTTTGCCCACCCCTGCCCTAGACTCAGGCAGGTTGATTTGGTTAATTACTGATAACAGATATTTGTTGAGTGCCTCCTATACTGGACACTGGGCAGGCAATAGGAGCACAAAGATGAATAGGAGTGAGGACCTGCTCACACTGAGTTCCCAGTGCAACGAGGGACATAACCTGTAGACTGAGGAGAATTATGCCTTCAGCCTGTAGAGGAGATATTTGTAGAACTCAACACTTAGAGAAAATGTGATGTGTCACTGATCATCCTGATGAGCATGTTAGTATCCATGGGCCCCCCGTCTCTCCATAGGTACCATTGCTGTGGAACATATTCCATCTAAAAAGAAATAACCCCTGGAGGGTACATATGTTAAATCTAAATAGGACCATTTCTTTTTGAAATTTTAATTTTGGAACTTAATATAGAGTCTTCTGTTACCAGAACGACCATCTCCACCAAAAATCATCATAAAGTAGCTGTAGAATCCCAAAAGGATAATAAGTTCTTACAGAGTTTCCCTAGTTATGGAGAGGAAATCATTAGTAACTTAAGACAGAAATAAAGAAATCATCCAATTAATGTATTCAGAGATGAATCTTAATGTCCAATTATTCTCTTGATTTGACACAACCTAGTAACAACATAACATAGTCAGCAACGTTGTATTAATGTTGGAAGAATTAGAGGGAAGGTAGCCAAGTAGGGGAAGAGAATTATTTTTTTTAAATAATTTCTTTTTTTTTCTTTTTCTAATATGCAATAAGCAAGTCTCTTGCTTAAGTCTATCATATTAAAAAATAAAAGTAAACCCACAGAATTAATGTGAACACCATATTATTATGCTGAAAATAAGAATTCAATTATAATTAAAGCTTATAAAATATCATTTAAACAAAGTCTGTCTGTTCTATTAAATATTAACAAATGATTTTCCTATCATTCAACATAGTCTTTTAGTTCAGTTTCATTGATTGATTTAACTAATGTCTATTTAAACATGTATAATTTCCATATTTTGTAATTGGTCCAATATTAAATGATACACAGAGTAAAAAGTTAAAGTTCCAATGTTATCATGTCCATATTCTTGAAGGGATGGAAATCAGGAAGATTTTTTTTAATATTTTAGTACTTTTTATTAAATAACACATAGTATTAGTAGTAAAGAAAAACTGAGACTATACAAAGGTATTACAATACAAATACATACTCATTTCCATCCCCCAATCTTCTAGTTATTCCAAAATTAAAGGTCCTATCTCTGAAATATTAGTAATTTGTAAAATATAATAGCCATAATCAATAGCTGGTTGTATTTTAAGATCATATAACCACATCTCACTTTCCCTCTTTCCATCATTAAGACACTATAAAACAAATAAATGTGTCAAGCAAATAAATTTCAGAATAGGAATATCAGGACTGTTTTAAATTTTTTCAAAGGTAAATTTACATTATCTAGTTATTTCTATATTCGGCAAAGTTTTATTGTTAGAAGATAGTTTTGAACTGCTTTGTTATGTAACTCCTCTTTATGCTCTCTCTTTTTTAAACTTCTATATGATTTTTCCTTTTTCATTGCTAAAGTTTTGAGAAAATATCTAACTGCTTTGCCCTATCAGTTGGGTCAAGGCTGTTGTTTTTTGAAATATGAAGTTTTAATCTGACTATCCAGAGTCACAGGTGTGTTTGAAATGACTGATATATAAGTAAATGTCTAAAATAGTCTGTTTATCCATAGCATTGAGCTTGCAGTATATGCAATAGCCCATTCTAAGCACTGGATTAAATATATAGAATTACAATCTCATCCTAGAGTACACATGGAATCTAATCTCAAGAACTGTAGAGCCTATTTGAAGAGATCCAATGCTTGTAGATGACATAGATAGGGCATCAATGTATGTAATTGATGGACAACAAAAAATGCAAGAATTCATAGGAGAGAAAATTACCACTATAGGCTAATTGTCAAGAAGGTGTTTTGTTTTGTTTTAGGAAAACAGGGTTTAAACTAGGCATCAGAATATGTGTAAGAGATGGGCACACTTGTTTAAAAAGACAGAATAGTGTGTCCAAAGGCATGAGGATGGCGATCTAGAGATTGTATAAAGGATAGTGAGTCAGCAATGTGGCTGGAGTACAAATTAATAAATGGGAGTAATGGAAAATATGGTTAGAAAGGCAATTTGGAATTGCATTACAGGAACCTTAGAAAGGCTAGTTAAAGAATTTAGACGTTATGTTTCAGCGGGGTACAGCTAGCAACGATTTTAGATGAGAGATGACATAACAAGAAATGATGGGTTTTTTGTTTGTGTTTTTGTTTGTTTTATTTTTTGTTGTTAATCCTCACTGAGGGTATTTTTTTCATTGATTTTTAGGAAGAGTGGAAGGGAGGGGGAGTGACAGAGAGAGAAGCATGAATGTGAGAGAGACATTAATTTATTGCCTCCCACAGGGGCCCCAACCAGGACCTGGCGAATGAGCCTGCAACCCAGGTACTGCCTTTGATGGGGAATCGAACCCCAGGGACCCTTCAGTCTGCACGTCGATGCTCTAACTGCTGAGCCAAATCGGCAAGGGCAAGAAATTCTGTTTTTAAAGATTAGTCTGAGGTTTTCATTTCCTCCTGTCATTCATGTTTTCATTTTTTCAACAAATATTGATTCCAATTTTTGAATATTCAGGCATTGTACTATAAATAGAGGCAAAGATAAGCAAGATGCACTTTCCACCCTCAAGTTGCTTTTATTCCAGAGGCAGAAGCGAAGCAATAGTGCCATTTATTGTGATATGTAACATGGTGAAGCTCTACGTGAATCCTTTCAATGTCAAGAATAAAGACTTCCAGATAGACTAGTGATCGGGGAAAAATTCCTGGCAGAGCCAGTTCAGAAACTTACACTTGAGGGATCAGTATGAGTTTATTATGTAAATTTGGAGAAGAAGAGGTAACGAAGTCATTTTTAGGCACATGGGAACGATGCACGCAGTCACAAAAACATAGATCAGAGTCATCTCTGTATTGCCCGATGCCACGTCACTTTGGCCCATCTGTGATTTCAGCTGCAGCCATGATGATATACATTTCTGTGCAAAGTCACAGCTAGCATCCCACAAGCAGTGCCCACCTCAGAGACTTCTTGGAAGTTCTGGAGGCCAGCTAGCATCTTCACAGTCTGGAAGTGCTAGGTTGTTAAACCCAAAAGCCATCCTTCAACCAGTGGACCAATGGCGCTGCTTCCTGACCCCAACAGTTCTGGACATATTACAGGCTTCTCAGAGGTTTCAAGGAATGAAGCCCTATTGCCCATTGTAGGGACTTCAATGATGCATCCTAACAAAAACCTCTTATCAGCTGGCTGGCATGGCTCAGTGGTTGAGCGTGGACCTATAAACCAGGAAGTCACGGTTTGATTCCCAGTCAGGGCACATGCCAGAGTTGTAGGCTCAGTCCCCAGTGTGGGTTGTGCAGGAGGCAGCTGGTCAATGATTCTCTCCCATCATTGATGTTTCTATCTCTTTATCCCTCTCCTTTCCTCTCTGAAATCAATAGAAATATATTAAGAAAAAACAAATGCTCTATCTCCCGATTCCTGCTCCCTCATTCTTGCTTCCTTATATAAATACTACCAAAATAAACTCCCTGCCACCAAGTTCTGGCCTCAGACAGCTTTTAATAGGACCCAAATAGAGCAAAAAGTAATTTATTCATGGTGATTGAAGAGAAACGTGCATGAGGTAGTGATGAGAGGCATAATGTGGATGGAGAATCGTTGTTCTTGAGACTAGAGTCTCATGTATCATGCTAAAAAAAATTGAATTTTATCCAAAAGTTATAGGGAATCAATAAACGATTTGAAACAAATAGTAACATGCTCAAGATTTTTTGTTTTAAAAGATCTCTCTGGCAACATGAAAGAAGTAGAAACTGAACATCCTAGACCAGTGGTCGGCAAACTGCGGCTCGCAAGCCACATGTGATTCTTTGGCCCCTTGAGTGTGGCTCTTCCACAAAATACCACGTGTGGGCGTGCACATACAGTGCGATTAAAACTTCGTGGCCCATGTGCAGAAGTCGGTTTTCGGCCTGGGCGAGTCTATTTTGAAGAAGTGGTGTTAGAAGAAGTGGGGGTAGATTCACTGAGGTCGACCCCTCAGATTGAGGATGTTTTTAGCTGAGGCCAGCTTAGGAGTACCCTAATTAAGTTAATAACAATGTACCTACCTATATAGTTTAAGTTTAAAAAATTTGGCTCTCAAAAGAAATTTCAATCGTTGTACTGTTGATATTTGGCTCTGTTGACTAATGAGTTTGCCGACCACTGTCCTAGACTGAGAACTGAGAGGCTTATTTAGAGACTATACTGTGATCCACACAAAGTATTTTGAGTACTAAGCAGGAATTAACTGTAGGGATGGATATGGGAGATAAAAACCATCTGCTTTTATGTGGGACAATGTCTGAGTAGCAATGCCATTCATCCATAAATACAGGAGATACTAATAGGTTGAGGAGAGAGAGGTAGAATGAGTTCAGTGTTTAGCATAAAACTTTCATTAGGATTTTAATCAGTCGTGTGAAATTAGCCCAGGGCCTATCCTTCTTGGCCATAAACCTATAAGGGACAAATATTTATGGAACCTCTGAAGTTCTATGTAATTATGACTTTCTTCAATAAAAGTATCCTCTTGTAATCATTTCAGATATAAAGCAAGGTATTATAATTGAAAACTTTTTAATTTCCCCATACAAGTGGTGGTTCTCAAACGTTAAGGATACCAAAAGCACCTGAAGGGCTTGTTAAAATACAGAATACTGGGCTGCACCCCCCTGTGTACGATTCAGTAGGTCTGGGAAGGGCCTAGAAAATTAGCATTTTTCACAAGTTCTCAGTGCTTCTGATGCTGCTTCTCCAGAAACCCTACTTTGAGAACCACTGCATTAATTAGACCATAAACAACTTGTGGGCCAAAACTATGTTTCACTCATTTCTGCATGCTTAATGTCTAGGGTCTAGTAGAATCTCAACAAATGTTTATAGGAATGAGTGAATGACTAAATTATTATATGTGATGGAGCTAAAAATTTTAGCTAATTTGGACTAACTGCCCCGTTCAAGAGTCTTCTTGTTACTCCCACTTATAAGGAAATTAATAAATCAAGAAAATATTAAGTAATTGCTGTCCCATTTGCTGAAAATGGAAAAGCTGAACTCTGTGTTGTCATGGATACAGTCTTCTATTTTCAGTACTGGTCATGTCCTACTTGTTAATGACTGTTACAGTAACCAATAGGAAAATAACACTTCACTCACCACATTTCATTAAATTTAACACCTCATATTAAGCCTAATGGGACAATAAGAACAAAGTTCTGCTTGCCAATTGTTTACAGAATCCCACCATTTCCCTGCAGTCGGTGACTTACACAGCATCGATCTTTATGAACAGCTCCCAAAATAAAAAGGAGATAGGAAAATAAAAGCTTTTTTTGACTTAATAATAATGACCTTGGGCTGGACATATCCTGACATTTAACCAATAGTTGAATTAAAAAGACTCTACTGTCTTTGATTCAGGGTCTCTGCTTCTACCATAGATTATTACCTCTCAGGAAATGCCCTTACTCTCCAACATTACAAATTTAATAGAAGAGGAAAAATAATAATATGAATCCTGAGCAACAGACCCTTCAAACCCATGCACTTTTCAGTGGTAAATGCAAAATATGGGTGGAGAATAGACAAAATCACTTAGCTTGAGTAAAACTCTCCAGTTTGATTTTGATGCCAATCACAATGAAAGAATCGCCTTCATCATTGAAATCTGGGATTGTGTGACTTTATTTCCAAGGGAAATTGAACTGTGAGGGTAAAGACCTTCATGCTTCATAGGGAGGGAATAGATTATAAACAAACAGCTCAGGCTCCCGAAGAAGAAAAGAAAAAAAAAGATAATTAAATACATTAATGATGCACACATCTGAGCAAAAGACCAAAGAAATATTGGAAAATATAACATAATTTAGAAGTCAAGGGAAATAAATGGGGAAGGAGAAAAGGACAGATAACTCAGAGGGACTGAATAAATCTCAGATAGGATATAAAAGACTGGAAACAGATGTTTATATTAAACTGCCAATGGAGTGATGAAACCATACAGATTGTGGTACCAATTTAACTGGAAAAAGCTATGGCGAGCAGACAGAGATTTGAGTTGGGGCTCTATTTTCCACCAGTCAACTAAAAGAGGTGGCTGCTGCCGCTACTGCTAATGATGAATACCATATGCTCGCAAGAGACGTAGCCAGTGAGCTCTGCTGTGTCTGTTGGTATGGGGAGATATGTGTAATTTTCTTTATCTGATACAAAAATTAATGCGACTTCAAATAACTGCTTGCAGAATGCCTGAAGAGCCCATATTGCTTCTCTTTGAGAAAGTCAAGAGTGAGTCATTTAAAAATGTTTTCGTCTTGATTCAATAAGGCAGTTAAAGTAGTTTTACCTGATTGAGCCACGATATTAACCTAGTCGTCTATTTTATTTTTATAGTGGAGAGGAAGCCCACAACAGAATAGCCATGCAGTCAGGTATGACATTTAAAAAAAAAATAACAACAAACTCGCTGCTTACAGTCTCCTTCAACTGAGCATACATGTGTCTATACATATAGTATAATAGTTTACTTAGTCTATCAGCAAAGAAAGGATCTAAACCTGGTGTTCTAGCCATAAATGTAGTTACATGCTGAAAAATGGTTCCCTTCAAAAATACCAGAATTGGCAATGTGGGGTTTGTTTGTTCATTTGTTGTTTTCTTTCAGGGAACACTGTGGTCCCAACCCAAGTTTAAAATAAACAGATGGTCAAGGTAGAAGGAAATAAAAGGACAGCTCAGGGAAGTGGTGTGTAAGTGACCTTGTTTCCTTTCTGCACCCACCTATAAATGCCTTAATTCTGAGGTGAACACCTAGTTCATCTGATCACTTCAGCAGGAAGAAAAATGGAAGGAAGAAACAAAACCCTGGTTGCTTCCTTTCACATTTGACCAACAAAATGACTGCCGATCTCACCTTTTTATGTCCCCATCGCCCTATCGGTGTTATACAGACATAGCCTGAGTGTTCTTCCTATATTTTTTTTTTCTCCAAAACTCATTAACATATGGAGAGGAGAAAGGGAGAGCCACAGAATAACTTTAAAAAATATTTTGGTAGTCCTCATTAAGACGAGTTTAAGGACCTTGGATTTTATTTTATTACGTGGTAATAAAACTCAGCCAGAGGAGAGATGTTCAATCTGGAACTCAAAGGCCAAATACAAGTGCCGCTAACTCATAACCAAGGAGCCTTTGACCGAGTAGACTGGGTGCTGAGGAAGCCTGCTGCCCTAGAAAAAAACCATCTGAGCTATTTAAGCTACTACCTTTTTATATGCACAGGATCTCTGCCTTACCAGCTAAAGTTTCTTTTACGCCATTCATATGGAAAAGAGGAAAAAATTCTGACAGAATGTGAGCCTCTTAACAAATATTATCAGATGAGTGTCAATACAATATGCTTACTAATCTAGTTCTGTCTTGAAAAAATGAAAGAATTAGAGAGGCAAGAAGAAAGACAAAGACAAATGCAATATATGTTGGCAAACTGAGGGAAAATGGGGAAAAGGAACTGGTGGGTGGGTGGGTGGGAAGATTCTCTATAGGACTTGAATGCATATATGTTAACCCATGAGCACAGACAATGGTGGAGGCCTGGGGCGCAATAGGGCGGTGAAGGCCTGGGGTTGAAGGTTATGGAGATGTGTGCTATGAGTGTCGCAATGGTAACAAAGGGGGAGGTGTATGAAGCTCCTCACTCTGAAAATT
>NW_005871080.1:4038530-4040211 GCF_000147115.1 Myotis lucifugus
GGTGGAGGGAAGGGTAGAGGCAGGCTATAAGGGGTCAATGGGAAAAAAAAGGCGGGGGGAGCATATGTAATTCTTCAACAATAAAGATTTAAAAAAAGAAAAGGAACTGCTTGTAGAGACAGATTGTGCTGCACTTCAAGCTACTGTCCTTGTTTCATTCTTTCCTCTGGGCCTGGGACGTATTTTCACTGCTCACACAGCCTTTTGGATCTCTAATATCAAGGGCAAACATGCACTACTTGACAGCATTCCAAACTTGTCTTGTTGGGGAGATTTAAACCACCTGAAACTGTCTTCTGCTCCTGGTCCGATGGTGCCCTGCATCGCGGGCCTGGCTGTGCATCTGCAGGAGGCTGTATGCAATGATTTCCAGTGCCCCCTCCGCCCCACTGCCCTGAGTGGGAGTGCACCTCAGACCCCTCCAGAGTCACAGATCCCATTGAAATGCACAGCAAAGGTTTGCATTTCTCACTGAGAAGAACAATTCCTTGGTCTCTGTGGGAAAGTTTTGTAAATGCTCCTGAACTAACGGGAGACCTGGTCTTGCTTGAGAAAGGCAGATGGACACCAAGCTTGGCTCCATCCCCCTCTATCCTGCTTGGGTTCCAAGAATCAACAATGAACTAGCAAGCCTGGAAAGAAATTAGAGTTGTAGAAGTGCCAAAGGTATCCCTTGGAGCAGTGTGAACATTGTGTTGTCATGTAAAAGAGCCCTTGAAAGATAAAGGAACCAAGTCCAATTATATTACAGGTTCCACGTTCATCTGAATCACCGTCTAACTTCAGACTTCCAATGATATCATAGTGCCCGCAATAATTAATTCACCTCTTACTTCCAAAAACACGTTGGAAAATTAATTCCCAGTGCTAAGATGAATTTGGCAGCAGAACACATTACAATTTTACAGGTTACCTGACAATCATTTTAAAATGTTATCATGGGTAAAATGCAGTCTTGTGTCTTCCCCACAGATGCAGTCTGTCTGATTTGTGGGCTTTAGTTCTCATTATGTTAAAGAAAACATACCCCTTTTTGATGTTTTTATAAAGGAATACAAGTTATCTTTCATAAACATTTGTACAGATGCAAAATTATATTTTAACTGCAAGAACAACAGTACTAATTTTTAACTACAAATAAGCAAGGATAAATATTCTACTTATATGAAAACCAATTAAAATTAAACCTCATAAATAAATAAGTTGGAGATAAATCTCCTTGTTAGTGCATGGTTGTTATTGTGGTTTATCATGGGAGAAACATATGTAATAATTTAATCCCAGCTTCAGGGCAGCCCTGTGGCAATGAACTGTGCTTTAACCGGAAGGTAAAGTCTTGGATTTGTATATCAGAACCTAGGAATGACCATTTAGACACCATCAAAATCTTAATCTACAAAGAGCAGGTGTGTTGACACTGAGAAAACCTATTGAGACATAAAAAGAGTTACAAGGGTTGAAATACCAGGTGGAATAAAATAGAAGTATTTTTTCATCATTTTAATATTTTGACCAGGAAGGGGTTGTTTTGGATGTTTGCTTGTTTTTGCTTCACAATGTACGAACTCAGAGAGAATCCTATGATGGGATCTCATTTGGGCTACTCCAGTCCCAGAAGAGACTATTTATATGAATACTGCAGGAGAAAAAAAAGAAAAAGGAAGAAAAAAAAAAGCTGGAT
>NW_005871080.1:4040311-4070007 GCF_000147115.1 Myotis lucifugus
AGTCCCTCATTTCTATGATTGCAGTGGACATGTTTTCATCAACAGAGCAGTTCAGGAGGAAAAAATTATTTTATTAGCTAATTTTCCTTTCATGAATTAGGGATTTTTCTCTGCACAGAGAGAAACTTCAAACCCCTGCAGAAATGGAAGCATGCCCATGGACTGACTACCATGGATCAAGTTTCCAGGGGGCTAAGAACCTGCTCCAGTGAAAACATATTTTTAATTTGCTTTTAGCGTTATTTATTTTTTTATTATTACGCTAAGGGTTTATAATTTAATGTCAAACATAATTTTGCACGAATTATGTGACTGTACTATGATGCAGTAGATAAGCTCCGTGTGCCCGGTTGGCGTGGTCTCAAACGATGTTTTTGAGAAAATGGATCACCATCTGGCAAGTTGCCATTCCATAAACTGCTCAGTAGAACTTTAAAAGGAAAACGTTGCAAAGAATTTTCGTGTTTTGCAAAAAATATTTCTAGTAATATCAGAAGCAGAAAAAAAAACACTCTTTATTGCTTTCTACTAGATGTAACTTAAATTGTATGAAGCTAATTAAGAAATTAAGAGGTTTCCAATTAAAAAAAAATTGCAAAGTCATATTTACGGTAAACTGTCAACCAGCCAAGTGGAATAATATTTTTAAATGAGAATATTTGTTTAAAAATATAGTAGTCATCTATGCGTTTCCAAGTTTTATGATAAGTTGGTAAACATTTAGGAGCACAGACAATGTGCCAAGTATTATGCTGGAAATGGTAGATGCAAAAGTAAAAACTAGACACAGCTCTCAAGGAGTTCCTGTCCAGTGGAGGAGACAAGCAGAGACACATCCTGTCAGTATAATGCGGTAAGTGCCATAATGCAATTATGCAATGGGTTTCTGGACCATAGAGGAGGAGCATTTGGCCAAGATTTGGGGATGGGGTGAAAGGTCAGGAAATGTTTACATGAGGAGACTGGGAAACAGCTTAGTGTTCCAAGTTGGAAGACAAAGAATCAAAGGAATTGACTTGCCAAATAAATGGTTTTTTGTGTATATATCGTTCACAAGTTTAAAAAAATGTAAATATAACATTTATATGTCATTAAGTCTTTTTCACATGCTTTTGCTAGTCTGATTCTTACACTGAACCTATAAGTTTAAGTATGGAGGGTATTAGGATCTTCACGCTACAGATGAGGAAAATAAATTGGAGAACAGTTGCATGGCCAGCCCAGGGACACTCAGGTAACAAATGCATTTGTATGACAGCTAAGAGAAAACCCCAGGACTCTTGATTCCAGCCTAACTGCCATTCTGGTGTGCTCTACTCTGCCTTCATCCTGCTGATTTATCGCATCATCACTAACAAAACAGCAACTAAACCTTTAGACATAGAAATGCAAAATTAGAAAATAATGTGAAATATCATTTTTGGCCTTTCCAATTAAAACCAAAACATCATCAAATTAACATAATCAGTAAGAATTCTATATATATTTTAAATGTCATCTATTCATCAGCCACAAATTCTAAATCAAATCATACAGAACATGGAATCAAAATTTATGTGTATCTACATTATCAAATACAAATCATTTGGCAGAGAAGTAAGTGAAGTCTGAGGAATTAAAGCATTCCAGCATGCAACTGGCCTATTGGACATACTAGCTACATGAGTTTTCCAACCAATTATAGGAAAATTGCTATGATGTTGATTGGATTGCCGAGTAATTGACCTGATTTTTTTTTTATTATGGTAAGTGAAATAACTGAATTGTGAAATCCTCATAAATCATATTTTTTTGTAAATTTAATTGTCTTTATAGACAATCTTTAATAGTGGACAGTTCTCTTGAGTTTCCACTCTTGCTTCAAAATATTTATTTATTTTTGACAATATAAGAAATATGAATCCTGACTTTGTTTGACATGATTAGTTGGAGGGGGTTTCTTTTATTATTAAAGAGTTTTATATCAAGCATGGGCTAGACTCAATCAATCTTTAATCCTCCAGGGAAATATTCAGCATGACAAAACATTTGCTTTAAAAATGTTACAAAAAAGAATCATCTCTCTATAGAGAACCACAGAGTTTGTTACTGATAACTGACTTTTCTTATTATTTTTGTCTACTTAGATTACTTAGGTCATCTATTGCAACTCCTCTTTATATTTTGTAGTTACTTGTATCCTTGCCATGTAAGAAAATAAAAAATATTCTCCCAGAGGTTGCATGTATTAGTCAGGTTAGCTTAGACTATGCTGCAATAACAAACACACCCCAGAATGTCAGCATAATGCATAAAGATTTAGTGATTGCTCATGTTATGTCCTTACAGGTCTGGTGGCTTCCCATAGATGTCATAAGGATTTAGATTACTTTTATCTTGTAACGTTGTCAACAAGAACATTCAACCTCTGGTTGTTGCATCAGGGAAAGAGTGAGCTTAAGGACCACACACCAGCTCATAAATACTTTTTACTTGAAAGCGAAACACATTACTTCCCTCACATTCCCTTGGCCAGAAGTAGTCAGATGGGACTGCTTGACTTATGGGGAGCAGGAGGAAAGAAAGTGGGCAAACAAACTTTCTGTGAACAGTAAACTGCTCTGTCATAAAGGGCATGGTTGTAGAGGTACTTATATTTCTAACATCCTCAGAAACTCTAACAAAGTTCCTGGTTCAAACACACTACAAAGTAGATTATGTATCTAGAGCCAGAGTGAATATTAAATGTTAAATAATACAGGGTATATTATTTTTAAACAGTAATAAGAATAAAATTATACAATTTCTTAAAACCAATAGGTAGAATGAAAACTAATTTCCAGGTTATATTGTTTCAAATTCCTGCACTAAATTTTTATAGAAAATCTGGAAAAGCAAAGTTTATAGAGACTCTAACATTTGCCTGAAATGATGATGATCTAAGCACCCAATCCAGGATTTGAACTTAGTTTGATCTTAATATAATGTACCTGCTCTTGCCACTTTATGTTACTGACTCCCTAAGTGCAAATTGATCAGGAAAGTGATCAATATCCCTATCTGATCCAACTAAACAAACAAACAAAAAAACATGAATGGCAGGTACCTCTAACCCAGTGGTTCTCAACCTTGGCTGCACATTAGAATCACCTGGGAATCTTTTTAAAATCCTGATTTCAGGGACTCATCCTCTGGAAATTGTTTCTTTGTTAATAATGTTGTGGCCCCACCCCATAACAAAGAAACAGAATTTCTGGAGGATGAGGCCCAGAAATCAGGATTTTAAAAAGATTCCCAGGTGATTCTAATGTGCAGCCAAGGTTGAGAACCACTGCTCTAACCCAAGGTTCCTGAGCCCCTTAGGAGCAGTAACGTCAGAGCTAGATTCAAAGGCAAGAAATCAGCCTGCTAATGTGAAGAATAGAAGCTTACCCATAATGCTAAAAGAGGGGAGAATAAAGGTAGCCCATGAGATAGGAGGATTTTTTTAAATCTATATTGTTGAAAGTATTGCAGATGTCAACTCTGTGGGGGCTTTCCTTTGTGTGTGTGTGTTTTTTTCCCCATTGACCCCCTCCTCCCGGCACCCACCCCTCCCAAGCCTTTGCCACACTATTGTCTGTGTCTATGGGCTATGCATAGTCTATCTAATAATAGAGAAACATGGGAATTAACCATAACTTCGCTACCCTTCCCATTGGCTAATCAGCGAGATATGCAAATTAACTGCCAAGCAAGATGGCGGCCAGCAGCCAGGGCCCCTGAAGCGAACAGGAGGCTTGCTTGCTCCAGTGACGGGAGGAAGTCAATGTTCCCCGCCTGCCGCTGCTGGGCTCTGAGCTGCTCTCTAAGAAACATTGTTGCAAATATAGAAGGTAAACAATCCCCAGAAACTTGCTTTCAGTCAGCTGGGATCTCAGAGCTGGCGTTGCAACAAAGTTTCAAATACAGAAGGTAAACAGAGCCCAGAAACCTGCTTTCAGCAGCCGAGGTCTCAGAGCTGGAGCTGAGCCTCAGAGCTAAAGCCGGCTCTCAGCTCCAGTGACAGCCATAGAAGGTAAATAAATCCCAGAATAAAAAAAAAAAAAAAAAGGAGCGGTTGGGAGCTTCAGTCACCCGCCAGCCTGAAAACGGCCCTCAGCCCCTCACCCAGACTGGCCAGGCACCCCAGTGGGGAACCCCACCCTGAAGGGGGTGTGACCAGCTGCAAACAGCCATCATCCCCTCATCCAGGCTGGCCAGGCACCCAAGCGGGACCCCCACCCTGATCCAGGACACCCTTCAGAGCAAACCAGCTGGCCCCCCCCATGCACCAGGCCTCTATACTATATAGTAAAAGGGTAATATGCCTCCCAGCACCGGGATCAGAGGAGCCACACGGCCTCCCGAACCCGGGATCAGCGGAGCCATGAGGCTTCCCGGCACCGGGATCAGCGGAGCAGCGAGGCCTCCCGAACCCGGGATCAGTGGAGCAGCGAGGCCTCCCAGCACTGGGATCAGCGGAGTCGCAAAGCCTCCTGGCCCCTGGAGCAGTGTGACAGGGGGCAGCGCCCAAACCCCCTGATCTGCCTGCGGCTCTGTGTGTGACAGGGGCGGGGCCACAACCTCCCTATCCGCCCTGCTCTGTTCGTGACAGGGGAAGGCGTCCCAACCCCCTGATCAGCCTGCTCTGTGTGTGACAGGGGGCAGCGCCAAACCCCCTGATCGCCCTGCGGCTCTGTGTGTGACAGGGGGCGGGGCCACAACCTCCATATCCGCCCTGCTCTGTGCCTGATAGGGGGGAGCTCCCCAACCCCCTGATCAGCCCTGCTCTGTGTGTGACAGGGTGTGGTGCCCCAACCCCCTGATCAGCCCTGCTCTGTGCCTGATAGGGGGGAGCTCCCCAACCCCCTGATTGGCCCTGCTCTGTGTGTGACGGGGTGGAGCTGCAACCTCCCCATCGGCCCTGCCCTGAGTGTGACGGGGGGAGTGCCCCAACCCCCTGATCCTCCCTGCTCTGTGCGTGACAGGGGGTGGCGCCGCAACCTCCCCATCGACCCTGCCTTGAGTGTGACAGGGGGCGGCGCCCCAACCCCCAATCGGCCCTACCATAGGCGTGACTGAGGGTTGCATGGCAACCTCCTGATCTGCCCTGCTCTGTGCATGACAGGGGGGAGCTCCCCAACTCCCTGATCGGCCCTGCTCTGTGTGTGACAGGGTACAGAGCCCCAATCCCCCTTATGGGCCCTGCTTTGTGTGTGACAGGGGGCAGCCCCCCAACCCCCTGATCGGCCCTGCTCTGTGCATGACAGGGGGTGGCGCCCCAATCCCCCAATCGGCCCTGCTCTGAGCCCGACCAGGGGCTGCACCTAGGGATTGGGCCTGCCCTCTGCCACCCGGGAGTGGGCCTAAGCCAGCAGGTCGTTATCTCCTGAGGGGTCCCAGACTGCAAGAGGGCACAAGTGGGGCTGAGTGATACCTCCCCCTCCCCGCCCGCCAGTGCACAAATTTTTGTGCACCGGGCCTCTAGTCTATATATATAAAGAACCAGAGTCTGTAACGTCCAAAATGACGGAAGGGACAACCGAACGCCAGGCTGTGTGCACAGCAGGCTCGGGTGGGCAGGGACTGGCGAGCAGGCTGAACTGCTGACCTCTCAGAGAGATGGGTGGGGCTGATCAGCAGCCTCCCCAGGCTGCTGGCAAGGCCAGGAGAGAGAGAGAGGCAAGGGCTTTTCGAGGGGTGCAGGCTGGGCTGAGGGGACCCCCGTGCATGAATTTCAATTTCATGCACTGGGCCACTAGTATGCATATAAATCCCCAGTTAATCTCTTCTGTACCATAACCCTTACCCCTAAATTCATCAGTCTGTTCATGGTTCTATGTCTCTGGATCTATTTTGTTCATCAGTTTATTTTGTTCATTAGATTCCACATATAGGATGATTTTTAAATGCAGAGGAGTTAAGGTTTGGCATCTATAACATCAGTGATTCAGTGCATTGATTAAGAACAGGTTTGGGCATCAGACTGGTTAGGGTCGTTTCTGACTTGCTTAACTTTTCCATGCCTCAATTTTCTTTTTCTGTAAAATGGGCATAAGGCGTACCTTGTTAGATTTTTATGAAGATTATTCTAACAGAATTAGCATTTGAAATACTGATCACAATGTATGACATGATTTTTCCTGGAAGAGGAAAGATCTTGAAGAACCTCAATTCACAATTTTTAGTATTATGAATAATGCTTTAGCCACTGTGAAACTGCTTACACAGTTTCTTATGTGATTTATGAGCTTTAATGTGGATTTTTTTTTTGGTCATGAAGTGGTAGACACATTATTATAGAATACAGTGTGTCATGAAAATTTCATAGAACTGAAAGCACATTCTAAATAGCACAACTAATGTGAAATAATGCAAACCTACTCTACAAAATACAAAAATATTAGAAAATGATTAACAATAAGACTAAAAATATTTCTCATTTTCTACTATCTTAAGTAATTTTCCCTTCTATTATCATATAATTGCTGATAATCTTGTAAATCACTAAAATAAGCAAAATAATTCATGCCTCCAATAAATGACTAAAATATAGCATCAATATATCAATCCTACGTAAATAATCAGCATGATTTCGATAGCACGGTTTTACTCACTGACTTATATTTTGCACTCATTTGACCCTATCTTTTTTTATAGAATGTTAACATGAAGTAAAGTCCCAGAAATGTGTATCCACCTTAATTATAGCCTCTTGTTTTCAATAGTTGACTACTTAAGTATTTTTTTCCATTGCTTTTCAACTTTAGACATTTGTGTTCATTCATTTTAGGTACTAAACAGACAGCAATCAAAACTGAAGTTCACTCTGCATCCTGGGGAGATAGAGCCTGGTAAAGTGATGTCATGGCAATTTTCACAGTAAGTTGGGGTTTTGGTCCTCCTCCAGCTGTACTGATGGATGGTGCTTGATAGCACCCTTAAGACATTTAGCATTCCCTAAGAACTGGGTAACCAAGAATGATTTAAAATAGGAGCTTAAATGAGAAAAATAAGTCAGGAATAACTCAGTAGCATCAACGCTGTGAAAAAAGCCCTTTTATTACTAAGCATAATTAAACCCCCTTTTGATAGGAATTTATAGAGTTAAACACTGATTTCTAATAACTGAATATTATCTCAAGTGCCCCAAACGAGATTAGCATATGTACCATGTATCTTTTGGAAATAGCATTCAATATAAGGAATTTTGTTAGGTACATTTAAATAGATGTTTCAGACAGTCCTCAGGAAGAATTGTAAGGAGAAGCAGAGTACTGAGGACCAGAAGTCAAGAGTCCTGGATTCCAATTCCGCTCCAGCCATTTTATCAAGTCATTTTACTCCTTTGAACCTCAGTTATATCATCTATTAGATAGTAAGTTTGCACATGATGATCCTGTGTGTCCCAAGTGAAAACATCAAACTCTTCACTTATAACCAATGCCATCTTAGACCAGTATGTCTTCCTACCATGTACAAAATGCTTCCCAAAATATCCTAAACCCTGATCACCAAAATATAGTAAACTCTGACAACAAAGAGCTCATTAAAAACAATCTAAAGTAGGGCTATATTTTAGGGAAAACATAACTACATACAATATGCACAAATGGAGAGTTATCTAACATTACACAATATTGCACAATGAGAACTGTCTTAGGCCTGATATGTCTATTCCTTCGTTGTAAATTAAACCAGACACTTCAAATAGAAGTATCCCAGATTTTATTGACCTCATTAAATAGTAAATCTGTGCGAAAAAAGAAAGAAAGGAAGGAAGGAAGGAAGGAAGGAAGGAAGGAAGGAAGGAAGGAAGGAAGGAAGGAAGGAAGGAAGGAAGGAAGGAAGAAACTTTGTGTGAACCACAGGAAACCAGAATAAGTAGAGACCTAACAACATTTCTAATTGTAATAATTATTTCTTGAATCCTTACTAAATGTTAAGTAGTGTGTTAAGAAATGTGTAGACATTAACATATGAAGGTCTCTGAACAACTCTAGAGTATTAAATAATGTTATTCATATTTTACGGGACAACAATGACTCCAGACTTTTTCCTAAGGTCACACTATTGGTACATTTAAGAGCTAGTATTTGAACCCATTTCTGTCCAACTCCAAACCCTACACTCCTAACTATAGCAGGTCCTCAAATAACGTCACTTCAAGATCATTTTGTTATAATGTTTCTGAGAAGAAAAAATTGATTCTGGGATGGGACCTCTGTGCCTGTGGATTTTGCACATTCTCCCCATGCCTGCATAGGTTTTCTCCAGATTCTCTAGTTTCCTTCCACATCCCAAAGATGTGCACATGAGATGAATTGGTATGTCTGCACTGGCCCAGTTTGAGAAAATGTGTGTGTGTGTGTGAGAGTGGGCCCTGCAATGGAAGTGTGTTTTGTCCAGCGTGGGTCCTGCCTTGTACCCTGAGTGGCCTGGACAAGTACAGATTCTGGCCACCCATGACCCTGAACTGGAATAAGCATATTGGCAAATAATAAGCTTGCTTGTTCTTGTTCATCCTTCTTAAATGTATGCATAGCTCACATATACTTCAAAGTTTAATTGTAAAAGTAGTTTAGGTCTTTATGTGGAAGTTTAGTAAAGTTTTTGTGACTGGAAATATGCCAAAGGAATTACAATTTGTTTATATCAATTAGCCTGCAGTTAAATTGGTTTCATTAGGCATCATTTTGCTCACAGCCCCAGATTTCAACAACTTAAGAGAGGACTTACTGTACTGCCTTGGGTTATATGTAGGAACCACACACTGAATCTTCCAGTAGAAATACTATCTTAGGAGCATAAGTTAGGAAGAAATATGTATAATTCTGTTGCTCAGGCAGGGGTTATTTTAATAGCCATCCACTGTAAGCCACAGTTCTATTTGTCATTTTGAAAGTAAGAGTTTTGTTATTTAATAAAAAAGGACTAATTCCCTAAAAGATACTAAAAGATGAATAAAAGTGATAATCTCTCTCTTCCAGAATTTAGCATAGCCATTCCACAGATTTTCATATAATTCAAGTTTCAGATTGTTGTTATAATATTTAAGATTGCCTGGAATGGAGGTAGAGTTTAAAACAAGAATTCTGATAGATGTTTCTGCTTTGTTAAATTTTGCCAATAGAAAACCACATATCTACTAGTACATTTCATTCCAAAGTAAAACCTTCTGGAGCAAAACTTTCATCTCTAAATTTCTTTTTCACAGTATGCCCCTTTAACAATTCTACTCTATAACCCACAAATCTAATTAAGAATGTTTGAGCCAGCAAGCAAACTGTGCAAGTGATTTTTTATCCCAGTTTTCTCTCACAAATATAGACACTGTTTCATTTGCTATGTATTCATATAATTCTTTTCCTTAAAAAAAGTTTTGAGTTCTAGAAACTAATTATACCCCGCTTTCAATGAGCTCAACTAGGATTTCATCATCCCAGGAAACAGAATGGTACCTCTTGTGGCTCGTAATGGTAATGGTAGGCTTCTGCATCATTGCTTTGACAATCTGCCACTGATTCTTGTGGTCTTCATCTCAGTCTCCAAACATTTAAAAACAGCTGGCAGTCTTGATGGAGAATTACATTCTCACTTGTTGGTCCTTGGGCTTCTTAACAAATTAAACTATTGTCATCATGGTGTGGCCTGCCCTTGGGCTTTAATCTGATACATCCACTGCAGTCTTGAGAACCTCTTAGCATGGCCCTAACATATTTCTTAAGAGTTACAATCTGAAAAGAGACACATTATTTTAAGATATTCGCTCCCATGGCTGTGTGGCTCAGTTGGTTGGAGCATGGTCCCATACAAGGAAAGGTTACAGGTTCTATTTGCCATCAGGGCATATACCTAGGTTGGGGGTTCCATCCCAGTCAGGGCTTAAGGGAGGCGACCGATGGATAGTTCTCTCTCACATATATCTCTCTCCCTTTCTCTCTCTAAAACCAGTAAACATATACTCAGGTGAGAATTTTAAAAAAAAGAAAAAGAAATTTGCCTTCATCTGACAATAGATACTTATAAACAATAGGAGTAAGGAAAATGTCACCAGCAACCAACACAATGGTAAGTGTGTGATTTTTTTTCAATGAGTAGTCTCTTGAATCCACACATTGAAAACTGCCTCACTTAATATGAATGTATGCCATTATTATAGTGTTATAAATAAAACCGCATTAAGAAACATGAGCACATAGGTAAGAAAAATAGGAAAAAAAATTAAGTAAAAAGGAGGTAATTTGAGAAGACTATGAAGATAACTGGAAAACTGAAGAGGAAAATATCTCCAATTTAAATAAGCAACACTGAAAGCAAGAAGAAAGGAATGAAGACAACTACTATTTGGTAAAAACTTGCAGATTATTATAGCACTTGATTGAGTTATAGTATAGCATTATAAGACCAGGATATACTAGTAAATGTGAATGGACCACAGTTGTATGAGTCAGTAAAAAAGGCCAATAGCATTATTTGAGTTTCAAAATATATAACTTGTGGGTTATGGGTCATTTTTGGCTGGGTGGAGGGGATCTAACCTATCAGCGTTTGAAATAGAAAAGGTTATAAAGTACACATTTTTCAAAAATAAAAAAAATGTCATTACAATTTTTGGAATTCACTGTTAGATTATTGTTGCTTTTAAAAATCAGTGTTGGACTCTTAATCTCTTTTTTCCATATTTCCAGAAGCAATTTTATATGGCATTGGTTGATTTTGCTAATATTCTGTAGGTGGTAAAGAGAGATGATGACATTAATGAGCAAACATTATACTCTTCATAAAATAGCGGATTAATAAAGACATTGTTACATTTCCTCAAAACAGCAGATGTTTCTCCTGACACCTGATTATGGACACTTTATCTGAATTCCATGCGTGAATCTCCGGTCCTGGAGTCCTAGTACTGCTA
Source organism: Myotis lucifugus (assembly GCF_000147115.1). Taxonomy (NCBI): domain Eukaryota; kingdom Metazoa; phylum Chordata; class Mammalia; order Chiroptera; family Vespertilionidae; genus Myotis; species Myotis lucifugus. The sequence continues at coordinate 4,051,227 of NW_005871080.1, forward strand.
ATACAAGTTGAACAACTAAACTAGACTCATCCAGTCAAAAGGTTACTCCCTTTAACGGAGTTCTTAATAAAGTCATTATCATTTCTAGTAAGTTGACAAACCTGTGTTTATTGGTATTGATCACATGACTATCATTGTGTGATTTAAAATAAACTTTTTACAATGTTGTTAGAATCGAACTAATAAAAACTACAACGAGAAGCAGAAATTATTTGTTTAATATTGGATGTGTCACAAATTAGCAAACACAAGCTATTCTTTTTAGGTGCCTTTCTATTAGTACTGGAGTATTAATGAGTTGTATGCCTATCTTTCCATTTTAAGCACCTAACAGCATTTATTGCTCTAGAAAAAAAACTCATTCTTGAATAGCTTCAAAATCAGAGATGCTAATATGAAATGGTTATGCATAAAAAAATAATAAAAATGAGAGGGAGAGAGGGGTGGGGAGAGAGAGAGATAGATAGATAGATAGATAGATAGATAGATAGATAGATAGGTAGATAGATAGATAGATAGACTGGAACATCACAGACCATAGCCTGAATCTTATTTTAAAAACTGCAATTATATAGGTAAATAGAGGAAAGTACAACACAATTTAGGAAGAACAGTTATAGAAAACATTATGAAGGCAAGATTTCTGATTACTTCTGCAGCCCTTAAACAATGAGATGTCATATCAGTTTGCCAAAGTTATTTTAGTAGAACACAAAAGTTTGCTTTTTCTCTCACAAGTCTGAAGAGGAACACAGGTGCTTTTTTTTGGAACACAGCTCTTGTAGTCTCTAATGACAGTATTAAAATGTACTTAAATTATTTACCCCTTAAAATTAGAACAGTTGTGACTAAACAAAAATGAACTTTTTCTTATACAACTTATGAATCTGTTTGTTTGAAAATAAGTCAGAATTTGAAAATTACATTATCGTCTTCAGACTCTTCTATCTGCCCAATTGTAGCTTTCAGTTTGCATTCCCTGGGTACAAATACATGAAAAAGACTTTCTCTACCTTGTTCTTGGATTATTTCCTCTACAAATGGAGAGCCAAAGGTGGCCAGAGGTGATAGGGCAGACTGCCTAGCAAGTAATACATTAGGTTAATGTTTCCCTGCCTAGTTTTTTTTTCCATAAAGTATGCATAAGATAGTAATGGGCATCTGTTAAATATATCTATGGGTAATATCAGATATTCCTTTTTTTTTCTCAAGACTGCTACACCCACCCATTCGATGAGCCACCCACTTCTTATCTGCTCTTGTTTTAACATTTTCAATAACCTCTTCACTACTGGGTCCTCTAGTTACTCTACATCCATTTTCACAGGTACATTATCTTACAGAGAAAAAAAACACCTTCATTTTGCTTTTTGTTAAACTTTCATCCTACTTTTTTGAAAGGATAAATGGTGCTCTCAAAACAGATGATGTATTGTATTAAAATAATGTAGATGTGTGTTTTGCTCCTTCCAGACCCCAAGCTCCTTGAGAGCAAAAATGAGGTTCTGTTGATCTTTGTATTTTGCTTCTTCCAGACCCCAAGCTCCTTGAGAACAAAAATGAGGTCTTGTTGATCTTTATATTTTGCTCCTTCCAGACCCCAAGCTCCTTGAGAGCAAAAATGAGGTCCTGTTGATCTCTGTATCTGCAGCAGCTAGAACAGCTCCTCATTACATAGCAGATGCCTAATAAATAGTACATCAACTCAATTGAATCCATCATCCACAAGTTTCTTAGCCTTTTAAAATCTGATGTCTGCTCTCACAACTCCACTAAAGGTCAATAAATCAAATGGCCCTTTCTCTTCTCCTACCTGCTTCAACATTTTGGCATCATTGAATAAAGGTCAATAAATCAAATGGCCCTTTCTCTTCTCCTACCTGCTTCAACATTTTGGCATCATTGAATAGTGCAGAAGCATGGACTTTGTAGCTGAACAGACCTAAGCACAAATTGCAGCTCAGATGTTTGCCAGCTGAGAAACTTTGGGCACATTACCTAACCTCTCTGAACATCAATTTCTTCTAAGAATATACATCTAATACCCGAGAAGATTAAATAATATTGAGTATATCCAGGCCTGGATTATCACTGATAATCAGCGTGTCAGTTCTTTTTCCACTTCCTCTTAGCCCTTTATTTGCCACTGTCCACAATGCTGCAGTCTATGAGTCCTTCGTTCTCATTGTTCAGACTCCTCCACTACTGTCCTCCCATTAATGTGGATTCTAAGATCTGGCTTAGTCCTCATTCTTTACCCCAGTTCCTTAATAACCCCACTGCATCACTGAATAATAACCTTTAATTTGAATTGCCTTTTCCTCTGCTTAGTTGACTTCAAATCTCTCTCCAGCTTTCCTGCCTTGTGACTTCCCTTCCCACAGCAGTATAGCCATCTGCAGATGCTCCTAAACTTAACACTACATTTCCCATACAAAATATGCTACCGTCTCCACTCCCCCAGTATGCTTGTCCTGTTGTGTCCCCTTGTTGGTAATAAGACCAACCCTATAGAGTCAAACAAGCCAGAAGTCTGGGTACCTTCTTTGACCCCCCCCCCTTCTATAGCACAACTCTGCTATTGAATCACTCCTGATTGAACACTTTAAGTAGCCCCCAATCACCTACAATGAACTTTCTTTTGCTTCAGTCCTCACTGTTTGTGACTGATAGAGCCACATGTTCAGTAATCTCTTTCACCATCATCTTTGCTGCTGCCAGGATGCTGTTATTCACAATGCATTAGTTTGACGCTTAAAAATCTCCATACCCTGGTCCTTGCTTGTCATTTTAACCTCAGTTTCTACAACTCTCATAGAGTCACCTTATCTTTCAACTAAATTGAGCTGGTCTCAGCACCTCATTAATGACTCCAGATTTCCCTGACTTCCTCTTCTTACTCCACGTCTTCCCGAACGTCCATCTTCCAGCTCCTACTTGTCAATCCTACATATCCCACTAGGCCCAATACCAATGTCCTCTCTCCATGAAGACTGCCTGGGGTTCCACAGCAAAGGGTTCTCTTTTCCTCTTATAAATCAAGGCAATTCAGTGGTTTCTCTCTTCAAGTACTTACTGTTGTCTAGCAAACAATGGCTATTCATGTGCATTATTTCTTGGTCTGCTAAATAGCACATCTTCCCCCCTCCGTATCACCACCCTCCTTATAACCTGGGGAATAACTTCAAGTAGCTTAAATAAACCCAGACAACCAAGTATGTTACATAAGCCATCTAAAATGTATACATGAAATTAATTCAATACATTTTCCAGGAGAAAGCTGCACATCTTCAGCAAAGAAAGTTGCTCTTACATAGTCAAAGCTTTGAAAGATACAATTCCAGGATCTCAGTGGTGTTGTGAGTGGTAAAGATTGCTGGAAATCTGACCACCAGAGAAGTGGAGTGTTACTGTATGACCAGAGGCATCTTGCCAAGGATTTATAATTAGCAACAGAATCAACTGGCATTACTACGCTATATTTTGTTTCTTTAATCTCCTTTCCCTCTCTTTTGTTTTCCTCCTCCCTGTTTGTGACTGATAGAGCCAGATGATCAATAATCTCGCTTTCACCATCTCTGATCATCATCTTTGCTACTGCCTGGATGCTATTATTCACTTTAACGCACTAATCCTTTGGTTGAAATTCCTAAACCACAATTCTTTATTAAAGGACCGTCTTGCCATCCAGGTGCTGATTGCAGCTTGTCTGATGTTTCAAAAAAAATAAATCTGAAGGAAGCCTCTCCCTACCCCCCCCCCCACCTCCAAAAAAAAAAAAAATATCTGAACTGAAGAGAGAAAGATTTCGGTTCATTGACACAATCAAAGATATGGAAAAAAAATTAAATCTCAGTACGTAAATTAGAGAACAGGAAAGTTTCACCTTGCAATTACAATTAGATGCCAACGTGTCATTTAATGACAGAGTGCTAAGAACTATTGTGGCAATTTCTGGAATCTTACTCTCGTTAGTATCACAATGAGAAATAGGACGCACGCTGTACTGGTTAGCAGACCAAACCTCTGTACGATGGCCGTAACCTTTGGTGGAACCCAGTGATTTTTGTTCCTTTTCAGAAAGATATTAAAGTGACAGTGCGGCAGGCCATTTTTTCCACCACACACACTAAAACCAGTGTGCGTGCAGCAGAGCCCTGCCAAAGCACGTTGCATTCATACAAAGATCCATACAGATCTTAATCATAAAATAATCCATTCTGTGCTCTGTTTTTATGACATTTATATGAATCTGGCCACAGCCTCATCAAGCAGTTCACAGAGGAAAATTGTTCTATTTATGTGGTCGAGACAGGGTGGACTTGATTTTCAAGCAAAGAGAAAAAGAAAGAAATACCCAATTTTTTCTAGTCACAAATCTGGAACTCAAAAGAACTATTTTATATCATTTTGTAGCTATATTTGTAGCAGAGGATCAGAAGAGATGATAGTCTCTTTCTCTGTCCCCTGTCAATAGTAAAGTCGGGTATCGCTATTTCTGAAACTGTGAGACTGAGTGAAGACACCTGGAAATAGTTTTCTCCTTCTTTTTCTATTTAATTGCAAAAGGCAAAGAATGGATGTGTGGGTAAAAGTAGAAAGGAAACTTTCCAATGTGCATCTGCTTTAATTTATTCTTGCCCCTACATTGTAAGAACTAATACTTTTTCAAATAATTCCCCCAACTTTTGTTCCTTTTACCCTTTAGGTATCTCACTTTTACATACACACACACACACACACACACACACACACACACACATTCTCAGATGACCTTTGAGAATCTGTACAGACCTTTCAGTTTTGTGATTATGGGGGGAAAGTAATTTATGTACATGTTAGTGTGATTATTTTCTGGATTTTATCAAAATATATAGAAATAGCTCAGCCAGCATGGCTCAGTGGTTGAGCATTGACCTATGAACCAGGAGATCATGTTTTGACATGCCCAGGTTGTGGGCTCAATCGCCAGCAGGGGGCGTGCAGGAGGCAGCCGATCAATGATTCTCATTATTGATGTTTCTCTCTCTCCCTCTCCTTTCCTCTCTGAAATCAATTAAAACATATTTTTTAAAAAGACATCTAGAAATAAAGACAACTGTTTTATTTCCTTTATCATCTCTTAGAAAGCTAATTTTCTAAGGAAACTGTGTGGATAAGTAATATGGGTAAAAAACACCTCATTGGTATGTTGATTTAATTGTATTTCAGCCATTCATACCACCCTTTGCTCATTTATAATAGTTCTGGCTTCCCTAGCAGTGCTGACACTGTAACAATTTTAGTCTTATATTGTCACAGAGTGCTCCCTTAGGTGCCTCACGTATTCCCTCCAAGTCAGAAACTAGACTCTGATGATCTAAATCCTACATTTATGAGAGAGATCTGAGTTCAAATTCACTGGCTTCTTTAAAGACACTGTAACTTACCTAAGTGTGGAATAATTACAGAAAGGTATACAATCATGTAGAACAATCAGACACGATGTAATCTCAGGAGTCACATCAAATGTGGATATTTTCATATAAATTTCACCAGGAAATAAACCCTCACCATCTCCCTTTCAAACAATAAATAACACTGCTCCTTTCTTTTAGAACAAAGAGGAAGAAAAAGAGGAAGTGACAATGATTGTAAGACTGTTGTAGGAAACCCAATTAATGTGAATAATTATGTAACGATTGCTCCTAATTAAATAAGGATAATGTTCAGGGTGTTCTTTTTTTCTTTCCTTTTTTTTTTTTTTCAGAAATCACAGGCATTTAGGAATATGCCTTACACTTTCTTTCTCTATCCCCCCTACTCCTCATCTAAATGACAGTATAAATAGACACATAAACTCCATCTGAATCATTAGGGGGTGAGATACTGTTACCCTGGGGCTGCTGAAACTCACATATATTCCCTTCTCTCTATTTCAAATCTTTAAAATATTTTCTTTTCAAATACTTATAAAAGCACGTATGGTTGAAATAAAAGTAAAGCACATACAGATGATATTTTCAAACACGGCACTCTCATATACTAGAAGGAAAATAGGCGTGTTCTGTTTCTCTAGGTCCAATATATATGTTCAGAAAAAGTAAGAGCTTAAAAGTGGAGAAGATAAAGCAAAGCTTATAGAACTACTTTAAGATGTTACGACTGTCAGTTAGAAAGTAATTGGCATCTTTTATACAGTCCACCTACCTAACATTAAAGTTTATGAAAGAATGTGCATTCCATTGTTAAAAGTGTCTGTGTTCTACATGCAATCACTATGCGAAGATAAGAAGCTGCAGATAAATTTCAACATATTTAAAAATCCTTTTTTAAAAATCCTTTTTTTTAAGTACTGAATAGTTTGTCCTGAGACTATTGTCAATGTCCTCTTATGTTTAGCCAACCCTAAATTAGTGGAGATAATTTCCAAAGTAGAAACTGCCATAAAGTCCTGCAAATCCAACACCTGAAATCTCTTGCCTAATGTTAAGGGATCTTCTAGGAAGCATGTATGACCCCCCTGCCCCTGAGTCTTTTTCAAACTTTTAGGATGACAGGTTCTTGTGAGAATTAAGGCAAACAGTAACAGCAACATTGGAAAGTTCACCATGAAGCTAGGAGTTTGAGCACATACCTGTTTTGTTTGTTTTGTTTGTTTATCTTGCAGAACAACAAGAAAAGTCTACAAGACTCTTTGAGATTAGTAAGACATTTTATGAAAAAAAAAAACAATTTTTGGACCTGGCAGATATCCATCTCTCTGAACTGCACACTCTTGACAATACTGGAATTTAAGAGAGTTACATACTTTTCATATGAAGTATTATACATCGAAGGTAGCTTGACCACCACGTGAAATTAGTCATAATGAAGACAAAAGAATGCAGAGTAGGTGCAACATCAACTAAGAGCCCTGAGACTGCATTTACAACCCAGGTTCACGCACTGAACACATCTGCAAAATGTGGCATGGAGCGTTTTTTCTGGAACAAGAGAGAACTTGCACAATGGAGTTACATTATAATGTACATATAAGTAACATGATCACAGCTATATGTAAGTTGGCCATAAAGATAAGTAAATAAATGGGAAGAATCAGTTTATGCATCAAGGCAGGTCTGCCAGCTAGTACCACAGACTGCACATGAAATGAGAGACATGAAGCCATTCTTTATTTAGCTGATCCCAGTCCTCACGCCTTCATATATGACACAATTTCCAGCTAGAGGGTGACTCAGACAAACATTATTTTCTACAATAGGAAACCTACATTCAAGCCAACTACTTCATGTGTGTTCAAGCAAAAAGTAAAAATAATTCTCTATTCCAGTACTGGCGGAAAACCTTGCTGGTTTTGGACTTACTAAGGCAGTGGTTCTCAACCTTCTGGCCCTTTAAATACAGTTCCTCATGTTGTGACCCAACCATAAAATTATTTCCGTTGCTACTTCATAACTGTAATGTTGCTATTGTTATGAATCGCAATGTAAATATCTGATATGCAGGATGGTCTTAGGCGACCCCTGTGAAAGGGTCGTTCGACCACCAAAGGGGTCGCGACGCACAGGTTGAGAACCGCTGTTAAGGAAATAGAATCCTTTGGTCTCCAATATGGCAGCTGCCTAAGGAAGAATTCCCAAGGTAGTTTTGTCTACTACAATTTTCTCCTCATATCCCAGCTCGAAATTAGTTTCGAGCTATGCAACTAAGACTCCTTATATATTGTTTATTACACAATCATTTAACATTGCCAATAGAAATGATCCTTGGTACCCATTCAAGTAATCAATTGGCAAACAAAAAGTGTATTGAATACTTAGAGTATGCTAATGGGCAATAAAAGAAAACATACTACATGGCATCAATTAAAAGATCATGTATAAAAATTGCAGAGATGAAACGAAGGGTTTTTAGTACATAATAATCACCAATCTTTTAAATCCATGAATTATATAGGGATAAAAGAGAAAATGTTTTGAGTGTGAGATTGAAAAATCTGAGAAAACTTAAGTAGGTGACTATTTAAAGAGGAGGAATGATCTTCCTATAGGATGGGACTGATTGTTGGGTGTGCTTCCCTGGGCCACTGCCCAGTGCCCACCTGGTGGCTGCCTTTGCCAACCACTGCACCACCTGGCCTTTTCCAACCACTGCACCTCATGTGGAGGGCAAAGTTGCCCCGTGGAACTTGTGAGCCTGCGGTGAAAGGCCCCTTCCTGCTTGTTACAGTCCCACTAGTCTCGTCCAGACTCTAGAAGACCCAACTCCTTTTCCCCAGACTCTCTGCTCTTTTCTGGGAGGCATGAAGCATCTGCTTTGATGGTGGAGGCAAATAGTTCCATCAGGGAAAAAGCCTCGGTGCGCATGCTCCACCTGAGATGTGCCATCGTGAAGGCGGTTCTGCAAGCTCCTAACCACCAGCACCACCAGCACCACCACCACCACCCCCGCCCCACGGCCCCAGAGGCCAGGAAAACTGCCCAGGTGAGGAGAGGATGAGCCAGTGTTCAGCCCATGAGACTGATTGACTCTGATGGGCAAAGCCAGAGTTGGTGACTCCATCCCCTCCTTGCCTTTACCCTCCAGTTGTTTGTTGGGGCACCCATAGCCCCCAAGGACAGACTCAGCTCGGGGCCCACACAACATTCTCCATGGACACATGGGGCAGTTTGCTGAGGGCCCGACTCCCATGCAGCAAGTCAATGACACCTCAAGATCTGTGACCACTGAGGAAGTCTCAGGGCAGACTTAGCGCCTGGCTGCACTGGCCTCAGACCTTGGTGCAGTGCTGGCTATTATGAGATATGAGCCCTTGGGCAAGGTGTTAATTTCATTATCTGCAAAATGGGGACAATAATAGAACTTACTCCATAGGCTTTTGTGAGAATTAGAACAGTAAGCTCAGTACAAGGGTCATGACTACATGACTATTATTGTCATAGGCAAGGCATAAGTATAGCTCCCTCTTCACAATCCAGGAGGCATGGACACCTGCTCCCAGCTGCTCGCTATGCTCAAGGCTGGGCCCAGGTGCCCTTCCAGGCTCTCTTTTCATGAGCACTCACCTTTGTCTCACATCAGAGCTGGCTTTGGGCTATCTCTGAAGCTCCTTGGATTTTACAGCCAATTTCTTTGGTCCTGCTGCTTTGCATGGAGCCCCCAGAGCCAGCCTGGGCCACCCGGCTTCAGTCTGTTTGTTAGGTTAGTTAAAATACAAATACTGTCCAAACTCTTCCTTTTTTTCTGTTAATCCTCACCAGGGATGGATTGATTGATTGATTTTAAGAGAGAGTGGAAGAGAGGGAGAGAGCAAGGGAGGGAGAGAGAGAAGGAAAAAAAAGAGACATCTATATGAAAGATACACATCGATTAGTTGCCTCCTCCAAGCTCCCTAACCTAAGGCCAGGGATCAAACCTGCAACCCAGGTACACGCCCTTGACCCAGAATTGAACCCATGACCCTTGGGTGTGAATGCTGACACTCCAATCACTGAGCCAATGGTCAGGGCAAATTCTTCCTTTTGAGTAAAGAAAAATACGGATAAAAACTTTTACCACCACTCAGAAAATATTAAAAGGAAAATTCCAGAAAAAAACACATCATAACTTTTAAATAAATAAACAAATAAAATAAAGAAGTATAAATTAAATATAATAAAAGAAGTTCAAATTTTTAAGGTTACTGCTACATAGTTGAATAACCACCGAGATCAAAATAGATAATCTTATTTTTGAGCAATTTTGTAGCACTCAAGGAATGATTAAAAGGGTGACAGATTCCAACAGAACAAATTGATTACCTATTATATTTTAAAATTCAAAAAGAAAATTTTGAAAATGACATTTGAATGTTCTCTGGCTTTCAGAAAAATCATCAGTCTGACACATTGCATATGTTACCAGGAGCCCTTGAGTTTTTCACTAGTGAATTGGGGACTAGATCAAGTTTCACACTGGGAAGGGAATTTTTGTTGATAATTTAAAGACAGCAATTCACTTTGGCAGTATTGAATCAGTCAAAGACATACATTTGCATATACTATAAAAAGTCAAGCCCTGGCAGGTTTGGCTCAGTGGATAGAGCGTCGGCCTGTGGACTGAAGGGTCCCAGGTTCGATTCCTGCTAAGGGCATGTACCTTGGTTGTGAGCACATCCCCAGTAGGAGGTGTGCAAGAAGCAGCTGATGGATGTTTCTCTCTCATCGATGTTTCTAACTCTCTATCCCTCTCCCTTCCTCTCTGTGGAAAATCAATAAAATATATATTTAAAAAAAAAGTCAAAAACCCTAACGGAATATCCAAAAGCAATCATGAAGGTCTATTACATTAGAAGGAGGGTCAAAAGCGAATTAAAACACACATACAAAACAACAGCATAAAGAGACTGTTTTTCATTTTGACAAATTTTTGTAACCAACAGAAATTATGACCACGCCAAGGATCTACATAAGTATGGTCATGGCACAACTAGCAGCACATTTTTTTTCAATCTTTTTTGCAAACACACTTACATTCATTGTTCACATACAAAGACACACACTCAATTTAACACTGTTATGTAAGTAGGCTAGTCTCAGCTCTGCTAACTGTGGACAAATGGAAGACAGCAAAGTTCACTAATGCATAGTCACCCTCATAAGAACAGCAGAAGAAACATCAACTATAGAAACGTGGTTGTTGTGAATAACAATCTCTAAAAAGCAATAGGCCATCGATGATGTTGCAGGCAGTAGAAATGAAGGTATCTTATTTTGACCAAAACTACCATGATACCCAACAGGCAGGGAGACAGAACTGCAAACAAAGACTCTATAAATGCAGCAAATCACAGAAAGTCTACGGAAGCCCGTAGTCATGCAAGGATTGATTGCAGGAGGGTATGTATCTCTTTCTGGGATTAATGCCCATAAAGATAGCAACACCATCATCAGTGTCCTCTTCCAAACAAAGGACCACAATACTGAGAGAACAGTATTAATTATTGTCAAAATCACTTGTGCACTCAGCAATTTCAGTAGGAACAATCAGTTTAAGTGGCGGTGGCAACTTCTCGACATAAAACACACTTGCTGCAATCTAAACTGGATTTAAAGAGAGGTGAGCGACCGCGTTAGTTGTTTAATCTGGTTAGATTTGAGCTGAAGCAGTTCACATTTTTAGAATGAACGAATCAAAGGCATAATTGTTTTTGTCATCTGCACAGCAATTTTACTCCTGAATGCATTGTTTTAGGCAGGCATTAATAAAAATTGCATGTGCTTCAGGTGCTGGGTAGATCACCCTTTTCCACACAGCCCAGCCTGGAGCTGTGAATGCTCCTTTTCTTATTATCAGTTAATAATTCTCTCTCATTGAGGCAAATTAGGAACTTGACTGTGTTAGAGAGTCCAGAACACTGCTAGAGGCAAAAGGGGGCTAAATGGCAGAAATTCCTCTCTGAGCAAGATGCATGAAGCACGACATTGTGTCCACCACAAAAGCCGCTCTGTATTTTTGATCCTTTCTAATTTAATTAGCCCAAGAGGTAGCGCATTAATTTGCCAAGAATTCTTCTGATGCGAAAGCTGCCCTTATTGCAGTGAAGGAAAAAATAACCTGCATGCTACAGTGGCATGCCAGCAATGAAAGGGGGTTATTTTTGTGTTACAAATGGCATTGCAGGGTTACAAGAGACCTTTAAATCTTTTTATCTCTGGTTAGGTCATATGTAACACTGTGCAACACAAAGCACTAATTAACCAATTCTGGTCCAGACATCTTTTAGAACACTGGCAAGACGGACCCAGTTAGAACCCAGGTCAAACGCACTGCTTTGTTTGCTTTTAAAAACGGAAAACAACTTCTGGTGTAGATATTAAAAATAGAACCAAAAAAAATCATCAATCGGTGGTTCAATTACTCTCCCAACTCAGACCCTAGATATCCATCCTTGCCTTTGTTTTCTTTCTGTTTAATGATATTCTTTATGTGGGCACGCTGGAGCCTGGGAGTCCCTTGGAAGGTCTCTGGGCTCTTTATGCTGTATTTGTTTGGTAAATTGTCTCCATGTTAATCTTCTTCATCAAATACTAGGAGTCAGTTTTGGAAAACTTTGATCAGGTCTACCACCAGCGTGCTTCTTCATCGCCATGTGCTTCTGATATGCGCTCATGCGCTCGAATGGGTCATTTACTCATTAAAGAACGAGAAACATGCATTCTCCCATGATAAGTCCTCCCCAATACTTTGAACTGTTAATTAAGGCTATGCAATCATGTCTTCTGTCTGCAGGACTATTTCTTTTCTAGAAATTACAGGATCCCGTTTGGGGACTTTCAACACCCCTGTCGCTTCCCCCCACCATGTCCTATCTCTGCTGCGTGAGCGTGGCTGGGTAAACACCCTCACTCTTAGAAACTAACTGGGGGAAAACCTGAGGGTTGTTACATTTTGTATTTAATTCTCCTGCCCCTTTAATGAAAACCAGTAGAAGACCATCGCTTTAAAGTAAGGCATTGATATGTCCCTCCCTGCCTGCATCTGACTAGAAATCAGTGAATTGGGGAGGGTGGGATTTAGAGTGGTTTTGGCTATGCTTGATGGATACACAGAGGTATCATATGCAAGTAGCCTGTTTATGGCAGAGTGTAAGATTTAGTAGCCAAACTGAGAGAAGGAAATTAGCATTGTCAAGAGGTAGGGCAGGATGGATGCAGGCTCCCGGGAGTGGCCGGGGTGAGAGGGCAGAGAGCAGAGGGGGAGAGGAGTGTCTGGAGGGAAGAGAGGGATCTTTTTAAAAAGCAAATCTGTAGACAAGAGAGAGGTTAAAAAAAATAAGAAGAAAAGGAAAAACAGTAATTGGCTATTAATTGCAAGGGGAGAATAGGGGGTGGAGGGAGAATTGAATTAGGAGAATCTATGCTTACTCGTAATAGCCACATTTTCTCCTGGGCCACAGTACTAAATAATCTAGGTTCTGAAAACAGAGCTTGTCTTTTGAAAATATGTGTTTTTTTTAAGGTAACATGCTCCCAGATACCCTTGTTCCAACCAAAAAAATACTTTTCAGCTTTATAATGTTCAATTTCTAAAAACTTCATAAGTTCATGTAATTTTTTTCTGAACTAAAAGTCTTTGTCTTTCCTATTTTTGTAGATTCTATTTAAAAGTAAGCAGCTAAATAGTAAAATGACAGTTTTCCTACCCACGTTAAAAAGTTCATCTATAATGTTTTAATATCATTTATGGACAAGATAACTCAGCTGAGAATGTGCTTTTAAAGATACATGTTTAAATGTTCTGAATTTTTCCACGTTGTCCAGAAGATTTGAAAGGGTAAAAAGACTTCTTAACACACAGTAAATACTTCTGAAATAGTGAATTAAAATGAAAAACAGATGACATATTTATTCAGCTTTTGGCTTCTGTAACATCAAACAGCACATTTTCTTCAAATGGTTTCATCAGTGGACCGGTAACCTCTTAAATTGATTGACTCAAACATGTCACTTTTTTGATGATTGGAGGTTTATAAAATAGTCCCTACTTTTTTTCATCTGTCAACATGCTACATATCTCTCACAACAGATTAAAAGATAACATTTATTCCCAGGCTTTCACTACACATAATTTTAAGTCTTTAAGTACAATGAAGATACAATGTCTGAATAAAGTACTCGATTTCCATTAACTAAATATGAAATTTTATGTTTAATTGATTTTATTGCGTGTGTTTTAAAGATTGATAAAATCAATCTAAATATAGCTCACAGAAAAAAATGTGAATAACTTTCACCGGGATGATCTACAGGCATGCAAAATTATTCAAAGTAACAGATAAAAAGCAAATCATAGATCTATCCATATTTGAGAGGACAGATATAGCAAATTGTTATTTTGAGCCCATATTTAATAAATGAGAAGAAACTACTTTTAGTGACTTGCTAAAATGAAAAATGTTTTCCCTTAATTTCGGATACTTTCCTGATTTCCGAGAATACAAAGCAGATTAAAAACAACGTACGTATGTCTACTTTCAAGGTAAAGCCAGACCCTCAGATTGCAACCCATCCTCCTAAAATACCTGGAAGCCCACACCAGGCCAGGTCTGAGAATGTGTACATTCCTTGATGGTCTCCATGTTCCTGGAAATGTGTTGCTATTTAAACACTTTTAGTTGGGACAACTTGAAGAGGAACTAAAAGTATAAAATTCCTCTCTGGAGAAAAAGGAAGCATGACAGACCAAAAGCAAGCAACAGATTTGTCTCCAAACAACCAGGGAGGAAAAGGGGCATTTAGTGCTCTACACCTTGACCACCCAGTGGGGCCTGGGACGCATGCCCTCAGGTGGTGAATCAGGCAGGGCCACAGTCCAAGCACCTGATTCCCTCAAGCTTGGAGACTGAGAAGAGTTTAATGAAAGGACAGATCGTAAAATGAAGGGAGGGAAAGTACTCTGGGATGGGGTGCACCGGGGCCAGGGATAGCAGAGCTGGTACACCCTGAGGCCCGAAAGGAAAGAGGATGCCCAGAAAGAGGTGAGAGCCGAGGACCACTCATTAGACAGGGCTGTGGCTTTGCTAGAGGCCCACAGCCACCCTGCTACCACTCACCCGGGAGGGAGCTGGGGCAGCAAATACCCTGACCACTCTCCTCCAACCTCTAGTCCACCTTATTGTTGCCAGTTTTTTTTGTTTGTTTGTTTGTTTTTTATCCTCACCTGAGGATATTTTCGCATTGATTTTCAGAGAGAGTGGAAGGGAGGGGGAGAGACATAGAGAAAGAGAAACATCAATGTGAGAGAGACACATCCATAGGTTGCCTCCCACATGCACCTGGATGAGCCTGCAATCAAGGTATGTGTCCGTGACCAGAGTCAAACCTGGGACCCTTCAGTCCTTGGGCCAGACACTCTATCCACTGAGCCAAACCGGCCAGGGCTATTGTCAGCTTGTCACAGAGACCAACCAGAAGGCAGGGACAGGGCTTACCATGAGCCTCCAGGGGAGAGTGGCCTGGAAGGGCCCTCATAGGATAACCAGCACAGGTAACTTAGAATATTTAATTGTGGCAAGGAAACATTCTTAACATTAAAACAAAATGTTAATGACCTTATGGAAGGAAAACTTGATGACTTTTTCACAAAGAACATTTGACAGTACTCTTGGATAAAAAAAAAAAATGTATCTGTACACACCCACCCCCGCCCACACACACACACATACAAAAATATACTGAATTATTTTAAAACAAAAAAATAGAAGTCAAATTATAAAACTAAAAAGTACAAAAAACATATAAAACCATGCCAATAAAACATAAGAATGCATAAAATTATAGATAACTTTAAAACTCTGCAACCAGACTCAGTTGCTCTCTTGTTAAGAAATATAATCTATCCAGTTAAGGTTTTATATACAACATAGGAGGAACAGCAGGAGAACGAGGAGTAAAAGAAAAAGTAAAATAAGAAGCACAGATGACTCCAGGGAAAATTAACTGAATCATGATTCTTTTCCTTTTCCTTTTCCTCCCCACAATGCAGCCCAGAATGTTAAATCTTAGACAGAGGAAACCAAGGATCCCCCAAAATCTCACTGCCCTTTAGGCCAGTGTAGGAAGAAAGCTTGTTTCTTCTCCAAACTAGTCGTTCCCGCCCTACTTTCTCAGCGATCTTAGGGAAAACACCTCTAGAAATACAGAAGCACAATTCCCCAGCCAGGGGGGCGTGAGGGAGGCTAACAGCTATTTCCACAACCAGTGAAGCCGTTTAGATCTAGATTTCTGTTATCCACTCTTGCCCACCCCTTCCTTGCCTGCCGTGTGGAGGAATGAGGAGGCTCCTTTGGAGACACAAGGAACCCTAGGCCGTGGCTTTCTAGACACAGTCTTCATATACGTAAACCCCAGCATGTCTCCTACCTAAGCACAGCTGGAAACAAAACTAATCACTCTCTGCCCCATCATGCTGACTACCACATCAAGTGCATCTTTCTTCCTTTCCTTCTCCTGTCTTCCCTCCCTGTTTGTAACATGCATTCATTCCACAGACACCTACTGAACACCAATATGCAAGCCACTGGGCAAGGCTAAGGACACACAATAATAAATCAATCCCTGATCTTGAGCAGCACACAGAGGAGTGAAAATAACACATTGTTTACACTGTCCTTTATATATACAACACACACAAATACGTTGTATAGCACATACATGTACTATATGCATAAAGGAATACATATGTATATACATAATCTGATCCTGAAATACCTCCATTCCCTTGGGTAAGATCCTCCCCCGCTTACCACACTCTCTCCTCCCATTATTCCTATGTCTTCTGGCCTTTTTTTTTTTTTTGCATTTCAATAATTTCAGGTTTTAATTAATTGAGCATATGCAAGGATGTTAAAGCCCACTCAAAATGGTAGACATAGGCTCCCTCCTGGCTGAGGGTTATCAGTGGTAGGAGGTGAGAATCAGCTTTAGAAGCGCTGGAAGGAAGGAAATGAAGGGACGATATATGCAGAGGATATTATAAGGATGTGGGGAAAAACAAAATAATAACATTCCCTTCAAAAATATCTTCTTTCTACTTTTCCCCTCAGAAACCCACTCTTTAGGAACAAACAGACTTTAACTTTAATCTTTGGAACTAAATTTTATGACAAATAATATGTAAGCAAACCTTTTCTTTGTGGAGTCACCTTTTTCAGAAGCACCTGTCTTACCATAGAACATATATTTCTCCAGAGCTATTAGAATCACCCGGGAGCTTTAAAAAGTGTCAGGCCCAGGCCCAAACCAGGTGGGCGCAAGGCATCAGGATGGTTTAAACATCCCCCATGGGTGCTAATGTGCAGCCAGGACTGTAAGTAAGAAATACATATTTAGACATCTGATTATTAGTTGCATGCCTATCATCCTTAATAGAAGGAAACTATTTTAAGTAGCTTCTTATTTTTGATACTGTTAAGAAAGTATTACCAAAATGCATAATATGTCTTTAAATTCCATTTAAAATAAAGGCAGACATTACATTTTTAAAACAAAATTCATTGTTGAATAAAATAATCAAAGAATAGAAGATCTGTTCGTGCTTAATAATAAAATGAGCCTCCTAGAAAAATAACAAGGTCTTGGTAAGCAGATGGAGTTGGGTCAGAATAATGATGCAGAATTTTTATTCAAGTTTACTCCCTCCAGCCCACATGTTCATTTCCCTCATCTCTGCCATAGCCGGAAACACTATACAGAATTTAGATAGTTTAGCAACTTGCAATATAAGTTAGTTTGAATAATGCTGACTTTTAGGAACTCAAAAGTCTCTTCCATCTAAATATGCAGTAATTTTATGAACATGTCTGTTTGAGAGTCCATTTTAGTAAGTAGTCCAGGGCACAGTGCCTGAGCTCATGCACACAGTTTAGGAAGCCTGCTCTAGGCTGGGCCTGTGCTACGTGAGCAAAGGCTGCCAGAGTTCAGGGAGGACGTAGTCTGGGAGGTACGCTGACAAGGTATGGAAACCCAGATTCGCTCTGGCATATAATCTACCAAAAATGTTCCCGTTAACTGGGCAACATGTTTTGTAAAGGTGCAGCCTCCACTTTGTTTCTATCACTTGTCAGAGTTAGGCATAAATAATGTACAAACAAACAAACTGTGCCAGTATAAAATGTGATATTTGTTTATGAGACACTTCGAGAATCTGACAGTGGCCCTCTGTTAACAAAATTTAGGCCATAACTATATTGGCCAAATTGTACCACAATTTTTTTTTCTTAAGCTTTGGGTAATGCTAAATAGCTTTTAAACTCGCCCTGTATCTGGTTTCTAATCTCAGAAAAAATCAGGCCAGGGTTACCAATTGTAATGATCATTATGTCACCCTAAAAGCTAAGCAAGAAGAATAATAAACTGAAAACCCATTATACAGCAGGCTGACATTCTCCTAATCTTGAGCTCCCTTGACTTTGGGATTTTTTTTGAAGGAGTAAAAGTCCCCAAAAGTGTGAGAAAGTAAACAGAGTTACCATTATTTTTATTTTATTTTTTGTCAAGGAAGATATTAAATGAAAGGGAAAAAAATACAGCCACTATCATCATTATATTATATAAACACCAGGGAAGTAGGAAATCCAGAGCTTCTCAATAAAGAATAATTCTGTAAAAAGAACACACTATCTCATTTCACTGCAATCCAGTGAAAATGTCATCGCAGACCAGCCTGAGTCCATTGGACAGTGTTCGAGAATCACTGTTCTGAGGGTGTTTAGTCTCCTGCCTAATTTCCCAGGAAAACTCTACTTGGGATCTCATTGGTACCTGCATAGAGCTTCCCGTTCAGCCCATTTAAAGGGCAACCAGTGTATTCATGACACATCTGAAAGGAGCACTTTTCCATCCAGTTCAGAGCTCACGGTCCCACCACAGCTTGAAGTAGCACTGGCAACCTTAGGAGAGTCACTTTCCCCAAAGATTACCATTGATGTAATGCCAGGGTTCTTTTTATTATTTTGTTTGGTTTGGTTTTCAACAAAAATTCAGATGGCAACCCTTAACCCAGCACCTAATCCCTATAATTCAAAATAAGAAGTCAGGGGCAGGCAGTCTTATAAACTATGTTTTTTTCCATATTGTATGGAAATTAAATGGAAGAGATAATTTTGTGAGTGATTTATATATTTATACTAGAGACCTGGTGCACAAAATTTGTGCACTGGGGGCGGGGGGGGGGGGTGTCCCTCAGCTCGGCCTACACCCTCTCCAATCTGGGACCCCTCAGGGGATTGCTCTCCTGTGGGAACAGGCCTAAACCGGCA
>NW_005871080.1:4070486-4080691 GCF_000147115.1 Myotis lucifugus
TAATATGCAAATTGTCCCCTCAACCGGGAGTTCAACCGGGGGTTTGATCACTCGCTATGATGTGCGCCGACCACCAGGGGTCAGTGTGGAACATGGTGGGTGTCGGCGATGCGGCACTGGCAGTGGGCTGCAGTGGAGGTGCTGCTGGCTCCGATGGACCCCGACGAGAGCAGAACGGCAGCAGGATGGTGGAACAGGTGAGCGGGTGGCTCCAGGCCAAGGCAGGTGCAAGCAGGGCCCCAATCGCCCTGCTAATTTTCCTGCAGATGGTGACCTGCGGCAACAGTGGGAAGGGGAGGGCCGCCGCCCGGCTCTCAGGCACTGAGGGAGCCAGGCGGGGGGCCAGGCCCCAATTGATCGTTCTGCAAGTGAACAGTGGCCGGCAGGCCCTGATCACCTGATTGAGGCCAGGCCCTGTACTGGGATGGGGAAATGGGGGTGGGTGGCAGTGACCAACCTCCCACAGAGCCCAGGCAGAGGGCTGCAACCTCTTGCCCGCTACCTGGGGGCAGGGGTGACAGGGATAGAGGTGCAATGAGAATGCGGGGTGTCCGACAAGCTCGCTCTCACTCCCCCTGCTGCCTTCCCCAGGGATGCCAGGGCTCATGTGCCAGGGAAGCCCCCACGCTCAGGTGCCAGGTGCCCACGAGGAGCCCACCCCGCACCCGTGCGGCCTCTTTCGTGGGTTTGCGCAGGACCCAGTCTGTAAGGCCAGCCCTGGAGAGAGCACACTGCCCACCTGGCTTCTGTGTGGCACTGCTGGGTGGCCCAGAGGCCCACGCTGCGCCCTGGCCCGCGGCATCTGTCCACGCTCACCGCATCTCCACATGGGAACTCAGGCACTGTGACTCAAGTAGAGGGAGGTACATGGGGGCCCAGGGGCCCAGGTGCTGCCCAGGGCCCAGAGGTCAGCTGGGACCTGCCCTTACATGCCAGACGTTCGCACTTCAATCGCCGGCTAGGCCTAGGGACTGCACCCATGCACAAATTTCGTGCACCGGGCCTCTAGTTTACAAATAATAGAAGGTCCTCAAAATGGCTCATGCTGAGAGGAAATCTTGCAAGTATGTTTCCTTTCCCCAATGTTAAAGACAACTCGCAGATACAAGACGACACGTGAATAATAAGGAAGCTCCTCTGTATAGGCAACAGAGCAATGAGGCAAGAGAAGAGTGTTGGCCAAATGATGTCTGCATTTAATATGGGCCAGCTAGCTGAAACATAACTTTTTAATTAAAAAAGAAAATAGTCAGTTTCTCAATCGAAAGCTTTATAGGAAGGTCCTTGATCTGGAAAAAGAAGAACCCAACTCTACAAATTTGTAGCGAGCCCTAGGACTCTCTCTTCTGTTTAGGCTAAGCAGGAAGAAAGCAAGTGAGCATCCCAAGAAGTGCCACTTGGACATCGATCTTTATTTTTAGCACCCTCTTACTCATTTTCTAATTTCTCATTTGTTATGTCCAACATTCCTTCCTTCCTCCTGTAATTGGCTGAAATGCAAAGTTAATAGGCAACAGGAATTTTGCAGAAGGCACTAGCAGAGGGTGTCACCTCTAACATTTTCATAATGTATAATTTTTACATTTAGGAACAAGAACATAATGTCCAGCACAACAGGCACATAACAGAGATTCCTGAATTTGAAAGACTCATATTGGCACAACTGAAGCCAAAAGCCAGAGAGCTCTATAGCAGCGACAACAGCAGCTCTGATTTAGGCGGAGACTGAGTCGAACTGATGGCTAGAGGTGGCATGAGCTCTGATCTGTGATGAAGCAAGATCTGGAAGCAGATGAGGCAAAGCTCCAAGGTGACAATGAAGAGGACCCGATCTAGACCTAGATCCTGTTCTGTTCACCCCTAAGAATTTCACCAATACTCTAGACAGGAAGAATTAGCTGTTTCCACAAGATATTTACTACAACTGTAACTGTGCATAAGTTGTTTAGCTATACCTGTATACATAAATACCTTCTCTGTTAGTTAATTGGACATAATTATCTAATCAATAGTTTGAGATCAGCATTCTTTAAGTTCAAAGCAAACAAGTAAACATATAAATAAGTTTAAGATGTTGATGAGTGCAATTGCAATAAAAGAACAGGCTATTATAAAAGAAAACAATGGAGGAAAGGGGGGCATCTTACTTTAGATTGAATGGTCAGGAAAGACCTAGAAATTGGAAGTTAAGCTGAGCTCTGTAATAGCTCAGAGTTAGAGCAGGACAAAAATAGTCTAGCCTACAGATGTGTGTCAGAGGGCCCTGAGGCAGGGAAAAACTCAAAGTCAAGGAGCTGAGTATACGCCATCAGGGAAAACCAGATTTGTTGAAGTGTTGTCATTGATGAAGAGAGGAAGCAAAATGCAGTGCGAGGATTTGGTCAGGCCTCACAGCACAAAGGCCTATAATAGACCATGGCAAGGGACTTGGACTTTTTCCTTACATGCTGGGAAACCACTGAAGAAATTTAAGTAGGAGACTAACATGATTTAATCAAGATGGCTGTTTTGTGAGAAATTGATTTATGAGGAGATAATAAACAGGGAGGCCAATTAGGAATTTATCACAGTGGAGATAACTCCACACAAAATAAGATAAAAATGGATTAGCATCAAGTAATGGCAAAGGTGATGGAGAGATATAGAAGGGTTTCCATGCTCTTTTGATGATGGAATTGACAGGAGTTGGTTATTCACTAGTTGTATGGGTGAGGAGAAGAGCAGTAGCAGAAATTAGTCCCAGGAACTGAATTTGAGCCACGAAGGGATGAAGAAACATCATCCACATCTTCAGTTAGATAGACCCAAACACCAACCAGTCAAAAAAGCATTGCCTTTGGAAAGGAACTCAAATAAGGACTATTTCTTTTAAGGTGTGCACTCTCTGAAGTATGCAATAAATTCGCAGAGCACAGGGGATAGTGTTGGTATCATCCAGTCCCATCCTTGTCATGTTCAGCTAATATGAATCTGGGGTTTTTAGAGAGTTAAGTAAGTAACTGCTTTCTTTTTTCTTTGGTTTGGAATGAATTGAAAAAAATAAGATAAAACAAACACAAAAACAAAAACAAAAAAAAACCAGCCAGCCTGAGATCAATAAGGCTGATTAGAGAATGAGGCTTCAGATCTGTTGTCAAAAGGCTGGATAACCCGCCCCCCCCCAAAGCTACAGGCTGTCTCCCTTTCTGGCCTTAGGAAAGCTCGACAGAGGAAAAATGTAGGTTTTAAAAGCAGACAAGCCTACCCAGGATCACTGCCTTGCACTAGCCCAAAGCGTAGAGGGAAGACAAGGGAGAAAAGTCCCCACCGCTTACACAGTCTTTTAACTTTGCTCCATTCATTTAGTTATCAAGTTCCAATGGAGCCCATACTCCTGTCATCTTCACATGAGGTAATTTGCGCCTGCTCCAGGAGGACTGCGAATATGGTGTGCTCTAGCTTTCCCCCAACAGTACTGAACAGGGAAATTCAAAATGATCAGAAGCCCCTCCTTAATCACAACACTCATTTGCTGTGTGTTCTGGAGAGTGATCTAGTCCCTGCTAGAGCTCAAGCATGATACTAAGAAAGAAATGTTTGGAAGTCATAAAAGGCATGAGTTTTACTCTTCTTGAAGAGTTTTCCAGTTTCACCTCCCATGTTGCACACCTTGAAAAGCATGCGGCCCTTTAGCATCTCATACCCTAGTCAACTTAAACTTTCAGGTATCATTCTTTTACCTATAAAATGACAGGTTGTACTCGGAGGTCTTCAGTCTTCTTCTAATCACTGAATCCTTCCCTGAAATAGCATCTGAGTTGAAAGGCCAACATGTAAAGCCTACTAGAGCTGAGTGACCTATTGGGAGGCCTGGAGTTCTGAGGCTCCTCAGGGAGCATCTTAGGACTTTGACTTCAATGAGCAGCATCTTCCTTTTCCAAGGTTCTATGACCCTGTGGCTGCTGCACCCTCACTTCTTAGTAACAAAGTATCCAGATGTCCAAAGAACCAGACAGTGGCTCTTCGACAATCTATTGAAAAAAGCACAGTCATTGTTCGGCGATGTCAGATTAAAAATGTCAAAAAGCAAACAAGTGAGGGGGTCCCCTCAAAAGACAAAAAGATGAAAATTACCAAGAATATACTTGATTAATAAAATATGGACCTTGAGAGCTTGTTTGGAGGTTCTATTGTTTGGAGGTTCTAGCAGGGGAGCGCAGCTACTCGTATACCCTTGACCGAAGACCGGTCCTCTCCTGGGTGGGGGGAGGTCGTCCTCTTCGAAGGGACGCACATGACATGGATCGGTGAGGGAGGAGGGGGACACCCGCCTAGCCAGCCAGATCAGCCGAATCAACCCTGGCGATCAATGGGGTGACAGATGTCGCAGCCAGAACACCCTCACATCCAGATTGATTAATAAAATATGATTCATGTGATTTATCAGCTCTATAAGATAGTTTTTGTACAAGTTGATGTTATTTTTATGCCACTATTTACTTGCTTGTTTTGACTGCTAGGTTTGTAAAACCCATTTTATTTATTTATTTTTAAAATATTTTTATTGGTTTCAAAGAGGAAGGGAGAGGGAGAGAGAGAAAAAAAAATCAATGATGAGAGAGAATCACTGATTGGCTGCCTCCTGCATGCCCCTCATTGGGGACCAAGCCCAAAACCCGGGCATGTACCCTGATCAGAACCGAACCATGACCTCCTGGTTCATAGATCAATGCTCAACCACTGAGCCATGCCAGTCAGGCTGTGAAACCCATTTTAATCTGAAGTCTTAGCAACAATTAGAAAAAAAAAACATTTTTTTAGAGAGACTTGTAAACAGCATGCATTTCCGAATACTGAGGCTCTTGGCTTCAAGAATTCTCATTTTCTTCAAATGTTGGTTTAGTCCTGCATTGAATTAGGCTGTAATATCCCATTATATGATAAAGCATCATTTAACAGGAAGTTAGACTCTTTTATGTTATACTTGCATTTAATTTCCATGCTACTTTTTTAGAAATAAGTGATAAGTAGAAGCAGAACAGGTATTTGTAATTGCTCATGAGTCATTTGCTCTCACGTAACTTAATAGCCACAGATCTTTAATATTTATAACACATGTTGAAAGGATTTAACATATGTAGTTATCTTCACCAAGTAACTCCATACTCTTCTTGAATACAAAGATGCAAATTTTGTCACCATTTATGCAACCTGCTAAAAATCTTGCTATTAATTCATGTGAATGAGTTTTTCCTCCAAAATTTTAATTAAAACACAAATGCTTTGCACACTTCAATCTGCAATTTCCCACACATGCATTTTTTTTAAAAAACTGACTGATCAGTTGGATAATAGAGGGTTTCTCTGTAAGTAAGATGCTTCCTTATCCCTGAAAGTTTTCACAAAAACAGTTATATTTGTGTAAAAGCCCATTTAAATCTAACCATCACACTGCAAAGTTCTCAGTGGCAATAGTGTTCTCCTACATTCCTACATATTTCTAAATGTGCTGTAATAAGAGGAGTAGAAATCCATTGTGGTGAATAGGCAATAATAGTACAGACAACTAGAATTTGTCAGAAAACCATGTCATCTGTAAAGTCAACATTAATAAAGAACCAGTAGCATCTGATTGTATTTTCACAATCAGAAGCATGTATAACTTATGATTTCTGCAGTTGTTATTTAATGCAGAATATTTTGATCATAAATTCAAATGATAGCAAGTAATTCTTTCTCCACTCCTAAGTCTAAAGCTTTGCAAAGCTTTCTAGCATAATATGACTAATTTAGAATGTGGTCCTATATTTTGAAATTTTACATTCTAAATGAAGTTTTAAAATTTTACTTTAAAGCACTTTATTAGTTGGCTTTTTTTCAGAACAGTAACAAACTAGAAGAAGTAAAATTATATAATAATATTACTGTGTTCCCCAGAATTTAACACACATAAACACACACACACACACACACACACACACACACACTCCTTTGTTCCTTTGAAACATTGTTTATACGCAAATATTCAGCTGTGTCATTTTTATTATTATAAATCATAACAATGCTACATATTCTTTTCCATCCTGTTTTCTTAATACTACTAAGAATTCATCAATAATTGTGGACTATTAAAAAGCAAAAGTAAAGATTTTTCTAGATCCATTTTTCAAAACAGAAGTGTACATTTTTCTGAAAGGATGAAATAGAAATGTTTGATTAACTGACACTCAGAAATCACTCCTGAGCAATCTGTTAGAATTTTTTCCCCTCTATAATGTTTTCTGTTCTATGCTATCAAGAACTATGAATCATAATTTCTGGCAGCTAAAATCAAAGAAGGTGATAGGCTCTATTAGCATCCTAAAAATATGCATGTCCTAATGCTCTCTTAAAATATGTCTTCTCAGAGATGTTTCAGCTTTTCTCAGCCAAGCAAAATGACATTAACTGAGACCCTGGCATGAAGATTTGCTTATTTTAGATTGCTTAGCAATATAACTAAAGCACAAAAATAATGGCAGATAAGTTACTCTGTCATTTTCTGACCTATTGTTTGTTAACAACACATGATAAACAATTGAATCACTTATTGTCACTAATTACTTTGATCATTACATATAAAGACAGAAAACTAAAGCCATATTAGAATTAGTTATTTTTAGTATAAGAAAGAATTCCCTCTTCCTGCTTTGAAGAAGTCTGGTTAAAATTATTTCAGTCCAAACTATTAGGAATTATGGAGAAAGTTAACAATTTAAATCAAGACAGCTTAAGATATCTACATAAATAGCTGATAAATTTCTGAAACAAAGTCAAAAGTGCTAATACATTTCTCGTATTCAACATTATACAAGGAAATTTGACTTTATTTGTCTTTTCCCTCTGAAAGTTTACTGCAGGATCCAAGGAAGAATTTCCTAAGAGAGAACAGTATCTGGCAGCCTATTTGGCTAACTCTCAGTAAAGGATGAGTAGGATGCAGAGAAGGTCAAATCTAAGTCAAAAGATGTCTTGTTATTTGATGTTACACCTTTGAGGCAAAGGCCTAATACCTTTTCAGAAAATTAAAAGCAACAAAATGAATACTTTTCTCTGCTAGAGACAGTAAGAGGGCAAAGGTCAGGTAATTGCCTCTTGTTTGCATTGTTTCAGCCATTTTATTTAAAAAAGAAAAAAACTAATTGGTCAAGGAAACACTGTGTACTGATTTATTTTTCTAACTAGTATATTAATATACTTCCAACAATATAGCATACTTTAAGCAAGATAAAATGGAAATGTTTGATAAATTCATGGAAAAATCTATATTTTTTAAAGTAACAAAGAATTCTGGAAATAATTCTAACACTGATATGAGGTAAAATGGAAAATTAGAAAAAAAAGAGACTTTACAGAGAGTCTCTAGACTTGTTATCTAGATAATAGACTCTAAGTAGAAGAGTGAGAATTGAAAACAAAATATGGAGTGATAACAAAAGCCTTACTATTATTGTATGGATCAGATCAGACTAGAAACCAAGCTTTCATTTATTCCATTAGACCAGCATTATCCAAAGATGTTTCTTGAAAGATAAATTCTATTGTGAGGTCAAACATTATTGCCAAAAAATCATTTTCTATAATCAAAATTTGAGATACACTGGATTAAACAATGTTAATGGGTTTCATAGGTACAATAACTTTTTAGTTTTCAACAGGCTAATGATTTGTTTGACTCTACAAAAGAAACACTTGCCTACATGCTGTGTTTCTCAAACTTATTTCACAAAGGAAATTAATATAGACATACAGATATATGGCAACTTGGGGAATCAAGATATAAACTTCCCAAGATTTTTTTTCTTTTCCATCATATAAAATTAAGACATCATACTACTGAAGTGAAGTAACTGTTTTTCCTTTATTTCATTCATTTGAAATTTTCCCTCCTCATTTTTTTCATGGATACTTTCTACATATCATATTTATTTTATTATAGTAGTTCTTCAACTTCTTTATAAATAAATGCATAAGAAGTCTTAAACATGCCATGCTGTGATGGACTTTATTTATGTCAGAGGCACCAAGCATGGTGACTTGGGAATCCATGGCTACCTCTTTTGCTAGGAATTTCAAAATGTAGAAACCAAAGGAACTTGATTCAAGATAGTATACAAGATAGAGTTAATTACCTATTTACCCAAGGCCCCATTTAAAGGAACAAGTAATGTATATGTTTAATCAATTGTATGATATGCTGTGATTTAAGAGGTGTCAAAAAGCGGTGGAATTGTACATCTAAATATCAATAAAAATATATATACACCTGTGATAACAAAATAGGATATAAGCCATATAGACAAAAGTCACATCCTGGAATATGCACAAAAGGATCTGCAGTAAAAGAAAACCAGTCTGCAGGACAGAACTCCAGTAAGTCTGAACTCAGACACTGCAGGTAGGATGGAGGGAGGAGAGGATAGTAGGCTAGGACGCAGAGGGCACCAATAAATGACTCTCGCCGAAAAACTGTAAGCAGAACTTACTGCAGTGGGCATTTTCATCACCCAGGCAAAACTGGTAAGTGAAGAAAAACAGGCCTTTGAAAAAGAGAATAAATGATCTCTGTGGAAAATAAGGGCAACTATTCTGGGTGTGATGGAATAATAGTAATTAATAGCCTAAGAGAGCCTTGATTTAATTTTTTAAAAAGAACGGAATGATATAAAAAAAGGACCAAGTAAATAATTAGAGCTCTTCAAAAATAATTTTATAAACTTTGTCAAAAATAAATGCATAGCCTTTGGATACAGACTATAGACAGATAAAGGCCTAGGGTGGGAGGTGGGTAGAGGGGGATAAAGGGGGGAAATAGGGGGCATCTGTAATACTCTCAACAATAAAATAAATTTAAAAAATAAAATAAGTTCATAGGATGTTTAGGAAAAAAATAGAGAAATATAAAGTAAAATAATTTTCTCATTGTTACTCTAAGGGAATCCAAGAATTCCAACATCTGATTAACATGAATCAGAGGAAGAATACAAGAAAGGGGAAGGAAATTATAAATGAAATAACAGAAAAAAATCTTAGAGCTGTCAAGACTAAGACTGAAACTGCTTACCATCTACCCACCATGATGAATAAAAAAGTCATCATATTTGGATTCACTAGTATGAAAATTTAGAATACTAAGACTAAAGGTTTGATCCTAAATATGTTCAGAAGTCACTTAAAAAGACATAATGATCAGATTAGTATTAGACATTGGCATTGCAAGTTGCTAAAAGACAAAGGAAGAGTATTTTTACTCATTTT
The DNA here is from genome assembly GCF_000147115.1 of Myotis lucifugus. Classification (NCBI taxonomy): domain Eukaryota; kingdom Metazoa; phylum Chordata; class Mammalia; order Chiroptera; family Vespertilionidae; genus Myotis; species Myotis lucifugus. Next base: position 4,079,763 of record NW_005871080.1, read on the forward strand.
TATAACTATCTAAAATAGCTCAATTTATCATAGAGCAGAATAAAAAGATTTCTCCAACATTCAAACATTCAGAAAATATATAGGCACTTCTTAAGGAACACATTTGGCAAAATGAAAGAAAAAATCAACCTGAGAGTTGCAGGACAGACACAGTGGATTTAATTTTGAAGAGCAGTGATGTGTACTCCCAGGCCAAATTGGAGCAGGAAGATCAATGGCTGAAAAAAATGGATTCTCACATGGAAATGAAGGTTAGAGGATGTGGGCATTATCATGGATAAGGGAAAACCTAAAGATTTAATAAAGTTAGGTGGTGGAGGAGATTAAAAAACATTTAATTTATCTCTGGAACATTTTCCTGTGAATAGTAGAGAGATCACTGTGTTGGATATGTAAATGTGAAGCGTAAAAATCCTAACAAGCACTATGTGTCTCCACAATGAATAATTAAGCCACCATAACAATCCAAAATGTGTTCATTGTTTTCCCATTTTTAGAATCAACAAATGTACAAATCACAGAAGACTTCTGTTAGGAGCATTACAGAATAGAAAGCATATGTTATAAAGTACAAAAATATACCATCTATGGTATTGAATTAAAGTTGTAAGTATCAGTATTAAACACATATACTTTTAAATATATCTGTATGAGTTGATAATTATTTATCTTATATATAAATATGTTATATATCTAATGCATATGCACATATTTTTATCTCTATATAAATGTACATATACATTTATATAGATATTTGCATATATATATTAAAATAAATATATGTGCATATATTTGTGTATATATATATATATATATATGTTCATATGTGTATAACACATCAGGAACAATGAGTAGGCTTAGCACCCTGAACTTGATTTCCAAATACAATTTTTCAAGAATACAAGGTTAATTTCAGACTGCATCAGGAA
>NW_005871080.1:4081058-4154415 GCF_000147115.1 Myotis lucifugus
GAGAGAGCGAGAGAGAGAGAGAGGAAAAGGAGGAGGGAGGGAGGGAGGAGGAAGGAAGGAAGGAGGAAGGAAGGAAGGAAGGAAGGAAGGAAGGAAGGAAGGAAGGAAGGAAAGAAAAAAGAAAGAAAGAAAGAAAGAAAGAAAGAAAGAAAGAAAGAAAGAAAGAAAGAAAGAAAGAAAGAAAGGAAGGAAGGAAGAAAGAAAGATCTTTTCAGTGAGTGTACAACTGAAGATTCAGAGATAGCAGAAGTTGAGGAGCAATAAAAGAAAAAGAGTGCCACTCTCCTACAGAATGAAGGCAAGTGATACTGTCTACTTATGATGCAACAAGATGTTAAGGTTTAATATGTACATACTGTACATGACAAAGGCAGAATTGTGACTCTATTAGAAATTCTATGGTTTGAATGTTTGTGTCTCCAAAAATTTTTTTGAAAAATTCATATGTTGAAATCCTAACCCGCAAGTATGATGGCATGAGGAAATGGGGCCTTTAGGAGGTTCTTAGGTCATGAAGGTGGGTATAAGATTAGTGTTCTTGTAGACAAGGTCCCACAAAGCTCCCTAGACCCTTCCACCATGTGAGGACACAACCAGAAGGGCTATCTCTGAACAAGAAAGCAGTCCCTCACTAGACACTGAATCTGCCGGTGCCTTGACCTTAGACTTCCCAGACTCCACACTGTGAGCTCTGTTTTTATATGCGACCCAGTCTGGGATATTTTGTTATAGCAGACAATGGACTAAGACCAGAATGAAATGGAGAAGGACAAGATGTAAACTGTCTAAATACTATTATTAAATCCTTCACTTGAGAATGTCTTTATTTTACCTTCATTCATGAATTATATATTTTCCTGGATATGGGATTCTGGAGTTCTTTTCTTTTAGCATTAAACATTACTTACTGATGAGAAATCTGCAAATATTTTCATCTCCTCTGATAAAAACATCATTTATCTCTGGCTGCTTTAAAAAAATTTTTTTGTTATCAGTGTTTGGCAGTTTAATTATGATGTTTCTGGATTTGAATTTCTTTGAGTTCATCCTGTTTGAGGTTTACTGAACTTCTTGAATTTTTAGATTTCTGTTTTTCAACATATTTGGGAAGTTTTCAGCTATTAGTTCTTCAAATAATTTTTTCTGCACTATTTTCTACCTCACTTTCTGGGACTCCTATAACATGAATGTTAGACCTGGTTATATGGTCCTGAGGCTGTTTATTTACTTTTTTATTACTCCTTAGATTGCATAATTTCTATTGATTTATCTCAAAATCACTGTATCCTCTTTCATTTCCAATTGACTATTGAGCCCCTACAGTGAGGGTTTTTATTTTATTTTTTTGTTTATTTGGGTTTTTAAAAAATGTGTTTGCTTATTTGTGTGGAATCTGGGTTATTATGCATATTTTTAGTTCTAAAATTTCCATTTGGTACTTATCTATATCTTTTAGTTTTATGCTTCAACTTTTTTTACATTTGCTTTAAGACTATTCATCCTTACTTCTTTGAGCACTTTTATAATAGCTTCTTTTTATAGTCTTTGTCAGATAATTTCAACATTTTAATCACCTCAACATTGGTGTCTGTTCTTTGTCTTTTCTCATGTGAATTGAGTTTTCCTGGGTTCCTCTCTGTCAATTAATTATTAATTATATTTTAGACACTTTGAATATTACCTGTGAGTCTCTACATCATCTTTGAATCCCATGGAAAATGTGAATTTTTAACCAACTTTTTAAAAAATATATTTTTATTGATTTCACAGAGGAAGGGAGAGGGAGAGAGAGATAGAAACAGCAACGATGAGAGATAATCACTGATCCTTCTACTGGGGATCGAGCCTGCAACCTGGGCATGTGCCCTTGACTGGAATCGAACACAGGACCTTTTATTCCACAGACCGACACTCTACCCACTGAGCAAAACCAGCTAGGGCGAAAATGTTAATATTTTAATTTAGCAGTCAATCAACCCAGTTGGGTTCATGCCCCATGTTCTAACCAACTTCTGTGCTTTGTGATTTCAACGTACATTCCCGTTTTCAATGCCTTTGCAGTGCTGTTCACCTCCATCTTGTGTGTTTGCCACCCAGTGGTCAGTCTAGGACCTAGGCAATTGTCCATTTCTTTGTTCCATTCTCAAAGTATGTGGTATATTCTTTACAATTAGATCTATGCATGTGCACCTCAAGTGAGTCCAGGAGTTCATAAATTATTTTTTGGTATTGCTTTCCCAATCCTTATAAACCCATGATCTCTCTATACTTTCTGATTTCCTGGGACTCTCATTTCAGTTCCCCAGAAGTCTTGGGCTTTAGTTACCCACCATGACACAAACTTTCTGTGACTGAACCTGCACGTAGGGTCAAGCAAAAGGAGGACAGAAAAAAGGAAAAGAATGGAATGCATTCATCCCTTACAGTTTGCAGTACCTGTGGGCCCCTGTAGCCACCACTGTTGCTATGAGAAGATCTCTTTTCTGCTCCTGGATCTAGAATTAGAAGGCTTCATCTCAAGGTCTCTTTCAGTCTGATGCTTAGTTCTATATCTTGGACTATTTGAATCCAGCCTGGGGTATACTGGAGTGTTGGGGGGGGAGGGGAGGTGGAATAGCAAACTCACTGTCAATTCAGTGATACTTCAAATTTGAGGAGTAAGATTCTCAAATAGCTGTTCCATGCATTCTACCCAGGTTTTAGAGTTGCATTCACTGTGAGTGGCAGGTTGGAGTGTGCTTACTCCATTTTACCCAGAACTTAACCCCCGAATGGTTAGTTTTTAAGTTAAGCTTGTGAAAATCATTGTTACTTTAAAATTAGTTTATATCAAAGTTGTATCTACGGAGAAATTTTAAAGGGGGTAAGAAGAAAGAAAGAAGAAGGGATGGAAGGAGAGAGGGAGAGAGAGAGGAAGAAAGGGACAGAAAACCAAGAAGGCAAGAGGAAGAGAGCAATGATTTAAAAACCCGTTGCCCTGGCCAGTGTGGCTCAGTTGGTTGAGTATTGACTCATGCACCAAAAGGTCACCAGTCCCATTCCTGGTCAGGGCACATGTGGGCTTGATCCCTGGTGGAGGGCCTACCAGAGGCAACCAATAGATGTTTCTCTCTCTTGCTCCATCTCCCTTCCTCTCTCTGTAAAAACCAATAAAAACATATTTTAAAAAAACCACATTAATCTCAAACACCTAATTGGAGAGAGACGAAGACAATTTCTTTAAGATATGACAAATTATTTTTCTGGAAAAGAGACCAATATGAGGAAGTTAGATTCCCTAAATGTACATGTAGAAAAATTATACTCTTCCTCACATAATTTTTGCCACCAAGTAGGGTAGAAATGCCATTCATTTTTCTAAGAATAAAAAGACAAAAATTTAATGTAATGCTTATACTGAAATATTGGTGGCTTAAGGTGGGAAAAGCCTTCCTTGAAAATATATTTAAGAAATAAATTCCTAGGAGCTACTAAATTGAAGGATGAAACATAATATAACCTTGAGGGAGGGGGCTGCATTAACAATTTAAAAGCGTATCCCTAATTTTTCCAATAAATTGCCATAAGCTGAGAGTAGGTTTTAACTTTAAGAAAATTGTCAACTCAATTATGAATGAAAATATATCAAATCTTTCCAAGTGTTTATACATTTATATCTCATTATATAATTTTGTATAAAATAAATAGATATTAGAAGTCTCTTTATTATGAATTATTTTAATCTTAAAAGCATAATTGCATAGTAAACTGATGGTAAACTAATTATAGCACTATTCATGTCCGTGAGACTATTCTGAATAAATTACTCAATTTGTAAATTTAAAACTTACTTTTTTCTATATACATTTTTCCTGTCCTATTGTATCCTTAAAATAAGAAAATCAGAATAAAATCTACAGTACTCCAGAGCCAGACATTTACTAAGGATAAAGTGAAATTGACATTGTGTATATCATCTTTAGAAGTTGTGGAGAGGGGTCTTTCAAGGGTGGTTTTAATATAGAAAGCCAGAAATATGTAAATCTTGTCTTTAATCCAAAGTCTCCATGGAAATACATGCATGAATAAAAATGGCAGAGCAAGGCAAATTAACCTTCATTATTAACTTGGACTTTGGTCCCAGTGCCCAAGCAGAACCTCAACTTTAGTCAGCTGGGCTGGACCAATGGCAAACTTTCTCCTAATTACAAGCAAAATAGAGGGATAAGCGAAAACACACTGAGTGACCTACAATTTCTCCTCAGCCCACACTGAAATCTCAGATTTTACCACTAATTGCAACATGGGCTGGTTTTGAAACCGACCATCTCTTTTGAAAGGAATTTTGGTGAGAGTATTGGTCCCAAAACTTAAGCCACCGCCCCAGTATTCCTGGGCCAGGACAAAAGCCTGAAGCCTATCTACCTTGTGGGAAGAAAAGAAAGTTTCCAAAGAAAGAAAGTAAAAGCAGTTGCAAAGGCAGGAGTGAGAAGATAAATGAAAGAGATGTGACCAGGGGTGGCCTCAGATCTGACTCTCCAGCCCCCTCTTAGAATCAACTTTGGATTCCTGAAACTTATTAATCCTTTGAGAGAAATAAGAATTGATATCAAAATGAGCATTTTCCCCCTAGAAAGCCATACTATTCTCATGAATTGACCCAGCATTTTCTTACCTTTTTAAAACAGTTACATCACATCTTTCAGAGAAGTGTCTATATAGCAGTTCTCACATTCCTATATTTAATTATAACCAAATGCCCAAAGTTTTACTTACAAGGAGAGATCTTGTTGTTTTAAATTATATAGATGCCCTTTAATGGTCCACAGTAAACATAATTGGTCACGCACCTTTCTGCCAAGATCTTTCATCTCACTCCACCCCCCCCAACAACCCCCATAATTTTGCATTTGGCCACTGTATGAGTTTCCTACTGTTGCTGTAACCAATTGCCACCAATTTAGTGCTCCCAGGTCTGTGAGCTGTATTAGGTCTAGGAATTGAACATGAGGCCAGGAATACTCATCTTGGTAGCCTGAGTCCATTTTCTGCCCACCAGACTTTTTCCACCTGTGAGAAGCAACACCTTGGTAAGCTGAACATCCATTTTACACCTAGGGATCCCATGACAGATAAATCATTGTCACGAGTCCCCGTGGAGCAAGAACTCTGACTACCACTCTCTCCTGGTAGCTTATGCAAAGATTGCCTTCATCTTGTTTCTGCTGGTAAGCACTGACATGTGGCTTCTAACACTCTGGGATTCCATTATTCCATTGCAATCCGCCAGGCCAGTGCCAATGCACCCTGCAGGGGACAGCCACTACCGAGGCTGCTGTTTTCTCTTGCCAATGCTTGCCTGAAGAGTCAGATGAGGAGGGAATCTTCTGGGGAGCATGGAAGTGGGTGACTACGTGATTTGCTTACAATAGACTCATTAGCATGAACACCTCCCTGAGCCTTTGCACTCCTTCCACTACAACACTCCAGAAAACACCCAGCATTTGCTCCTCACTGAATCTACACACCATTAGTCCAGTTTTAATTCACCATATTTGCATCATTCCCAGGTGGTTGGCCAACAGATTAAACCCCAAATCCAAGGAATAGGCAAATAAATTTGACCCAATCAAATCTTTTATTTTGGCTCAATACCCTTAGAAACTGTTCTTGCATATGACACACAGACTCCAACTGATACAACTTACAAGGTCCTGAAACTCTGATATACATTCTGTTTCCTCTGCAGCCCGCATGGTACTTCTTTCTCTGAGCTCTCCTGTGTACCCATCCTACCTTTGAATGACTGTGTGGCCTTATGCAAGTTACTCTGTGCATATGAACCTTTGCTCTAAATGTAGATAACAACACCTGCTTCATGGTGTTGGGGCATGGAATAAATAAAGCTAGTAGCACAGAGTCTAGGACGTAAGAAGTGCACAGAATATTGTAGCTTTTCCTCCCTTTAAGGATCAATCTTGAATCTATCCCCAGATACAAGCAAAAAATAATAATAATAATAATAACAAAAATAACAGAGAATTCAACCACTTTTAATAACCAAGATTCCTTCTTATATAGGGCTAAGGAAACCTCAAAGATGAAAAAACTTATTTCAGTTACTTTTAGCCTATCTCACACATAACAGGCACTTTAAAATATTATTTGTGGAATTAAATCCTAATCCAAACTCTGAATCTGTGTAACTGTCCTTAGAGTTCATTCTTCTTCAAGCATCCCTGTCTAAAGAAAAAATCCATAGGATTTCAAGATTTACCAGTGAAAGACAAATGCATCATATATTGGTATGTTAATTACTCATGAGTGGGATTGATGTGGAGCCTTGAGTATAGTTACAAGGTTTTGTTTTTCATGAAAGCCATTTCCACTGACATTGGCAACCAGATTGTGAAGTTTAGCTCCAGTGTGGTAATTATGTCAAACTCAGCTTGTGAGGGTAAAAGCGTTCAGCAGAGAGCAGTTGCCCTTGTTCAAAAGGAACAAGCACAAAAAAGGATAATTTACTTAGCAAATCTATCCTACTTGGGGAATCACAAAGTTTTTGTAGGCATAGGAATAAAACTGCTGTTAGAAACCTAATTTCCATCTTGAACAGAAGTAAATAGAACAGTAAAAGTGGACAATAGAAAATTCATTTATTCATTAACATATTGTATTATCCTATTGATTAGGAACAAAGTATAAATAAATATACTGTCTAGCCACATGTTTTAATTTATACTAATACTTTTACCAATTAAGTTGTTGGGAAACACCCTTTTAAAAGCTGGTGCATTTAGGACTAGCTTAATATTTACTTGTGATGTCAATGCTAAGTGCTTTAAGAATCTACAGTTTGGGGAAATGGCCATATGTAAGTATTGCCAGGGCTATGACCATTCTTTTGGGAAGCAGATTTCTTAATAGCAAAAAGGTGTAATGTATAAACATATATTCTAGAGCAGTGGTCGGCAAACTCATTAGTCAACAGAGCCAAATATCAACAGTGCTTCTTCAAAATAGACTCGCCCAGGCCAAAAACCGACTTCTGTGCAGGGGCCACGAAGTTTCAATCGCACTGTATGCCCGCCTGCGCGTGGTATTTTGTTGAAGAGCCAAAGGGGCCACTCAAGGGGCCAAAGAGCTGCATGTGGCTCACGAGCCACAGTTTGCCGGCCACGGTTCTAGAGCATCTATTAGAAATTTATTTATTCCAAATACTCCCCAAAGTGTAAAATTGAGATACAAAATAACCATTCCAAGAGTTAAATGGCGGCCGAATAGGAGATGTATCCTGTGCCTTCTTACAGAGCAGATAGAAGGAACAACTAAATCAAATAATATCCACCTGGAATTAGTGAATTAAAAACAGCTGGTGAGACAAGCCATAGCTGGAAAGAACAGAGGACACCTGGAGAATGGTAGGATCAGGGAACTGGGCTGTAAGAGACAGAGAAATGCACAACCACCAGGATGAGAGCATCAGAAGGCATCTGCACTGCACCAAGTCCACGTCCCTTGGGGACACGTGTAACACTTGACCGTGGAAGGAGGTCCACAGGGCTGCTGGCAGCTGGGGAATCTAGATCTAAGTCCACAGCCTTGAGAGGCTGTGCCCCAGAAAGGTGGCCTGAAGAACTGCCGGAGCCATGCAGAACTGGGTGGTGGAGGGAGGGGAGGAAGCTTGCAGTGGCGTGGTTCTTTTGCCTTTATATTTTACCTATTTTTATTTGCTAAAACAAGTTCATAGGACCTTTCAATTACAAGTACTCACAGAGGCTGGGGTGCAGGTGGAGGTGCAGTTTTGTGGAGGCTGGGGAGAGGCTGTGGAGAGAAGCAGGACAGGGAGAGGTGACTAAAAATGCGGGACATTCCGGACCCTCCAACCATAAGCAGCCATTTTTCTCCTGAAGAGCCAGCCCCTCCTAGCAGCACCTGCAGGGCAACTAGTGCAGTGACACCCAGCCTAGAGCTTTGCAGAGGAAACAAGGAATCTGAATAGCCCCAAGGAGCCCTGGGGGGCTAGGTTGAGGGGCTGTTTGGTCCTGGAAACAACCCCAAGTATAGCCAGTGTAAGAAATAGATGCTTGTGTAAATAAGACTAAAAGTGGGCAGATTGGTCTCTTGCTGGAATTTTGCAAGTATGTACTGCCAAGGTTTGAATCTGGGATTAACATAGCAGGTTCATATGGTGAGAGCTAACATAAGGCTTCATAATGGAATCAGGAGCCTACCTCCCTTTTTCAAAGTCATTAGAACTGATAGTACAGTCCATTCATTTAGTCAAAGTATGGACTAGAAACGCATAGCCATTAGCTATCAATATCCCTGACTTAATAGTGCGAGGGTTTGCAATATTGTTTTTGCAATACTGGGGAGGGGTTGGCACTGGCAAACCCAACCAAAAATGGGTTCTCCTTTCTTAAAACTATTTTTTTTATTGATTTTGGAGAGGAAGGGAGAGAGAGAGAGAACCAGAAACATAAATGACGGGCTAGAAACATTGGCTGCCTCCTGGGGGACTGAGTCCACAACCCAGGCATATGCCCTTACCAGGAATTGAACCATGATCTCCTGGTTCATGGGTTAATGCTCAACCATTGAGCCACTGGGTGGGTCCTTCTTTTAAGGGATCTGTGTCATTCAGTTTACTCTGGGTACCACAGTTTTGCGCTATTACAAATCCATATTGTTGTTGTATTTTAATCCCCTGGAAGTCCTGGTAGACCCAAAAGGGAAACAGTTACTTTTAAATGAGAACCTGAGTTGTTTATATAGCTCGGTTTCCATTTAATTAAGGGGAAAAATTTAAGTCAATTTTTTTCTTGAAAAACAATTATTCCATGTAATGGGTGGGAAGATGTTTTATGAACCTGAAAATATAAAAATCCCAATTTTATAAAACCCCAAATTTGTAATAAATGATCTACAGAAGTTTTAAGAAATATTCATTTACTTTGGGTAATTCTATATTTGTTTTTTTCTTTCTTTTTTCAAAATATACCATAAAAAAATCAACAGGTAAGAAAAGTCCATTGGGTGAATCTAAAAGCAAGTTCTAAACTTTTATTGATCTGACCAATTCCAAGTGATCAGCTTGTGACTTTTGTGCTAGGACTGTGAGCTACCAGGACATAGAGGTTATGTCCCTAATATAAAAGTGACCGTTCTACCTTTGAATGACTGTGAGGCCTTAGGCAAGTTACTCTGTGCATATGAACCTTTGCTCTAAATGTAAATAACAACACCTGCTTCATAGTGTTGGGGCAGGGAATAAATAAAGCTAGTAGCACAGAGTCTAGGACAGAAGAAGTGCACAGAGCATTGTAGCTTTTCCTCCCTTTAAGGATCAATCTTGAACCCTATCCCCAGATACAAGCAAAAAAAAATGAAAATTAACAGAGAATTACACTGAAATATAGTTGATTTAATCATAAACTGGGATTGACTATTAAGAGGAAGAAATAAAAAATTTAGTCTGCACATGATGAGTTCAGTGGCAAACCTAGAGACATATCGATTTTCAGAGATGGAAAAAAAAACTTTTTAAAATTAATGAGTAACTTGCATAAGGGCACACAGTCATTCAAAGGTAGGATGGGTACACAGGATACAAATTTCTAATAGATGCTCTAGAAATTATTAAAACCCTGCCAAATTATCAGTGGCCTTCACTGTGGGAATCTCCTTTTAAAAAATGAATCAGCCCTAACTGGTTTGGCTCAGTGGATAGAGCATTGGCCTGTGGACTGAAGGGTCCCAGGTTCGATTCCGGTCAAGGGCATGTACCTTGGTTGCAGGCACATCTCCAGTAGGAGGTGTGCAGGAGGCAGCTGATCAATGTTTCTCTCTCAACGATGTTTCTAACTCTCTATTCCTTTCCCTTCCTCTCTGTAAAAAATCAATAAAATATATATAAAAAAAATGAATCAAACTCCACCTATAAGATTTTTTAAAAATCTTAATAGTAAAGAAACAAAACCATACCTCTTGAAAGTAGCCCCAAATTTCTCTAAACAGTTGTATGAAATAGTTATATCTCTTTGGTCACCTTCCCATCAACCATCAACCCAGCTCACTCTGTCTTTTGCAGCTCCCTCTCCCCAACATACACACAACACACACTAGTGGAAACAGTTTCCATTGAAGTTACCAATGGTACAGATTTATTAACATTAATAAATAAATAAAATTAATACATCTAATCATCCTATGTTTAGTCCTCATCTTACTTGGCCTCTAAAAATACATAAGCTGCTCCTTTCTAGTCTGTTCTTGGAGAACTCGCTTCACTTGGCTCCCATGACATATCCACTGGTTTCCCTTCTTCCCTACCCATCCTTCTCCTCCGGCCCATTCTCTTCTCCTTGGATGTGAGTGTGGCCATTATGTCACCCTCTCTTTTCAGTACACACTCTCTTCCTACACAATCCCTTTGAAACTAATGATTTTTTATGCAGGTAAATCACAACCTTAATTCTTCAGTCTAGACCTCCCATTTCAGGTAACCTACTGCCCTGACATGCTCACTCAGACTCACATACTTAAACTGTTCAGCACTGAACTCATCGCAGTTCTCTACTCTAAATGTGATTTTTCTCCCAGTAGTGCCTGCCGGGACCAACAATGATCCAGTTGTGAAAGCCAGAAACTTGGGATCCATTTTCAACAACTCTCCTCATTAATTCTTCCTCATGTAACCAATCATCATAAAATGCCCTCCTGATTTTTTACTGAATTCATCGATTTCTGTCCATCTCTGGTACAACTACCATCATTTCAAGCTACCATTGTATCTTAGCTGGGCCATTAAAATAGTCTCATACCTGAGCTTCCCAATTCTACTCTTGCCTTGTTCAAACTAAAGCCAGAGTAACTGAAGTAAATAAAGAAAGAAATTTGACTAAATCATTGTGTATAAAACACCTTCAGAGTCACCAAGTGCTATTAGATCAAGATCAAGGCTCTTGTTTCTCCTCTACACACCTTATTAGCTACGTCCTTTACTCTCCCTCCCATACTATCTGTTTCTGGCACACCTACCTTTTTTTTTCTTCCCTTAACATGCTTTGTTCCCTCTTGCCTCACCTGGGGTTCCCTCTGCAGAACACTCTTTCCCTCCTGTCTCTGTAAATTCTTCCCTCAGATCTCAGCTTCAATGTCACTTCCTTGAAGAAACTTTCCATGATCCATGACTAGGACAAATTCTCCTTAATATGATCTCATGACAACATTCTTAAACCCCTTCTTTGTGGCTCTTATCGCAATACAAACATGAAAGTTATCTGTGTGATCACTAGATTTATATACTAGTATAAGTTCTATGGCAGTGAAGGTCTGGTATTCTCTGCTCCAGCATGTTGTAGATGCTAACTCAATATTTGTAGAATGAATAAATTCATGAATTGCACATTTAGGATACTCTTATTAAATGACTAGAGGCCCAGTGCACGAATTCGTGCACCAGTGGGATCCCTCAGCCTGGCCTGCAGGATCAGGCCCAAACTGGTTCCCCAACATCCTCTGAGGGGTCCCAGATTGCAAGAGGGCACAGGCCAGGCCGAGGGAACCCACCAGTGCACAATCAGGGCTGGGGAGGGATGCAGGAGGTTGGCCAGCAGGGGAGGGACTGCAAGAGGGTTCCAGGGCAGTGGTCGCCAAACTTTCGGACCTCAAGGACCACCAGTGGTCCATGGACCACCAGTTGGCAACTGCTGCTCCAGGGCATGTCTGGCTCGTCTTGCTCAGTCCTGATCAGCTGGACCCCAGCAGCAAGCTAACCTACCAATCGGAGCATCTGCCCCCTGGTGGTCAGTGCACATCACAGCAACTGGTCGACCAGTCAACTGTCTGCTCCCTGGTGGTCATTGCACATCATAGTGAGCGGTTGAGCGGCCTTAGCATATCATTAGCATATTACGATTTGATTGGTTGAATGGACCACCAGATGACCAGACACTTAGCATATTAGGCTTTTATTATATAGGAAGATAGATACTCCTTAACAACATTGATCAGCTAAAAAAACTACTTAAGTGACCTTAGAAACTAACATTCACAAGCAGTGAGGCTAATTTTGTTGATAACAAACTGAAGATGGTGACAATGATAATACTGATAGTAAGGGTGTTATTAGTTAATATCAATGACCTATATTTGGCAAATGGACAAAGTGCCTATATAATCCTCATCACAACCCTAAATGTAAATATCCCTGTCCCTTCTTTATGAGACATTGAAATTCAGAGACATGATGGTTTATCCAATTACCATCATTAAAATTTGATGACCCTCTCAAGTATGTTATTTTTATCTGTGAGGTAAAAGAATATTTCCAATTCCATTTTCAATCCAATAACAGTGAACTTTATATATTTGTACCCTATGGGGAAATTGGTGACCTTTAAAAATGAGCTTATTCACACACATTTCCAATAATTTAAGTGCACTGTTGTTCATTATCAGTAAGTGAAAGTGTTCTTTAGTACTGAAAAAATATATATATATTTCTTTAGAACAAATGTGTCCAGAAAACTAAGTAGTGGGTTGACTTGAATATCTTTTTTGCTGAATAACTTCTTGCCGAAGTTTTTTTTAAAAAGCTTTACTTTTCCCCTGACTGGTTTGGCTCAGTGGATAGAGTCTCGGCCTGAGGACTGAAAGGTCCCAGGTTCGATTCCGGTCAAGGGCATGTACCTGGGTTGCGGGCACATCCCCAGTAGGGGGTGTGCAGGAGGCAGCTGATCGATGTTTCTCTCTCATCAATGTTTCTGACTCTCTATCTCTCTCCCTTCCTCTCTGTAAGAAATCAATAAAATATATATTTTAAAAAAATAAAAAATAAAAATAAAAAGCTTTACTTTTTACAGTATTAAAATAGAAACTTTTTTCCTGATGTAGAAAGGACTATATAAATGTTAATAATAGATTTAGAAAGAAAAGGTGAATTTATTATGATTCAATTTTACAGGTCTCTAATAAATTTTTCATATTTTTATTCCAAAAAAACTGTAAAAATATAACTAAAAAACATTCTGTGATGATACAGAATGTACCAAAGAAATAAACAAACAATAACAACAAATAATTATTCCATTCTTGTACATTCACCTTTATAGACTTCATTACGGTCAGAGATATGGCTACTAAGCATGAATAAGTACTAACAAACTGAAGCCATGATGTGAAAATAAAATAAACTCTAAGGGTTGCTAAGCTCTCTAAGTTTCAGAAAAGGTTCCTCCAACCTAGACCAATGGTTCACGATAATATTGAGTAATCTTACCAAGATAGGTACCATTTCCCCTCCCCCCATCTTCCCAGCATTTGTTGTATATAAATTATCTTATATGAACCTTCTGTCATCTAAATTTTTAGAACATATAATTTCCAATAAACTATTTGAATAAATCTGCAAAAATGACAGCTGATCCTGTTTTAAGAAACGTGTCACTGCGTCTCACAAGAAGTCATGCAGTCCTGATACCTAATGATGGTTTTACAACTGTTTTCCAGCATATTTTTACATTGCATGCATTTTCACTTCCAGCCATGAACCCAGTACCTAACAAGACAGAAAATTAATAATTCAGCTGAACATGTTTAACCAGGTAATGCAATCACATGCTAACTCCCCAGATGAGCTTTATATCATTTCTAGAGAGAGATTTTAAGTCATCTGATACTATGACCAAGGCAACTAGAACTGTAACGCACCAAAAAGTAGACTAGGTATACACCTCAAAAGTGTTTTTCTTCTATGTTTGCATTAAACAGGAGAAAAGGAGGAGATTGGGGAGGGGGATGCCAAGCTGACACTCCATCCGTAACTTGTCCCATTGTATCTTGTTATTGCAGCACATATGGCTCCTATGATGCTGATCTGAGATGCTCCGACACATAGAAATTTGCAGAAAAAGTGAGGAATTAAGTGTTAGCCTTCACTTAGAGTTCCCCTGCTTCGGAGATTTTCTCTAAGAGTTTTATGTAAAAGTTGTTAATTTCCTTTTATAACAGTTTTTTTTAATGGAAGAAATTCCTCATAGAAGTGTAAAGGAGATGGCATGATAGACTGTAAAGGTTCTAAAGATGTGTAAATACTTATTTGTGCACTTTTTAAAATGCAGATTATGTAAATACTCATCGAGGACTTTGAAGCACATTGATCCAACAGACTACTTATTTTATTTGGGGTTATGCAAATCTGCCTTGAAAATGCAAATTGGATATTTTAAGTAATACTATTTACTTCGCAGATTATAATAATCCTACCAGGGCTATTATAGTCTATGATTAAATATAGAGAACATATCTTGAAAATTAGCAGCCTGAGGCATAACAAAAATCTTTGCATACCTCTTTCTCAGAGCAGACAGAAATCAACCTGCAATTTAAAAATAAGATATACCTTTAGTGACCCACCATCATGTTTAACATTGATAGACATTCTCTTATTTTTCATAATATCCAGTCACTAGGCAGCTCTTTTATCTGTGGCAAATCATTTGGGACTCTTTCTTCCCTGGAAAAAATGTAAACCAGCAAGTTGCATAATCAGGTGTGTCTTCTGGATAGTTTAGAGCTTAAAACAACAAGTTTTGACCAAATTTAATATGTCTCACAACCTTGAAATGCAAAAACCACTACAGGTTTAATTTCAGGCCCTTCATTATATTAGCATATATGTCAAATGAAAAATGCATTTTTAATCATTTCTAGAAGATTGATGAGATAAGATGATTTTTTATTCCCCTAGAATAATTTTACTAGCTACCCAAACCTTATCTAGTATGTACATGAACTATTTAGCTGTTTCTACATTACTATATATTAAAATAAAGTAAAATTATTTTTTAAATGTATGCATTTCATATTAGAAACCTCCTCTTTTTGCATTTCACATAACAATTCCATAAAATTTAAGACATACCAGTTTAAATATAAACATATTTTCAAGCCCTAAGTCTAAAGTGATAACTTTAATTTATTTATCATTCATTCACATGTTGCTGGTGCCTTTTGTATGTTTGCCTAAATGTGCATAACGATCCATAAGAAACTTAAACTTAGAGAAAAAGTAATCAATAGTACTTTTAGTCTGTTAGGAGCAATGTTTACTCCAGTTACAATTGACCTCGTATCTTTTGATTGGGAGAGTAAAACAGGAGCGGGCCAGTTAAGGCTATTCCTAACCTGGAAATGTTTCTGGTTGTACACTTCATGCATCTTCACATTGAAGTGACATAGAGGAATGAGGAAATTCGAAGCTGATCCAGAAGTACTAATTTTGGAAATGATCCAAGCCTTTGGTTACAAGCAAGATTGCCTGAACAAAAGTTAGACTCTTAAAGAACAGGGGAACACATTTTAAAAGCATATCTGGGTCCCTGCTTTGGAAAGGAGACAATTATTAGATTAAACTTTACAAATAATAGTTGACTCGATAAATATGTTGAAAGCAAGTACGTATGGATGAGATTTCTTTGACATCATTTAAAAATAATTAAGGTAGGGCAATACTTGGAATAGAAAGTATTTGGGATTTTGTTGAAACGAGCCATACGTAAAATAACTGGAAATGTTTAATGAGCTTTAATGTGGGCGTGTTGGCACATCCTCCTTTTGGATTAATAAAGATTTTATTCATGGAGCCTGGTGGGTATACATTCCTCAGTTCCAGTGTCAGAATTACCCTTCTTCAAGAAAGCACCCTGGAGCCAGCCATGGGCCACTTCCACAGTGGCCTGAACTATCGGAAATCCTGGGAATACAAAAGATGGCGGGGGGAGGATCAGAGCAAAAACAACTTAATGATACAATTTTTATCATGAGCTGACTTGCTCTTAGAAATAATCAGTATGAGTGTAATGACTTGAACTTTGGATTTATAATCAAAGTAAAATTCTTTCTCTGAAAGTCCAATTGAACTTAAATGTATCTATTCTGCTAGAATAACCTATAATCATTGGGAAATAGTTTAAGGAATTTAAAAATAGTGATACAAAAACAGAGACCCATGAACTCTTGCCTATCTCTGTGTCAACCATATTCTCAAAACACTAGTTATAGTAGGCGCTGTTTTCTTAAGTGTGAGGTCCAAGGAGTTTGTTAAAGAAAACTGATTTAAAAAATATACAATAAAATATAAAAGCTTCTGATTGCCAGTGACAAAGAATACAATCTATCATTTATAATACACTTGGATATCAAATTTTCCATTCCCCAGAAAACACTTTGCAGGTCAGAAGATATATTTACAATACAATTGCTTTGTGACAAACTTTAGAAATAATTTGGCATTTTACCTAATGTAACACAATCAAAATCTTTTGAAACAATTAACTGTCCATTCCCAAAACAAATGCCAAGTGCATTTGGAGTTCATAAAGGAAAGGGCCAGTATACCTGGAAGGAGTGTACTGGAAGAGGTAAAACTTGAAATAGACCTTTGAGAAATGGGTAAGATTGGAAGAGGCAAAAATATAAATAAATAAATAAATAAATAAATGAATGAATGAATGAGACACAATGCAAAGAGCAAAGAACAAGAATCAAAGCAAAAGATTGAGCCTGCTGAGGAGAGAGAGATGAACCTGACCAGAGTGAGGAGTGCTTTTGAGGAAACTGAAATACAAGAGTGAATAAGATGTAAGACTGTATTAGACCATGTAAGAAAAGGCAAGACGTGCTGTAGCAGGAGAGAGATCACGGGGTTTGAGTTCAGAAATGTCATAATGGAATGAATGTTTTAGAATTACTAGTGTAGAGGTACAAGTACATAGAATGGATTGAAGCGATGCTGGATGAAGGAAAACAAACTAGACTGTTATTGCAGAATTACAAACAGAAGGTGATTAGGAACTAGGATGGTGTAGTGGAAGTCACCAAAACCAATGGAGCAAGAACCATTACCAAAGCGTCAAAAGCCAAAATAGTCAACTAATAGAGATCGCCTCATGGTAAATGAGAAAAGCATGGACTGTGAACTGAGTTTGAATTTTATTATTTATTAACTCTGTAACCATATTTAAGTCACATAATCCCTTCAATATCTGTGTTTCCTCATTTGTAAATAGGTATAAAAATACCTACCCTGCAGAGTTGTAGGAAATAACTGAGAGAATGCATATAAAGCACTTGGCAAGAAATAAATAATAGTTGTTATGAAGAGACCATAAAGTAAGAAAATGTGGAATATTTGTATTTTGTAATTTCCAATCAGATATACTCCAGTGGAAAGAGCTTAATCATGGGTCCTATTTGATGAACACTTTTAATCATCTCTTGCAAAAAGATAAGTTATTTCCTGCCACTACTCTTTTCAAACCAATGGTTTCAAAGCAAGTGAGAACTAGGCAGGATAAAGCAAACAGTTGCAAATTCAGGGAAATCTGGACACTGACAAGTGAAGAAAACTCAATTTCTAATATTGGTTTAGTTTAGTTTTTTTGTTTGTTTGTTTTTTGCTTTAAGAACTCCAGGTATTCTTGCTGAGTGTTCTATGTACTTCTTATAAAGATAAAAGATGCTGTGGGTTTTTTTGTTTGTTTGTGTTTGGAGGGAGTTGGATTTTTTTCTTTTGTTTTTTGTTTGTTTTGTTTTTTTGGTGTGTTTTTGTTTGTTTGTTTTTTGCTATAGCTGAACTCTATTTTTGTGTAAGTAGGCTCTGGACCATATAAAAATACTAAACTACTAGAAAAACCAAATTTGAGCTCATCTTTGTTATTGGAGAGTCCTTGCCTCCCATTTTGTAGGTGGAAAAATCTTTTAACAGTTCAGATTTTTACTTCCACTTGAAATGCACACAGCTAAGCCAAACAGCAATGCCATTGTCCATCAAAAATTTAAATGGTTCCTATGTGCCATGGCACTCAGTCTTAGATGGTAGAATTATAAAAATAGTTCCTTTGCTATAAAACTTTTCCTTCTTCCAGGCTTACCAGCACAAGTAAATTTCTCGTCTTAAATAATTTGAAGTCTAGACACCAGCTTAAAATACCATTATCTTAGAGAGTATTCTCAGCTTTATTCAACACCTCTATCACAAAAAAATGGGCAGTTCATTTTCAACTGGATTTCAAGGAATAGAGAAAACAGAAGAGATGATCATGAATAGAAAATTGTCTTAAACTGTTTCTTAGTTTCATGTAGTTTTTGACATTTTAATTGTATTATTTTCAATATATTTTTATTTATTTCAGAGAGGAAGGGAGAGGGAGAGAGAGATAGAAACATCAATGATGAGAATCACTGATCGGCTGCCTCCTGCATGCCCCTACTGGGGATCCAGCCAGCAAACCCGGGCAAGTGCCCGTACCGGGAATCTATGACCTCCTGGTTCATAGGCCATGCTGGCCGGGCTTAATTGTATTTTTTTAACATCAAATTTTAGGTGCATACATTTATGAGTTACAGGTTTGTAACCATCAGCAGAATCAAAATATAGAATGATTCCATTATCCCATAAAGTCTCTTGTGCCTCCTACATAATCATTCTCTTCACCTAATCTCAGCCCTAGGCATCCACTGTCCTATATCTGTCCCAGTAGTTTTCCTTTTCTGAATATCATGTAAATGGAATAATACAGTATGTTTTCTTTTGTATCTGACAATTTTCACTTGACATAATGCTTTTGAAATTCATCCATGTTGTTGCATGAATCAGTAGTTTGTTGTGTTGTGGTTGTTGGGGTTTTTTGTGTGTTTTTTGTGGGGTTGAATTGTTTGGGGTTTTGTTTTTTGCCATGCAATATTTTATTGCATGGTTGTATCACAGTTTGTTGTACTTTCAGCAGTTGATGGACATTTGGGTTATTTACAATTTTGGAGAGTATAAATAAAGCTACTATAAATATCCAAATAAATTTTTGTGTAGACATATGTTTTTATTTCTCTTGGGTATATACCTTAAATAGGATATCTAAATCAAATAACAAGTATATGTTTGATTTTATAAGAAATTAAAAACTGTTTTCCAAAGTAGCTGTATCATTTTGCATTCCTGCCAGCAATGTATGTGAATTCCAGTTGCTCCACACCCTTGTTAGCACATGGTATTATCTTTCCTTCGTTTTAAACTTTGGTATTTCATTGTGGCTTTACTTTGAATTTTCATATTGACTGGTGTTGATGACCATCTATCCATATGTTTATTTGCCATTTGTATTGCTTCTTTGGTGAACTGTTCAAATCACCTGCCCATTTTTTTTTAATTTGGTTGGTTATCATAATTTATCTTAAAATAATGTTATACCATTTTACAGGTAGTGTAAAAATCTTACAGTGATATATATCCAATTCTTTCCTCATATCCTATGTGTTATTTTTATAAAACATCTATTTTACTTATTCTATGCATCCCACAATACATTTTTATTATTTTTGGTTTAGTCAGTCTATTATCTTCTAAAATGTTTAAATATTTTAAAAATATTTTAAATTTAGTTTATTACCTCTCCTTTTTGTTTTTATGTGTACATACAAGTTTCCATTTAGTATTGTGATCCTCTTTATTTCTTGTAGTGCTAGCATGTTGACAGTAAATTCTCTAAGCTCTTTCTTGGCTAAAAATATTTTTATTTCACTTTCATTTTTGAAATATATCTTTTCTAGTTACAGAATACTACAACAGGCTTTTGTTTCTTTAAATAAAGATGTTAATCCATTGACTTTTGGCTTCCATAATTTCTGACAAACATTCTGGTGTTATTTTTATCTTTCTTCCTTTGTATGTAATATTCCTTTTTTTTTTTTCCTCTAATGTCCTTAAAGATTTTCTCTTTGCCTTTGGTTGTCAATACTTTCACAGTGACATGTCTACCTGTGGTTTAGTATTATTGTATTTTGGTATTTATCTTTGTTGTCATTTTTTGAACTTTTTGATTTTTGGTTTGATCTCTTCTTTTGGGAGGTGGGGGAATTCTCAGCCATTGCCTCTTCAAAATATTATCTGACCCATTCTCTGTTTTCCCTGTGGAATGTTAATTGTACAGACATTAGACCACTTTATAATGTCATGCAGACTTTTGATGCTTAGTTATGTTTATTATTCATTCTTTTTTCTTTTCTCTTTAACTTTGGATACTTTCTATTTTCCTATCTTCAACTTCAGTGTGTCTTCCCTCAGCTGTGTCGAGTCCATCAAATCAGTTCTTTACCTCTGACATGTTTTTCATTCAGCCTTCCCATTTGACCTTTTATTTATTGTTTGTTTGTTTGTTTGTTTGTTTGTTTTATTTGTTAATCCTCACCCAAGGATATTTTTCCATTGATTTTTTAGGGGAAGTAGAAGAGAGAGGGAAAGACAGTGAAACACATCGATTGGTTGCCTCTTGCACAAGTCCCAACCAGGGCCTGGGCCAGGGAGAAGCCTGCAACCAAGGTGTATGCCCTTGACTGGAATGGAACCCAGGGCCCTTTGGTTTACAGGTCGATGCTCTATCCACTAAACCAAACCGGATAGGGCCCATTTGACCTTTTTTATAGTTTTATGCATTGCTAAGTTCTTCAACTACTTATGCATATTGTTCAGATTTTCTACTAGTTTTCTAACACATTAATAAATAATATTTTAAAATCCTTTTCTTATAATTTGAATACCTGTGTCATATCTGATTTTGCTGATTGTTTTAGCTCTTGACAATGGGTTGTTCATTCTCAATATTTTTGTGTATGCTCTATATTTTTTTTAATTGAACATCGGATATTATGTACAAGATTAGTAAAGGCTGAAGTAAATTGGATTTATGCCTGGAAATAGACAACCATTTTCTGCTATGAACTGATTAGATTGGGTTTTGAGTAAATCCAATCAGGAATTCAGCTGAGTTTAGATTTTGTTGTGGCTAACAACCTTAACTTCAATACACCTCAGTTTTCACATTTCTCTAGCAATATACTGATGCCATGTTGGGTTCAGAGTGGTGGCTAGAGTGCTTCATGATTCTTCTTGATATTCCTGTTCTCCCCTCAGCTTTCAGCGTATCACCAGACCTACATCACATTGGGTTTTCCTTCCATGCCCCATCCCTCTTTTAGTAGTAGATTGTTGCTGCTTTTTATTCAGTATTAGTCTCATGGAGAAGGCAGGGAAGTTCTCTTTTGTCCTGGTCCAGCAACGTCTTAAGCAGGCTCTTTATGTTCGGCAGTTCTCAGCACTCCTATCCCTCCTACTCATGGCAACAAAACTCTGCCTTGTATCTGTAGTTGTACTTGGATGGGAATTTCCCCCCTCTCCCCAGAAGTGCCAGATCTCTACTTGTCATAAATAGAGGATTCTGAGTCCAAGATCGATTTCTGCTATTCCCCTAGCAGTCAGCGCTTTTTGCTTCCATACTTTCTCCAATAACAAAGATTTTTGCTTGGTTCTTAAGAGAATAATTTCTACAAAATAATAATTTCTATTTATCCCACAGAAACCATACTTGTACCTCTAAAAGAGGATTTGCTGCCCCTTCTTGGCCAGGCTTTCCCTTCATAGGAATGATGGGCTTAGGAAATCAGATTTGGGCCTGCTGCACCACCCCCACACAGCCAGTCACACCCTTAACACCTAAATCATTGAAGGGGACTCTCTCCAGTCTTCTTCCCTCTTCCCAATTTTTCTCATGAACACCCAGCAGATAGGTCTATGCAAAAAAGCCCCCTTTGTATCTGGGGACCCTTTTATTCCCAGATGAGATCTTTCCAATGTGATGGTTTTTCTGATGTGCCAGTTTGGCTAGGATGCAGTCCTCAGTCATTTAACCAAACATTAATCTAGTTGTTGATGTAAAGGAATTTGAAGATTTAAGTAAAATTTATAATCAGTTAACTTAAGGAAAAGTATCCAGGATAATTTGGATAGGCTGATTCAATCCATTAGAAGGTCTTAAAAGCAAGGTAGATGCTTCCCTGAGAAAGGAGAAGTTCTATTGTCACCAGTGGCAGGAGGTCCTTCTCTTTATGACTGAATAACATTCCATTGTAAATTTATACATTTTTGTTACCCACTTACTGTTACCATATCTTGGCAATTATGAATAATACAGCAATGAACATGGAAGTGCAGATATCTTTTTGAGATAGTAATTTCCTTGTAATATATACCCAGAAGTGAGTACATGGTAGTTCTATTTTTAATTTTGGGGGTAATCTCCATATTGTTTTCCATAATGATTGTACCAGTTTACATTCCTACCTACAGTGTATAAGTGTTCCCTTTCCCCCACATTCCATTGCATTTGTTACCTCTTATCTATTTGATCATAGACATCCTATTAGGTATGAGGTGATATCTCATTGTGGTTTTGACAAGCATTTCCCTGAGGATGAATGCTGGTGAGTACGTTTTCACAAAACTATTGGCCATTTGAATCTTCTTTGGAAAAGTCTATCAGGTCCTTTGCCCTGTCATTTGTAATAACATGGAAGAAACCTGGAGGACATTAAGCTAAGTGAAATAAGCCTATATACAAAGACAAATATAGTGTAATCTCATTTATATGTGCAATTTAAAAAAATCAAGCTCACAGAAGCAGAGAGTAGAATGATGGTTGCCAGGGAATGGAAGTAGGGAAAATGAGAATATGTTGGTAAAAGGGTATTCACTTTTAGTATAAAATTAGTAACTTCTGGGGCCCTAATGTACAGAGTCATGACTATATTTAATAACATTGCATTTTATATATGAAATTTGCTAAGAGAGTAAAGCTTAAGTGTTCGAACACACACACCCATACACATGCATACATACAATGGTAACTATGTGAGGTGATGGATGTGACACTTAGCTTGATTGTGGTCATCATTTCACAATGTATAGGTATATTAAATCATCCTGTTGTACACTTTAAATACACATAATTTTTATTTGTCAAGTATACCTCAATAAAGCTGGGGGTGGGGAGAGCAGCTTAGGCCTGTTCCTGTAAGTTTCATCCTGGCCATGATCCTCTCTTTCTGAAGGCATGCATTATGATTTAAAACTATTTTTGCCAGTTCCCACACTCACCTAACTCAAATCTTCATGATAGTTAGGGAGCTAGATAGTTAGATATATAGATGATAGATAATCTCCTACTTGCTGCTTCTTTAATTGAGCTTTGACTGATACAGTCCTTGGCTGCAATAGTCTTACATTCTAGTAGAAGGAGACAGATAATGAACAGTTATGTCAAGAGGTGATGAATAATAATATGAAGAAAAGTTAAGTAAGGTGAAGACTCAGAGGAGACAGAGATCGACATCTTAAATAGTGTGTCTGAAAGAATTCTGATGATATGATCTTTTGTTGGAAACTGTAAGTGAGGAAGTAGCATCCAATATGTATTTACCATAAGAGAAACACATTCCTAGTATAGAGAATAGCAAGTGCAAAGTTCACAAGGAGATGGAACACATAGTGCTTGGAGGAAGAGCAGAATGAAAGGGCTGAAGTTCAGGCAGTGAGGGGGTAAATAGAGGAATCAAGGCCAGACAGGCTTCTGGGGCAGGTGATGTAGGGCTGGAAGGTCATGGAAGTCTTTGGATCTTATTGTGAATGAGTTGTGAAACTCTGCAGGATTACGAGGAGACACTGTTTAGAAGTACTTGGCTGTCACGTAGAAAATAGAGTGCACAGTAAAAGAGTAGAAACCAGGAGGGCAAGTGGGAAACTATTACAGTATTCCAGAAAAGGGGTGATGACAGCTTAGTCCAGTCTTATAGGAATGGAGAGGACAAGAAGTGGTCAGATTTTCAGTATATTTTGAAGGTGGAAATGAGATTTTACTGAGGGATTTGGATGAGGGTTGTGAGAAAAAGCAAAGAGACAAGAATGACAATAACTTTCAGTCCTGAGCCTCAGTCCTTTGAGAGAATTTCCCGACTCCCCAGCTCTGGACTAGGCGATACTCCGTGGCCACAATGTGATGGCCACACCCCTCTACTTTTGCCTGTTAACTTTCTGTAATCGACTCAAGGTCGCAAGAACCTGCAGGCTGTGGACTGTTTACATCTTGTTCATAACTATATCCCTAGGACTGCTACAGTGCCCTGCAAACGCTCAAAGACATGTATCTAATGAATTACTGGATTTTTTAATGTTTGCAATTTATAATTAGGAAATTTTATCTTATAATTATATTAATTTCAACCTATTTATTATATTAGATAATATAGTAAATACAATTTATTTCATACACGTGTTAACCATTTAGAATTTATTTTCACTATTCATTTATAACCTTTCCTCTATATCTACTACCAGGTAAGGCTTTATTTTTTTCATAAATTTAAATAATGTATTTTTATATTATAGATATTATCTCGTCTCTGATAGCTATACAAATATTCCTTCTTGTCTGTATTTCAGCTTTGATATTTTCACTTTTATTTAAAATTCATTATTTTAGACTTTCTTTAAAAGTCCTTTTACATCTACAGAGCAAACACATTTAATTTATATCATTCTTTATGTCTTTATGATTCAATCTTTTTGTTTTCCCCTTGTTTCTCCTGGAAATTACTTTGTATGTAATGTAAAAGGATTTACTAAACTGATCTTTTGCTAAAAAATGCAAAACAATTGAAAAGGACAGTGAATTTTAACCAGAGAAAATTCCCTATCAATCTCTCAAGGCCAAGAGATATATATTGGGTGTTACTTTTGAAATGGGAACTAACGTCCTTATTATTTCTGAAACAATACCAGCTGTCCCTGCAGGCAATACTAAACTATGGAATAACAGTATTTGTTATTTTAAGAGATGTATCAGTACATGTCAGGTATTTATTTGAATTGGTTTACTGAGCTAACACTACTGAAAGATTTAGAGTTTGAGCAGGTACTTCAGTTTTTCAAATAACCTTGACAGTTCCCAAGGATGCCCAAATTGATATAGCTAAAAGGAAGGCCTTTATATTGGTAAAACCATGCTTTGGAAGGAAACAATTTCCCCATATTGTGCTCAACAAAATCTTTCTTGATATAATTGTGCTCATTCTACCTGTGACCTAAATAGGTTTAATTCAATTCTTTAATAGCATAACACCAGTCCACTGACACGTTCTTAATTTAGCACAGCCACAAATAATGGAACAAACTTCCTTAGCTTTTATTCTGCCTGTCAAAATTAAGCACAAAAGAGCAATGTAATAAGTGGGGACTAAAAATATATATCAAAACAAGAAAAACTTTCAAACTTTAAAAACAAATAATAAATTTGAGGGCAAAGTTGACTACTAGACCAAAACTAGGACTTTATATAGTACAGGGAGGGCCCTAAGTCCCTAGGGTTACAGAAATCCCAAATACAACATATTTCTATTATTAGAATTTTCTATTTCTAATCCTGTTAAATTCATGCTGTAATAAAAATACAGAGATTCATGAAGCTATTTTATAAGATAAAAAAGTTTTCATGTGCCAGAATATTTCAAACTCCAATTCCAGGTTTTGGTTTTTAAAAATTCAAATCTATAATCAACTTATCCTTATTTTTATCAAAATGAAAACATTTACGGAGGAAGGGAAGTGGCTGAGAAATATGCTGGAATTTCACCTTTGTCACTTTCATTTAAATCAAGTCAAAGAACGTCCGTGTGGCTTTCAGAGGTACAAATAAAACATGTAAAGAATTTTAGCTGACTTCTTAATGACTGGATTTCTTCATATATATTATTAACTTTTGAACCATAAATCTACCCTACATCTTAGAACCTTGGCATCAGAGCACTCAGAAGAAGTTTAAATGTTCCCACTTAGAGAATGTCCTTTGCTAAAAGATCTGAGGAATGTTTAATAACCATCAAGTGACCAAGTAAACCATGTGAGGATTCCATCCTGTACGTTTCATAATCATGTACCTTCAAATTTGGTTCAGTATCCAAATATCCAAAGCAAATAAAAAGATTAAAAGTGAATGCAGATATTTCATCTCAGAGATGATATAATATACATATTTAAGTTAAATAATTTTAATAAAAGCACATTATTTGCAATATTTAAATTAAAAAAACAAATCTGACCATGGAAAATATTCTTTCATAAAAGCACTTAGTTTGAAATATAAAAATAAAAAACAATTGTGATCATGTATTAGGAGTAATCATTTATGCAACCATTCAAAAAGCCCCTGCTATTGAAAGCAAAAACGGTTTAAGTTATAAAGAAGAACGACAGACTCTCCTTGTCGTGACCACGTCTCATCAGGTGTTTTTACTGAATACGTTTCTTTTTAATGCATGTGCTAGGAAAGAACACCTCTTCTCCTAGCCAAATTTGAGCGTTTGGCTTAACAGTCACGATCATATCAGGTCATCAAAGGGGACCATGACATTGAAAGTAAAATTGTGTTACGGTGCGTTCTGAGTGGTTTATTTAAATGCGTCTACTGGTGGGCTAATTAATAAGATCTTTTGAATCTAAAACAAAAAGTCATTTAACAGTGAGTTTAAAAAAATGCACACGAGTGTCCAGAATTCTGGTCACCTCTCTAACATCTGAGTGTAATGATCTCTTTAAATCACTTTGAACTGCCGAAGTCCAGGTTCCCCTATCACCCACGGGCTGAACTACAATACATTTGAGAGACTCCAGTCATTTTAAAGCATTGTGCACTGCACATGCTCAGAACCCATCATTTCCAAATTTGAGGGCACATAAAAATTTGAAGAGCTTCAATTATTTTAAATCGCCATGTGTGGCATAGAGAGAGATTTGAAATTGTTGTCGTGCTTCACATTTTTTTAAGTGCTTCAGTTTGGAAGTGAGTCAAGCGGCATTCCGACACCGAGGCACAAGGCGCGTTGTCCTAGTTTGACATCGTAACACTCATCCCGACCAGAAATGTTTACCTAAACACCAAGGACCTCCTTTCTTTCAATTACACATTTTAAAAGGTGGGGTCTTTTCCAACCCAAGGAAACACCCAATTCCAATTAGGAAACAGGAAAGTGAGAAATGCGGTGATTATGCCGCCAGGGGAGAAAGGTCCAAATTGTATTTAGGAAAATGGTTTTCCTTAAATTGTAGGCAACGCGCAGATAAAAGAGACACAAAGCTAAAGAAATGCAAGAAGCTTCTGAGAGCACAGCAGGCATATTCATGTACTCCCACAGCTGAATTTTAATCATAGTGGCATTTCCCTCTCCAGGCTTCCCCTTGCCTCAATTTGCCCAGCAAAGCTAACTTTCTGGTTCCCTCTTGGATGAATGATTGCACGGCATTATGTTTCACCAACAGTCTTGAGCCACGTTTTCTATATTCCCTTTGTTTGGTTGTGGGAGAAGGGTGAGCACTTTGACATTTTAGACAGCTCAGAGTTCACTTTCGACATCCAGATCCTGAAAGAACCCAAAAATTATATCAGCATAATCAGGCTATTTAAAGATGGCCTTTCTTCAGCATTTTCCATCTTTTCATCTCAGTCAAAAGTTATGGTCTCCTTTGTTGCCTCTGGGTTTTCACGTATTTTTGGCTTGGCACTGCCCAGAAAGCAGGACACTCTTCATAATTCTGCGTCAGTGAAAACATAATGTCCTATAGTTCGTAGGGGAAAGAAGGGTAGAGAGAAAAAATGAAATCAAAAGAGCCTGAAGGCACTGGAATAATTAAGCAAATGCAGTGACAGCTGTGGCAGGTCCTGGGCAGAACTGGCTCCACTGAGCTGAATTAATGACATCAACAGCCCAGTATCTCCATTAACATTTGATCATTAATTATTAGCCTCTGACAGTAAGAGCCTAACCCTTCTTAGGAGCAGCCTGCTATTCATCTACCTTACCTGCCTTGAGCACGGGCTGCTTGTCCACCTCCGTGCAGTTGGTGGGCTGGTTTTTGTTTCTGGTTTTTTTTAAACCTCAACTATTGCTTCATTTACTTGGGTAAATGCTGATGACCATCAAATTATAAACCCTGCTTCGGATTGCTGGGTTACTTTTTTTTTTAACTAAAACAGAGAGGGAACCTATCTGGACCTGTTGCACTGATTTTCTTTGTCAAGTTCACAAGGGTCAGAAGACACAGTCCACCTGAAGAACTGCACATGTATCATTGTCCTCTTACCTGGCCCTGTAGGGACAAGAATTCCTCAGGTTCCCTCAGCATCCCTTTCTTAGAACTAGGATCATTGGGCATAACTGTTTTTTCAGTTCTAAAATGCTAATCAAAACCATAGAGAAGTTGATTTTATGTATTATCTATTATCTCACTGAATTCTGATACTTCCTCAGACGAGTCACTTTCTCTCTCTTTTCTAATAAAAATTACTTGCATTTTATCTTTTAAAAAATTAAAGCTTCATCCTATATCCAGTTCTAAATGTTTTTGGTGAGCATTTAAAACTTGTCAGAGACTTGGCAATTTAATATGTCCGGGCATGCGTGCGCACACACACGCACACAGACACACCACAGATAATCTATAAAATTTTAGGAGAAGGAAGAAGCTCATGGGCTAAGTACTCTCCTCAAGGCAGCAGACCTCATAGTATTAGTGTGATAACTAACCTTTACCAAAGCAGACTTTATATAAAGTCCAATATGTTAATTTGCTGACTGTTCTTTTCCTGCTAGAGTTCCCTTCCTAGTCATAACCATAGAAACAATGTAGCTTAATAGCGTGCCTGTTCCAGCTCATGGCTGTGAATGGACTGAGGAAATCCCAGCACTGACTGGACTTCATAGTACATTCCCCAGCACACAGAGGTCATCTAGACATCCCTCCTCTTCAGCAAGAGAAAATGGCAGAATAAGACCTGGCCAAAAGTTCCTGTCACTTTTGTGTTTTGTAGATCGCTGATATTGGCTCCCATGTGGTGGGCAGTTGTCGGCTTTTCTAAGATGATTATGAGAAATAAATAAATCCCATGTTCACCATCCTAACCCTCTGAAGGGCCATCCTCCCACTTAGGGACAGGCCTCTGCCCTCCCGTTTACAAGAGCTCGTAGATTAGGCCTCCAGTAGGGTCCCTCTGGGTCCTTTAGTCAACTCAGAGGGGTCACGGAGCCTCTTTATTGGAAACCATCACTCAGGAATCACCTTGAAAGCAGAGCATGTGGAATGGAGCCTTTGATGAATACAAGTTCTTGCCTATCCAGTACAATCAAATAATAAAATGAAAGAAAAGGTCATTTAAACTCTATGGATTTTAGTTCTCCCACCTGTAAAAGTACCCAGTAAATAAATAAATAGATAAACAAACAAACAGCATGGTTCCTAATAAGTCTGAAGTTGATACTTTTGTTGAGCTATTTGTTTGTATAGCTAAAGCCATAATAGTGAAGCAACAACATAGAAAGAAGGACAAAGGAAGGACCTACAGAGGAAAGATAAAGTAATCATGACTAAATTCCACTTAGTAAAAATTTTTATGTACAGGCAATTTTGTGATGAAAGAAACCAAAAAAAAGAAAGAAAAAAGAAAAAAATCCATGTTTCCTATCCATGTACCACTGTATGTTAGCCTCATGGGAATTATCATCATAGGGCATCAATCTTTTCCATTAATTGACCAAGTAGCTGTGCTCCCTAAGACTCTTCCATTTTATATATGTTTTAGAAATGTCTACAATTTAGCTCAATTTCACCTCATTTCAATCTTACAATCACCCCAAACAATCACTCAAACACTCCCACCATAGGTATTTTTGGTCTCATTGATTCAGATGTGCTCAACATTTTTACAACTTTCTTATAACTTCATTCGACTTTTCTCTTTCAATATCACCCCAAATAGATTTAAGACCTGGATCATATGTTTTAAAATCTCATTTTCCTCTAGTTTTCTTCCATTAATACCATTGTTGGCTTGGTTTATTAAAACTTCTTTCAAATTTTCTCCAGCTGCTTATAGATATTACTAGTTCCCACTGAAAACTAATTTTCTCTACCTGATATCATTTATTTTTAGTTTTCCATATTTTTACTGACTCATAAGTTACATTGGGTCACCCAAGTTCACTTCAGGATTTCTAGCTATAAATACCAGCTTCCAACAATTCTCCCACTATGTATAATCAATCCATATTTGAAAACACTTAGTAAGAAAGAAATGAATGAACACAAAGCATTAATGTGCCATCTTCATGATAGTTATAACAGAAGAGCCACATTTCCTATGGGCGAGCCTTACAGGAAAAAGTCACTATGTTCAGCATTCTTCTATTATAGTTTCTTATTAAATATTTTCCTGAATTTTCTTCCTCTTATGCCACATCCACAATGACTCTTTAAAGAATAAAAATCTTGCATTTTTATTACCTCTTTCTTACATTTTGCAAAAGATTACAGAGCAGATATTGTTTGACAGTGAATTTCTGTTAACATGTCCTCCACTGGAGCATAGTTGTACACATTGTTTCAGAGCTAACATAATGGGGAATATTTTCAAAGAGGGCTGTGTTTCAAGCCAGATGGTTTATCTGCCGAAACAATTCTCCCAATAGAGAAATAGTGGCTGCACAGTTGCAGTAGTGTTCATAAGCCTAGTGCAGTAGATTCATTTGGCACCCACATCTTGGAGTCAAACAAAAGTGTGGTTTGTGTGAGTCTCAGACTCAGACGTTCATAAGTGAAATGGAGTTTTCTGCAATGGCACATTGTGCTTTATTGTAAAGGCAGTAGTGTGTTTATATCAGAAACACAATATGCATATATGATATGACTTTTAAATATATGTTAATAGTTTCACCCATCCAATGTAAGGGGACAATACTAGAATCATTGCTTCAGAGATTATCACAGTCTGGTCCAAAGAGGGCCAAGTCGGCATTACTTGTGTTGAAAGCAAATATATTACCAAAACTCAGGTCCACTATGTCTATTAAAATTTGAAAATGAAAGACTAGACGTGTAGGATATCTTGAGATTTGAGCAAAGACAACTGTGATCTAATGAACATTCAGGAGTTACACAAAGTGTTTTATCAACGCTGCAATTCATTGCTTTTCCCATCTTCTCCTATATAACACTTTTGATTTAAAATCTTACGATTTTTAAGGGACCCTTAAAAAAGGCCTTGGTGGCTCACAGTATTGACTTCCCTTCCCGACAATCATGTTCAGAGGTGTTGCTATGCACAATGGGAATCTCATCCTCCTTTGTCATAGGAACAGTCACTTCCCCGTATGCTAATGCTACCCACATTTTAAAAATAAAACAGAAGAGTTAGAGGATTCCAAGAGGGGGTTACCATGCTCTGAAACGTCTCAAGCATGTAGAGGGATGGGAAAATCCCTAAGATTCCAGAGATTAAAAAAATAGCACATGGGAGGTTCTAAATAAAGACATTCTTGGGGCTGTTGGGGAAGTTGGCACAAGCCTTGCAGTTCTTTCCCTCAGAGACTATTTTCGCTTGACTTAGCTAGCAAGTGAGTGCGAGAGCGTACGTGCATGCGTGCACCCTTTATGTTTAAAGAACTCAATGAACAGTAATGACATTTTCTTTCCATGGAGGATAAGATACCTTTAAAAATATATGATTTTCCCCTGAATCATTTTATGCCCAATATATTTCATATCTTAATAATTTTATAGAAACAGACTATGTTATTCACTTCAAAACTTCAGGATAAAAGAAGAACATTGTTTTAAAAAAAACAGTGAAAATAAATTAGAACTAAGATCTCCACAAAGTGAGTTAACAGTTTCTTCACACACAAAACGTACACACACACACACACACACACACACACACACACACACACACACACACAATCTGTGTCCCATAATACCTCTCAAACAAGAGGAGAAGAAAATAGAGGAAATCCAGATCAGAAAATTTCACTCCAAATTAATGTGTATATTAAATTCAAACCAATGTTAGAGGCACATGCTAAGATGAAAATCTTTACATGTCTATCTCCAAAACATACTGTTAAATGAATACCTGTGGGCAAATCAAAATGAAAAATATAAACACCTGCTAATTACCTGCATCGTTTTGGAGGCTGCCCAAGGAATATTAACACACTATTTCTTCCTTAGTCTTGTAAGGCAGGATCCTGATCTTTTTGAGGGAGTATTTGCTGGCATGGCATTTAATGTAGGCATTGACTACTGGAAGCATTGTGGGATTTTTTCACTAAGTGACTGCTTTAGGGAATTTCTCATTTTTCTTCCTTTCTTTTCCATTTTCATTTCATGAATGTTGTCATTTACTAGAAGGCAGCTTGTAGAACATTGTGCTCTAAATTATACTGACTCTATCACATTGATAACAGAACTTTTGTAAACATTTGGTAATGGATCTAATATTATATATTTTAAAATAAAGTCCTACCAGGTCAGCTATTTGATGCTTCCAGTGTTTATGAATAATTAATGCCACCCTTCTTTAAATACTTCCATGTCCCAAATACCAGGAAAACTGCCTATTGCTTCAGCATATTATTGGAGTGGTTTTCTTGTGTGCTCTTGACATTTCATGTCACTCTGACTGACTCTCCCAGACAGAAACAAGAGTGTATTATTTTCGCCCTAGCCAGTTTAGCACAGTGGATAGAGCGTTGATCTGCAGACTGAAGGGTCCTGGGTTTGATTCTGGTCAAGGGCATATGCTTGGGTTGCAGGCTCGTTCCTCAGAAGGGGGCATGCAGGAGGCAGCTGATCAATGATTCTCTCTCATCATTGATGTTTGTATCTCCCTCTCCCTTCCTCTATGAAATCAATAAAAATATATTTTTAAAAACCGAGTGTATTAGTTTTTGTTAGATGGTTCATCAAAATTACATATAAGAAATCCAGGAAAGAGGGGGGAAATCTCTGATGGGTAAGTTGAATCCAATTCAAATATTTGTAGCATCATCAACAACTGGGTATTTCCAGAAAGGTAACCAGTTGAATTATTCATGAGGCCAAAGTTAAGTCAATACACCTGTATCTTAACCAGATCCTTTCAAATAGATTTCATGGTATAAAGTATGCAGGACAATTACTATTTATAACTATTAAATGTAAACAGAGAAGAAAGATTGGTAACTTGGTAAATCAGTGTATCTGTCCTATAATTGTCCTGACACACTAAAATTCATATTTTCACAATTGATATACTTACATCATAATACTTGGTGCAGGGGTGTTGTGACACTTTGAAGAATATTCAAGGAATCATATGAAGGGGAGGAACTTCACCTCAACTATTTCTTTTAGAACAGCTACAAGAGTCCAATGTAATCATTCCTCCTTTCCATGTTATCAACTTTAATTACAGTGATTTTCTAAGAATATCTATTATTATTCACACAAGGAGAATAGTTGCATGATCCCTTCAGTATATTTTTTTGCTCTCAAAACTGTAACTCAATTTATCACAAATTTAAAAGGTAAACTTCCAAGCAAAATAGGCAGGAAAGAAAAAAGAGCCACCCCATTCCTTCATCCTGGAGTGAGTTCTAGAATGCACTCCTGTGTATTCTGCACGGGCTTTGTGGGGGCCCTATACCACCAACCCCCACCAGTAAAAGAAAAAAAAAACACCAAATTTTCTCTCCTACATCAAATCCAGGATATCCTTCCTGCATCCTAGTTCTAGAACCAACTCGGTTTCCAAAAGAAATGTCCCAGGTGATACCAGACTGCGGGGATCTTTCCGGTCAGGAGCCTGAGCCTCTCATTTAGCTGTGCACTCTCCAAGCATGCAAACAACACAGCACAGAGACCTGCCTGAGCCCGGCTTCTCCGTGTGGCTGAAGTTTCCAGGTGGCCTGTGTGTGTTATGATTGTGCCTGGCCACAAAATAAAAGCAAATTGACAATCCCTCACCTCCCCCAAAGCCAGTGCCAATTTTTAAATAAAATGTCTCGTGGTGATTTATTGCCAGTGCAAACTGCCAGACTGGCAGCCCCATTTACCTACTAAACAGACAAATCAGTAAAAGCTAGGTCAACCTTGCCCAGTTTTCGCAAGTATGCTGTGGAAGGCATTCCAAATCTCATGTTTATTCTCTCACCAGATCCCTTATTTCTGTCCATTAGAGAAACAAAATATCTAGTTGACCCTGATGACATCAGAAAGTGGTCACTCTTCCCTTGAGGACTTCTCGGGGCCATGCAAGCGCATTTTCCATAGATCACTCCCTCCTGCATTCGGATAAGAATCGTTGACCACTAATCACCTGGCTCAGATAACAAAGAGGGCTGCAGAACTGAAAGAATGTCTTTCCTGCATCTAATATCATCTCAGAGGCATGTTTCCTCCCACTTCCCCAGGGACCAAACACCTGCCTTGGCAATCTCAAGAGACCTCTTCCCTATTCCTCTCCAGCTTATAAATAACAGCACCTGCTGGCCAAAGTGTACATTTTTAAATGATTTAGGTCTTTTTGGCTTTATCCATTCCTATTATCCCCTATCAAGCTGATCTATTCTTGCCAGAATAAATTGCATGAGGTTTTCTGTATTGCTCTGGTCCAAAGCACCTCTGCCTATTCAGGAGTAGCAGTCCAAAGAAGATTGCTACATATAATGTATTTAAAAAGGAAAGGGGGAAAAAACCCAGAGGCATCAATTCCTATTTCTTGAAGATTGCAGACAGGCAGCTCTGATGGATGAAACCTCTTCCAGTCTTACTTAAGCGGCCCAGTGACTAGTTATCATGTCAATGAGAAGAAATCTTTTATGTCTCATCTTGATGCCTCTGTGTCATTGTACACAAAATGCAGAGCCATCGATATGTCATCAACCATCTTCTTCATGTATTATTTAATAAACTGTTTAGAGCATGCCTAATTACAAACATTTATTATAGAATTCAACCCTAGAAATGTGTGAGCATATACTAAATTGTTTCTTACCTAAAGTTTTAATGAGAGTATAATACCTCCGGCCCATATGCTTCAAGAACGTTATCCTTAATTATGTAACATGGGTATTTTACTGATATCTGTTAACTGCTCCAGCAGCTGTGGTTTTCTGCTTTTTTGCACAGCTCGGGAGGAGCAGTGAGTTCAGTTTCCCCTTTTTGGGGGCTTGCAAAATCCATGCCCCAAACAGGTGTGTGCAATCACGAACCGCAGTGATGAACCCAAACTGCTGCCTTTCTAAAAATTCCACCAGCCGGTGACACACGCTGGTCAAGGTTGCACAACCTTGTTTTCCACCGGTTATTTTGATGATTCATTCCCCCATGGGGAGGTGAATTTCAGCCATTGTTACTTTGCTCCTTTTTCTGATAACTAGAGGAATCACTTCCTCATTTTGATAGTTTCTCTCTCTCTCCCTCCTTTGCTCTCGTTCTTGCTGCCTCCCTCTTTCTTTCTTTCTTCCTTTCTTTCTTTCTTTCTTTCTTTCTTTCTTTCTTTCTTTCTTTCTTTCTTTCTTTCTTTCTTTCTTCTTTCTTTCTTTCTTTCTTTCTTTCTTTCTTTCTTTCTTCTTTCTTTCTTTCTTTCTTTCTTTCTTTCTTTCTTTCTTTCTTTCATTGAATTGTGAAGTTAAAACACACACACACACACACACACACACACACACACACACTCATGAAGTAGAACTCTTCAAGTTATTACTTCATTGCTGTGAATCTACCTGGACAATATGTATCTATAACATTATCACTCATTCAAAATAGAACTCAAAACAATAAGTATTGTCCATTATCAAGTAGACAAATTGGCAAAATTGCCATCAAAACCTCCTTGATATTGTTTTGAATGTCAAATGTGGGAAGTTGTTCTCTTTAAAAGGTGGGTTTGATGTTTGTAAACATCCAAAGTTTATCCAGAGCAAAGTCTGCTGATAAATTAATCAAGTCTTTTTAAAAATAAAAATAAATTGGATCATTAAATAAACTCTTTGTGAGGAATAAAAAATAAATCTAAAGAAAATTTGAAAAAAGGAAGGTGCAAAGCATTTTGAACAACTGCAAATATCACTGGATTAAATGCGCCTACCCAATATGACTTCCCTGGAGAAGACAAGATTCCTTCGTAAATTTTGTATGCTTGTTAAAATTTTATATTATTTTGCCCTCACATCTTGGTTTTTCTAGAAAATTGAGCACTCTAATTTATTTTCCCTTTAAAAATAAAGTAAGGATACTCTGTAGAAATTTTTTTTCCTAATTGATGGCATATCTACATAGACACAAGAGCTCATCAACCCATTTCACATTGCTGTTAAGGTGTGGATTTTTTTATACTACAAAGCTGTGTGTTATAATGGTAAGAGCACATCATGAAATGTGACAATCCAAATATGAAACTCTAAATTATTACTAGCTGTCCGTCACCTTGAGCAAGTGCCTAGAACTCAATAAACTTCTGTTTTCTCACCTGTTAAATGTGGAAAAAAATGTATGCATTGCATGAGTATCATGAGGATTGAATACAAGAAAAATCTCAAGCAAAGAATCTAGTACATAATAGATACACCAATCATGATGACTTTTGTAATATTTATCATTACACACCAATGTTCTCCACTGAAGCATGAGCTTCTGAACAGCAAGTATCATGGTTCAGCCATGTTTGTTACTCAGCATCCAATAGTATCTGATGCATAGTAGGGCTTAATCATGGTTTATTGAACTAGGTTGAATACACCCTTCTAAAATTAAAATTTGGAAATAAAAAGTAGAAGAGTTTAAAATGAGTTTATTGCAAAAATAGTCCTGGGATGACATGGTTCTGTTTAGTTTACAATATATCCCAGGTTTATTGGTAATCACAAAAAATATGTTATATATATATATATACACACACACACACATATATATTGATCTGGCCCTTTCCTGTTCTAAATAAATTTTAAGAAGTTTGTTTGTTATCGATGCAAAGTGATTTCATTAGAAGTAATCACAAACAAACTTTAGGTAGGTGACTCTAGCCAAGGTAGGTATATTGAGTGGAAGTACAGTAGAAGTCAGATGTTAGGTGCCAGATGGGGCGATGGTGGGAGGAGAACTTTGGATAGGAAGAACATGAACCCACTACCTCTATAATTCTTGGTAGCTGCAGGGGTGTGGAGCACTGAAGCAAAGTCACACTTCCCCAAATACAAACAGTGGGGTGAAATCTTCTCTTAACCTGCCTCAGGCATGAGCCTCATGGTTGGCCCTCACAAATCAACCATACAAAATGACTCCCATATGTACTGGGAACTTAGAAAGCAACTATTATTCAAATAAATGAACAAATACCATTTAATCATCCTTCTATTTTCCCCCATTTTTACTTATTTTCTCTATCCTCTGATGATAGAAATAAGAAGACTCTGAAAACAAAATAACTCAAAGTTGAGACCATCTTAGGTTCAAAAGACAACTGGACAAGCTATCTTCTGTGAATTAAACACAATTGCTAAACCTACATAAACTAAAGGCAGAAAGCTGGATTGTCTTTGTCAAGTAACATCTTGCTGCAGAAGCTGAAAGGGTTGTAACCATCTGACAGCAACCAATAGTCAAGTCTACCAAATCTCATTGGATCAGTGGCCTACACCAAAAACAGAAAAGGAAAGTTCTATGGGAAATAAATACATGCTCCAAGGAATGAACGATGACACTCATTCCTTTTCAAAGGGATGAACAATAAAAATACAACATACTTAGGTATCTCCAACTCTCCAACATCGATAACAATTCTCCTTGAACTGTTCAATCATGAATATTACAAGTCTTGCTTCTTCTCAAGCACCTGATTATGAAGACCTTAAACAGCGCCTTCAATTTACCCACAGGTGCTCCGGCTGGAAAAACTTTGCTTTGTCACGGCACTTGGAGGAGAAGTTAAATAATCATGTTTAAGAGAATTACAAACAAGGAACAGAAACTTCGGACTTTTTTTTCTTAATCTTAGGTTGGAATCTCATGACCCAAGATTTTGCAAGTCCTGAAGGAAATTCAGTTCAGGCAACCAAGAGTCTTGTGATCCATTACCTTGCAATCTCTTAGTAGTTAAACCCCTGATTCATAAAGGAAAATAAGAATGCTAATGAAATAGAATCCCTGAATTAAGTAGCAACAGAAAAATACACACCCCAGCTCACCTGACAGTTCATCATCCCTTATTCTCTCATCTCTTAGTTTGGGACCACCCTTCTCTGTAATAATATTTCTCATTGTGTACTTATGTGTATCTCATGGCTTTGAGCTGCTTCAGGACAAGGAACAAACCCAATATTTCCCTATAGCCCCAAGTCCTGGCACAAAAATTGGCACTGATGGGATGGTTGGTAAGTATTTGTTAAATTAAAAAATTGCAGATAAATTGTGATCTTTATAAAGGGTTTATCCATGAACAATAGTGCACTCTGCAATTCATTAGCAATCACTACATGGTAAGCAAATATAATTAAAACTCTAAACATAGGAGGAAGTAGCCAGGTTCCCTTTACTTTCTTTTTCCCCTGCCCATTTTGAGATTGGCCTCATCTTTTCTCTCCTCACTTTTATTCAGTCTGAATGCCCCCCATGCATAAGTAGATTGCTATGGCTAAAGGCCTAAGGGTCAGAACTGAGGAAGACACAGAGGGATAAGCCCCTTTAAGACCCCACTGCCTAGCCTTAAAATTCTACAGCTCAAATAGCACTACAGAGCTCCTAGTGACCAAATCTCTCCAAAATAAAAATGCTGCTCCTCCCATTTGTCTACCCATCTCAGTTAAGGGCAATTCCATCCTTAGTTACTCAAACTAAAACCTGGGTGCATCATTAACAGCTTTCTGTTCCTCATACTCCATATGTAATCAATTAGGAAATCCCATTGATCCTACCTTCAAAGTATGTCCATAATACAACCATTTCTCATCACCTCCACTGCCACCGCCTTGGCCCAATCCACCATTATCTCTTGTATAGATTACTGAAATAGGCCTGAATAGGTCTCCTCACCCACTTGCAGTTAGGTTTTAACACCGCAGTCAAAGGTCACATCCTTCAGTCTAAACCCACCTATAGCTTTTAATATCACTCAGCAGTAAAGCCAAAGCCCTTATTATGACCTACAAGACCTAATGCTATCTGCCTCTACCCCACCACCCATACCTATTCTTCTCTGAACTCTTTGATTACTCATCTCCTGCTCCAGGAACAATGGCCATAGCTCTATTCCTAGAACGGATGAAACACTGTTCTGCCATTGTACCAAGCGTGCCCCTTTGGCTGAAATTAGCTCCCAGATGGCTAGATGATGCACCCCTTATTTTCTTCTTATCTAAACTGGATCTTTTCAGTTTAGACAGACTATTTAAAACTTCACCATCCCTCCCTGATACCTTATATTTTCTTCTACTATATTTTTATTCTTAGTACATGTCACTACCTAATAAATCATATATTTTCTTTTTTAAATATATTTGTATTGATATCAGAGATGAAGGGAGAGGGAAAGAGAGATGGAAACATGAGAGAGAATCATCCTCCTGCACACCTCACACTGAGGATTGAGCCTGCATCCTGGGCACCACCAATACCTGAACCTCAACCATTATTGTCTCTTTCTGGACAATGACAATAAGGCTCCCAGCACTATCTGACCTGTCTTCCATTGGATCTCCTAAGGGTGCAAGTGTGACCCTTTCTGGAAAGACAGTCTTTAATGTCTTTTCATCATTCAGATCTTAACTCCGGTATCAGTTCCTCCGGAGAGACATTCACAACTTTTCATAGATTCTTACAGTATCATGTACTACTCTATCTTGTCCCTCGACTCTGCTGATATTTGGTTGTATAATGTTGGTCTCTCCTGAAAATTATATGCTCTATGAGAATGGGAACAGAACCTTTTTAGATTCTCATTGTATTTCTAGTGCTCTGCAATAGGCCTGGCATATAGTAGGTGCTCAAAAAAAAAAATAACTGTTGCATACAGTACTGCCCTTTGACCTGGCTAAGATAGGACTTTGCCATGATCCCATTCTTTAGAACCTCCCTCCATACCCCCCCACCCACACACCCCAAGGGGAACTAAAGTACATGTGGACACCTCTGTCATGTGACTTTCAGCACAGAACCATATAGTATAACCTGTAACCATGAATATCCAGTCTCATAATTAACTCCTTTTAGAAACCAAGGAAATGCTTCCTTTCATTCCTTGTCCTATAACCTCCAACCAAAAATGCAACTGTGAATGGTTGAGGGTTGGTTTGATGCAGACATTGGAAAGGAGCTCTGCTTCAGATGAGCAGCAA
Organism: Myotis lucifugus; assembly: GCF_000147115.1. Classification (NCBI taxonomy): domain Eukaryota; kingdom Metazoa; phylum Chordata; class Mammalia; order Chiroptera; family Vespertilionidae; genus Myotis; species Myotis lucifugus. The sequence goes on from NW_005871080.1 coordinate 4,121,121, forward strand.
ATGCACAATTAGGTAAGAGAAAAGACGATCATGTCAAATCCTCCTCTCTGACAATTACGAGAGATTCTTGCAAGACAAGTATCATTTCCAAGAAGTATTTAGCATCTTTCTTGCTTCTTTTTATGTTCTAATTCATAACTCTGGAAGTCCTCACAAACCAACACAGTATTTTACATGAGAATTTTTCACGTGTCAGGATAGAAAAGTTTAAATCAGCTCAAGGTTGATGACAATATAGAGAAACAAGCACTATTCTATTTGTCCTCAGCCAAAGGTATGTTTGTTGATTTTAGAGAGAGAGAAGGGGAGAAAGAGAAAAAAATATCAGTGTGAGAGAGAAACATCAATAGGTTGCCTGCCTTACAGGCACTGACTAAGGATCAAATCATGAACTAGGTATGCGCCCTGATCAGGAATCGAACCCACAACCTCTTGATGTAAGGGATGGACACTCTAACCAACTAAGCCACCTATCCAGGGGAGAAGCATGCTTTACTATTGCTGGGACTCTAATATGGTGTTAAAAATTTCAGAAAGTATTTTTTAAATATACACCAAGATTTAAAGTCTCATACCCTGGAGAGACAATAAATCCCAGTGTTATCAGCACAAGCTCTGGATATGAAAAGAACTGAGTCATGTTGTGATTTTTGTCACCCCCTTACTATGTGATTTCAGTGCAAAATATTCCAATTTTGAAAAGTTTTGTACCTGACATCTTTGAAAATAGATAAGAGATGAAAAAACAATAACTAGCCACAGAACATTTTTGGAATTCGGTTGCATTTTGATTGTATTGACTAAATCGCCGACCTCCATATGTAGCATGCAATAAGCATGCTTCAAATATCTATTTGCATCAGGAATTTGAAAAACAGAAATAACTAAGACTCAAACCCAGTCCACAGCTTAATTGGAAAGGAACCCGCGGAAAAACAAGTAACCAGAATATAAAGGCAGATAGAGCCATGCATAGGGTATTGTAGCTGAATGGAAAAGTGAGTGTCTATTTATTCCTGGTGATGCAGGAAACTTTTAAGAGGAGGTGCTGTTTGAGGTGAATGTAGGTCAATTAGGCTATAAAATTAGTTTTGGAATCCAAACACATCCCAAATAAAGGTGTTTAAAATAAATTAATGATAACTTCTTCCCTTTGTTTATTGAATACAACAGAGTGAATGTTTTTGCGCTTCATGTGTACACATTTCCTCATAAAGATGTTCTTCTGTTTATTTTAGCTCCACCCATAGTTAAATGTCAGTATTTGTACTGCTGTTTAAATTATTTGATGACTTCTCATTAGGGATTGGTAAATAGTGATTTCATAATTTAAATACATGAAATTCAGTGCAAAATCAGATTCATGGCAGTCTAGTCATTTTGTTGAAAGCCACGGCCACAGCTCACCAAGCCAGAGGTGTGCTCAGATTGCATATAGAGCAGTGGATGGTGCAGTGATGCTTACTCAGCATGGTGCTCTCTTATCGTGTTTCACCAGTGAAGGTATAGACAGAAAAACTTCGGATCAGAATAGCACAACAAAATAAGATATAAATTACACGAAACCTGATATTTGACATGCATTTTATCTCCTGTTACCTCTTAAAGCCTTTTTCAACAACTGAACTGAGAGAGAACAACTGCCCCCCCCCCCCCCGCCCACCACCAAGACCACAAATTTGGAGTTCATATTGCGTGTGACACACAAAAACTCAGCAGGTAGAAACTGAAATTTCTTAAGTGTATATAAGTTAAATGTTATGCAATCAATAACTAACTAATCTTGTGTCTATTCTGTTGGACTATTTATTCTGGGGCAGTTCTTAATCCTGTAAATATAAATGTCACCCCCAAAGGTGATTGTTATGTCAACATTTTCCAACATCATTGCAAGGACTAGCAAGTCAATATTCATCTGTGCTACCGCATTCCTATCTGGTCACACTTTATTCTTTCCCTACCTTATCCCTTTCTCAGACTCCCGGGATCTCCAGCAGAAAATATGAATGTTTACTGTGCAGACTTTTAATCTGATTGTGATTTATATGTCTCAAAAACAGTCCCTGACTTATACTGTCCTTTCTCAAAATGTTTAAATCTTCCTTCAGTTCTTGAAAATATTGATATCCTTCAATCCAGTAATTCTACTTTTAGAAATCCATCCTAAAAACATCAAAATGGATAGAGGATGCTCATCAAAGTATGATGTTCAAGTGTGAAACACTGGAAACAAACTACATATCCAACAAGATGGGACTGTCGAATAGAATAGTATATAGCCATTAATAGTAATGTTGCTGGGCCTGGCCAGTGGCTCAGTTGGTTGGAGTGTCATCCTGTACATCAAAAGGTTGCAGGCTAGATTCCTGTTCAGGGCACATACCTAGGTTGCTGGTTCAGTCGCGGTCAGGATACATACTGGAGGCAACCAATCGATGTCTCTCTCTCTCTCTCTCTCTCTCTCTCTCTCTCTCTCTCTCTCCCTCCCTCCCTCCCTCCCTCCCTCCCTGCCTCACTCTCTAAAAATCAATGAACACATATCCTCTGGTGAGGATTTAAAAAAATCATGTTGCTGAAGATTGATAAATTATAAAGGAAATATCACTGCATACTATAAAATAGTAAAAATAGATTAGGTTATAAAATCTCACATACTGTATAATCCAAAACTAATAAATATATGCACAAGGAAGACCAAAATTGTGTTACAAAATGTTAACAGTTGTCATTTCTGGGCAACAAGAGTATAAACACTTTTCATTGTCTTATTCACTTATTTTTAAATTCCTTAAGGTTTTCTCAATAGACACACAATTAAAAATATAAAATATATACACATACATAGGATGTTACATCTTTCTCCAAGATTTAGTAAATCTAACCACTACATGCAATCATTTCTTAAGTAGAATAAAACAATACCTATTAATACTCAATCACTACTTAATACATAAAGAAAAGTTATCTTGAAACACTCAAGGACTCATCCAGGTCAGAAAATAAGAATTTTACTCAAAACCCTGATGTCAATACTAAAATGTGTCTATCCCACAACAAGGCAGTCAAATGCTGACACTTCAACTGCGAAGGCCACGCCAGTTCCTGTTGGTTCACATCCTCTTTGGGCTCGCTGTTCTAAACACATTGAACTTGGTTTGTTAAAAAACACTGAATATGAACTCTAACACTTTCAACATAGTTGGCTCGGCTGGGTTAGGACAGGTGATGACATGAGGTCTCACCAAGGCTGTCGACCCCTAAAATTAGAAGAGAGGAGTCTGACTGCACTTAGAACCGAGGGACCCGTTCTGGACCTAAAGTTCATTGGTTCCCAGACTTTTAAACTTTATGAGTCAGCCTGTAGCAAATAAAAATTAAGGGACCGACATAGCTAAAATCTTTATTTTGCTACCTTTTATTCTCCCCATCATTTTATAAAAGAAAAGCACAGTTTTTACATGAAAAAATAAGGGATGCTCACAAAATAAAATATTGAGCTTCTCAAGAAAGATATTTTGTCAGCCTTACATCAAAACATACATGTGACACCCTCTAGTGAACATATCACCAAAAGAAGGTAATCCTGAGATTGGTGAGATTAGAAATCACCAATGTCTGGTGATTTCTCTGAGAGCCTTGCCCTCGGAGGCTAAGGGGGTTTCATAGTCGAACTGAGGAATTTATCATAAAATGAGCCAAGGCACAAAGATTTATTACCTCCCCTTAATTGACATACTCCAGAGAACAATCAAGTAATTGCTTATTTAGTAATCTATTTTAAAACTCTTCTAGAGGGTGAAAGAGGCATCGGAGATCTCTCTCTTCTAAGAGCACACTGTCCATCATCATGGATCTGGGGTTTCATATTAATCCTCACTCAAGGACATTTTTTCCATTGATTTTTTTTTTTTTTAGAGAGAGAGAGTAGAAGGAAAGGAGGGAGGGGGAAAGAGAGAGAGAGAAACATGGATGTGAGAGAGACACATTAATTGTTTGTCTCCTGCATGTACACTGACCAGGACCTGAATCTGCAACCCACGTTTGTGGCCTTGACTGGGAATTGAACCCATCACCCTTTAGAGCACAGGCGGATGCTCTAACCATTGAGCCACTGGTCAGGGCAGATCTGGGTTTTTTTTCAAATGTCCACTATTAGAACTCATCACATAGTAAACTCGGATTCCTAGGTGGCCACCAGATTCCTTTAGTTTTGCTGGAATCCTCCAGCCTAGATGACAGCCAAAACCAAAATATACCTACTGTCCTAGGACATGAAAAACCGAGGCAGCAAGTTTATCTGAGGATTGACACAGATATGTTTTATCCCCACATGGCACAGAGCAACAAATAACCATAAAAGATCAACATCGCAATCCTAAATCTTATTTCTACAACAGCAAAATCTGCTCATCTGGGACAGAGGGAACTGTCTTTCCTGATTGCCCTCATTATTTCCAAAGTCACTCAGATCATCCAAGAACATTCGCTAGTCAAGTCCTGGCTCATTTCTCAAAGCATTTGCATGATGAAAATATGAACTAATCACTTGCTTTTGTTTGTTTCAAAATCATTATGTAGTAGATTAAAGTCAATGAAACTTTTAGCAAGAACCAATGAGCAAAAATAATGGTGAAGTAAAAAGAGACGCACTGCAGAAGGCTGTTTTCAGCTAATAGGCTTTAGGTAATACTTAGAGAAGGTCAACGTTCATAGCCATGTTTTCTTCATAGTTTCTTAATCCAAATTCAAAGGTAGTGGTTTCATTTATGAATATTTTATCGAATGAGAATAAATGCAACATTTTATTTGGATTACACCACTCAGAGAAAGGGGGAAATAGAGAAAGGCCAATAAATCTTAAAGAGTTAATTATTTATACAGAGAAAATTTACTTTGTATGTTGTGACTTGTTTTATTGGTATACTGCAGTTCAATTTAGATTAAGAAGCAGAAAGATTATTGTTTCCCAACAGAGAAGCATCATAAATAAATACAGAAGAGAATTTTTTTTGTATTTGTGCCAAACCATCTACAAATATTCAGAATAAAAACAAAAAATGTTTCTAAAATGTCTCAAGTTTAAACTCTTTAGCTACACTTAGCACCAAAAATTTAGTGGTAGGGCTAATCAGGTCAGGCCTTCTGTCTAGAGGTGTTGCCAACTGGAGGGTTGGTATCATCATCACCCCATTTTTGCTATAATGTTTGATGACTCTTTTTAAAATATTTTTTATTGATTTCAGAGGGGAGGGGAGAGAGAAAGATAGAAACATCAATGATAAGAGAGAATCATTGATTGGCTGCCTCCTGCATGCCCCACACTGGGGATGGAGCCCACAACCCAGATATGTGCCCTGAGCGGGAATCGAAGTGTGACCTCCCGGTTCATAGGTCAATGCTCAACCACTGAGACACACCAGCTGGGCCTGGCTCTTTGGTTCAGCTTAGTTTACCTACAAAATTGTTCCAAATATGTCACATTCTGTGGACAAGAATGTGCTAGCATATAACATGACACTTTGAAGAGTCCTGTTGCAATCTAAATTATAGGATCTTTAATTACCATTACTTGCAATATCGAAGCCAACACCAGAAAAAAAAAAAATATATATATATATATATATATATATATATATATATATGGCTAATATGCTAAGTGTCCCACTGTCCAACCAGTCACTATGATGCGCACTGACCAACAGGAGGCAGACGCTCAATGCAGGAGCTGCCATGACATGCACTGGCCATTTACAGAGAAATAGCACCATGGACCTGGCGCCAACAAACCAACACTCGGCTTCCCCCAAGTGGGACGCAGGCACCCTCCCCCCAGAGCAACAGCCCACCAAATCGCAGCCAATGCTGCCAAGACCCCATGGTGCAAAATGTGGCCCACAACCCAGCCCAGCAATGGTGGCTGTGGCGCCGGGTAATGACATCACGTAGCAACGCCCAGCTTCCTCTCCCTAGCAACTAGCCTCCTTGGAGTTTCTTCAGCTCAGGAACACGACTTGCTTTATAGCAAGGTGGAAACACTTTACACTTTAACCAAATGTCTGTGAAGCATTTTCCCGTGCCTCATCTCATTTGATCCTAACAGAAGTCCTGGAGTAGGTAGATAGGAGACGGGGTGGAATCCTATTTTTTCATTAGCCAGAAAACAGAGATTTAGAAAGCTTAGAAACTTGAACCGACTGAAAAGAAGAAATGGTGGACCTTGAAAATGACTTCAGGTTTTCTCACTGCACAGAATATAGTCAAACACTGCTGCAGTTAAATATTTTACCCTTTGTTCTTCCTACGTGATCTATAATAATAACCTGCTTTGTGTTGATATTTACTGCTGTGTTGCTGACAATTACCTGAAAGAGAAGTTGGGGTGCTTCACTGGGCTAGAAAAAGTTTAGCTAAATCATAAAGCAGATCTCTAATTAAGCAGTCACGTGTGTGTTTTGATCCATCATTGTCAATCATGAATTTGGTTGATACTTCTATTATAGAGAAATGGTGAATAGCGATATTAAAATATTTCTTCTAATTAATTTCCTTTCAGTGTACACAAATTCATGCACTGGGCCACTAGTAAAATAATAATAAGAGAGAAATCTAGAAAAAAGTTTCATTCCCTGGCATAAAGAGGTAGGGTGGATGGATGGATAGATGGGTGGTTAGATGGATGGATAGATGCATAGATGGTTAGATGGATAGATAAGTGAATGGATGGATTGTAGGAAGAATTATGAATTCTCACAGTATGAAGTCAACCCACAGCCATTTGAGAAGTTCCAACAGATATCACTTTGTAACAGTTTAAGTTGACTCCAATAAAAGTTACAGAATAATGCCAGACAGTAATAAAACAATGCCAGCTATAAGAATGTTCCATATTTTGGATGTTCTCTAAGATAGAAGTGAATTTTTTTAGTTTGAAAATCAATTTGACCTCTCCACCCACCACAGAGTTGACTCTGTCCTTAGGTCTTCCCTGAAGTGCATTCTGCTATGAACAGATCTATGAAATATTTCCCCCATTATTTGTAAACCTCAACTTATTTCTTAATTTACTTCCAGAATTATAAAAATAATAACTATCATTTATTGATCCCTAAATATGTACCAGCTACTATGTGATGGACTTCGTATATATAGTCCCATTTGATGCCAATAAAAATCCTATACATACATTTATTAATTCAACATGGATTTATTATGTACCTTCTATGTATCAGACAATGTTCTCAGAACTTTGAAATTATTATGTGACAAGAACAGACAAAAATCTCTGCCTGTATAGAAAATACATTTTAGTCAAGTGGGTAAAGGGGTAAACAATGAACTATTATTATTATAATCATCCTTACTTTGAAGATAAATATTATAATATTTAGATAATTAAATAACTCTCAAAAAATACATGGACAGTAAATCACAGGCTTCAGGATTCAAATCCAGGACTCTAGATGGATGGGTGGATGGATGGCCGCAAAGCCTGTGTTTATCAGCATTAGATCATACTGCCTCTACTCTTGGAATTGAGCTAGAAGAATTGCCAAGTACTTGGGGCCCAAAGTTGACTGTCCAAGATATGGTGTAACTTAACTTACTACATGGTAGACATTGTCAGATGCCAGTCATCTTCATGACTGCTGAATAAATCCAAACCTTTTTGTCCCCCCATCTGATATCTATAACCTTCAACTAAGATCAAGGGGAGCCTGGCAAACTTTACTTAATGCAATTCCAGTCCAACCCCTTCCAGGCATAAGATAGGATTATATTCCTCCTCCCCTTTGGTTATAAATATGGGGTAATTCTGCTTGATGTGCTGTGGTATAATGAATTTTTCACTCACATCATGGATTATTTAATTTCTAATTCACTACCTCTCAGAATTCTCTCTTTCCTCTTGTATTAAGCCTAGAAATGTTCAAGATGTCAGTGGCTCCTCTGCTGTTCTGTGATGGACAAGGAGCATGAGTAAGAATAAAACTTTGTTCTTTAAGCCCCTGGAAATTTGAAGAGTTGTGTTATACAGCATAACCTAGCTGGTCCTTCTTTTACCTGGACACAGGCAATTCCTAAATCTTTTTCTCTTAATTATGATGATGTAGCAGTAAGGTAAATTGAATAAAAGTGAGCAGCCCACCATCTAGGAAGTAACCATATGATATTTGGTAGAGGAGATATTAGAAAATGAAGAGAAAATACATGCAGAGAATTTTGAGGGAAAGAAAAAAAAACATTATGAGAAAAATATATCTTAAAAATACCAGTAAGCAAGGAAAGTGTGTGCAATAAAATAAATGGAGAAATTCTTCTCTCTGTTCAAGCCAAGGAGTTATCACCATGCAGAATCTAACCTTAAAATAAAAAAATAATAAAGCTGAATATTTAATGCATTTGTTTCTTTGTATTTTTCTCATCAGCAGGTCTCTTCCCCAATTAAAAATAAATTCTGGGAAACCAAGATATAAATAACTGTGATGTGCCTGAATGTCCAAACCTTTTAATAAAATTAAAAATGTGACACTCAAATCTGCTATGACTTATTTAACACACAGAGCCAGAAAGGCCTTCAAGAACCGACACCACCTGCATTTACATTTTCCAAATGAAAAGTGAAAAAGGAACAAATGCGGTCTCATTACTTTCCAAAAAGGGCAAGATCTTTACCACAACAGTGCCTATTGCACCAGATTATCAAATACAGACTCACACTGTACCTTCTGAAAAATACAAAATATATACACAGAACAGAGTAAAAAGACTCCACACAGCTATGCTTCACCTTCAGTAACTCAGGTGTGAGAGAAAAAAGTTTATGTCACTAAAATACAGGAAATTGAGTAATAAGAACAAAGGAAACTTGCCCTATTAAGGTTTCATAAACTGAAATTACTCTTGTGATTTGTTTTAATTTACCTTTCTTATAATGCTTAATTCTCATATTTTTAAAAGTAAGTTGCATTGGCACCTTTGTTAAACTTTAGCCTTTTGATGTAAGAAGTCAGTTTCTGGCAGCATTGCATTAATACCAATTTCATAATACTGAATTCAAACTTTTTCATTGCTCTAAATAGAAAAGAGGAAGATTATATAATGGGCCCTGGTTTATAAAAACATAGGTCCACAGCTATAGATGAGAATAACTGAAAGTACCTAGAAGTTGGTATTTTCAAACCCATGGGAAAAGTGTTTCATGTATATCAACTGCAAGCATCAACTACAAGGTACAGGTGCCTTCTAATTAACTGTTATCCAGTTATGATGCAGCCAATGCAAGCTTGCAGTGAATGTCCCATAGAACAGGAAGCATCAACAATGAAGTACAGATTGATGTTCACTTGTCTAAAGAGAGGGGCTGGACTAATTTGCGAAATTATGGAAACCTTAAAATTCAATCATATTTGTTCCTATTACCAAAATTCATTTGACTTGATGTTTTTCAGTCCAAGTTCCGTAGATAAAAGTTCCAAAGTAGATGGGACCCTTCACATAAGTCATAACTCCTGATGCACACTTTTCCAATTAGCAAGAACAAGACTTTGTGGAATTATATCAATCAAACAATAATCAAAGATATGCCTCACACAGTTTACATGCCCATAAAGCTACTATTCCACAACAGTGAACCATGCACTTAGAACTGTTAAAAAGAACATGGTGGATGCATAATGTAGTACTTGTGTCATGCTCTGCAGATAGTTCTTGGTTAAAATAAAAGATCAATCAAATATTCCTCTCCTACAGATTAATATTGAAACTTAGCTTAGCTCATTTGGACAGAATATTAATTTGATGAAGGTGGTCTATTCTCTACTATGTGGCCCAGTGATGATCACTTTTTATAGTGCTGCCACGGAACAGTCCTGATCTTGGACAGTCCTCTGCATTGTTTCTGTAATATTCTCAGCCTCAAACTAGTAACTCATCATATATAATTAACATATATGTCTTAAGTGAATGTAGCGTTGTGTGTCATGCATTATAGATAAACCAGTAGAAGGTAAAGAAACATGTTTACTGCACACCTATTATGTGGAAGGCTCTTGGAGCACTTTATATGCTATTTCACTTGGCACAGCTCTGTGGCTATTACGTCCATTAGACAAATGAGGAAATGAAGGCGTGGAGAGTCTAGTCACATGTGCAGAGTTGTCAAGCTATTAAATAATGCATGCTACTTCAAACTCATGTTGATCTGAATTTGTGCTCTTCCCAACATACCACATAGCTCACCTACCACTACATATTAAAACCTATTTTTTTCTTTTCCAAACCCTTAGCTACTATCTACCAAGAGTAGATATCACTCTAACAGTCCCATTTACAATGTATACACTTTCACATCAGGTTTTTTTTTACCCCTAATTGGATATCCTCCTCCCTCCCTAACATTGCAAACATTACTCTCCCTTCAAAAGCAATTTTCTACATGAAGTCTCACTTCCCCACCAGCCTATTCCTCTCTCACTGTGAATTGCATAATTTGGCTTCTGTGAGCAAAAATTAGTTTGGGGCATGTCCTTATTTGAACTGTTTTCTAAGTAGACTATTATTTCAATCCCAGTCACATAAATTCTTGTATTTTAGTTTTCCTTGAATTCCCCAGTTCTTCTCCTCAGTGTTGATATGTCATAAGTATAATACAGATGCTTCAGAGCTATTGAAAATGCTAAGTCTATGCCATGCTAATTACGTCTCCATCTTCATGAATTGTATCATTTGACTCTTTTATAATAAATTAGGAGATGATGTCATGTATAAAAATTGCACTGGACTGAGAGTCAAGAGACCTCAGTTGACATTCTAGGCAATAAACTAGTTGTGGCATGTGGGACAAGTAATATAACTTTAGTGCATCTCAATTTCTTCATCAGTAAAACAGAGAACTTAGACTAGATGTTACCTAAACAGAATGCTTATCCTTATATATTCTAAAAGGTGTCTCTACAGAGGTATTATAATGGTGGCTATGTACTTGTGCAGCCAGACTTATCCAAGTTTTTCTCCACTCAGAGTTGATGCTTCTTTAGTGTCTTCTGCTCCATGGAAAAGGTCCAGTTGATTCAGTATGAAAAACATAGACATTAGCAGAAGCTTTTTTCAAATTATAGTCAGTTTCCCAAAGCAAACCCCTACCAGCCCACCTGGATATGTTTAACACATCTGTTTCAGGAAATGTGATTTGTGAGCAAAAATCAGTGTTCTCTATTCTGAAACTCGAATTTCCACCTATGCATAATGCTCTATGAGTTAAATAACAGGTTCATGTGTGAGACTTGAGTCAAAGTCAGTTCCATCTCACCAACCAAACTGTCTTTCCTTATACTATAGCTTTTACTTAAGGCATCCACATGTGTTCAAGGTGGGAGATGTATTCAATTTTTTTAAATGGTGTCATCATCAAGTTTACTATTAATATAAGAAATACCTATATTTAATATAAGATCATGTGTCAGAGGTAAATCTTTCAATTAAATCAGCACAAACAATAACTACAAGAGGAGTAATAATAATTAAAATGGCATACAGCATTCATTACAAACTATTTTTTCTTCATACTAGCTTTCTTTTATTCATTGTCTTATTTACTCATCCATTCATCCATCCAATATGAAGTTACTGAGCATCTACTATGGATCAACAATTGTTCCAGCTGCTAAGTTTCAGTTTTGTGATATTAGATGAAGTTCAAGAAATTATTTTGTTTAGAACATGCTATGTAAATGCAAAAACTAAGCCACTTAAAGAAAATTTTCCTATAGAGAGAAAGCAAAAAAACCCTTATATATAAATGATAGGAAAAAGTTCCTCAATAGTCATTTAAAAAGAAGGAAAATGACTAAGAGTAGGGAAGACATTAACTTAATCTGCACAGGAAAAGAAAATTATGGTTAATGTATTGGGTAAAGTCATGTCCTCAGGAAAGACTAAAAAACATTCCATATCACCTCAGTCATATACTTTCTTTGAAAAAGATAACCATAGCTGTTAATTTCATCATATCTTATTCTTAACAGGCAAAATGTAAATACATTACATACATTTTCGATGCATTAGAGCCATTTTCCTATTCAATAACTATTTCATATCAAATAGCAACCAAATTTAGCCCACTAGATTTATGTTATGCCATATTACCTCCTGTGCTCTATCCAATATGGACATACCTTGGTACCAATGCACTTTACAACTAATAAATTATTCAATCATGAATAGGTACTCCACTGAGAAATCATTACCTTTCTTGATAGGTTCAATTAACCTGACATTTTATCTTCAGCGAGTCAAATAGTGTTGGAGATCTTGATAACACTAGTTACAAATGTATACACTGCATAGTGAAAAGTAATGTCTTAGGTAAGCAAAGGTTTTATTCCTTGTATGTGCTGTGGCATTTAGTTTTATAATCTTTCATATTTTTGAATACTTTACATAAACTGTCTTTCGAATTAAAGGGAAAAGGCAACAAAAGCTCAAAGCCCATAGTGATATCTCAGAATATTCATGCCCAGAACAATTTACTCTCACAGAGCCCCAAACATTTCTAGAAAAAGGGAGCAAAGGGGAACTTTGAGTATCTTGTAAATGTGTTGATTTATTTTACTCAGTTTACTTGTGGGGAGTTGTTGGTTTTCTCTTTCTATAATTAAATTTAACAAAGCTAATGACAGGTCACTTCACATAATTTAGTTAATTTTCATAAGCATCCTACAGTGTACATAATAGTATCATGTTATTATATAGAAGAAGGAAAGGCTCAGAGAGGTTAAGTGACTTGCCATGTGTCACCCAGCCAGCATGTGCTGGAAGTAGGTCCAATTACCAGACCTGTGCTCTGAGGACCTGCACAGCTGGCTAACTGCCTCACTTGGTTAGAGCACAACGCTGGAGAAACCAGGACTATCTGTTAGATTCCTATTTGGTCAGTTCGCTTAATAAAAAGAATTCTACTCCAGACACACTACCAATGTGTTCCATCGGTCATTCAGGGAACCAGGTGAAAATGTCTGCATGACCCACTGTGTAAAAATTTATCACTGGTGGCAAATACTTCATGTTGAATTCTGATCCCATGGTGTTCCTTGTTCTCACAACATTAGTAACAAAGAAACAGAATTTCCAGAGGATGAGGCCCAGAAATCAGGATTTTAAAAAGATTCCCAGGTGATTCTAATGTGCAGCCAAGGTTGAGAACCACTGTCATAGAGGATGAATAAATATATTGGTCAAAATACATAGTTGGCATTCTTATGAGGGCTGTTTGCTGGGACATAGTAATTCTTATGTAAGTTTTTTTTTAGTTTAGCTTAATGAGAAATGTAACTATCACTTGCTGGAATCCACGAAGCAGCATGCTAATAATCACATAATTAAGTCCCCTCTCTGGGACTCTGATCATGTGAAGTAAATGAATTTGTGATTTCCACCAAGTGGATTTGTTAAAGGAGGCACCATCCTATCAAATTATGTAAATAATTCAAAACTTCTCCTTGTGTATCCCTCCCTGCTCTTTGTAAATCACCCAACAATTTGCAAAAAATAACCAAGGGAAATGTTTTGGGTGGGCTTTTGAAGATATTTTTAGCTAAAGTGGTGGAGGTTTAAAATACAAGCATGGGAGTGTCTGCCATTTAGAGAAATCACCTGCTCGCACAGTTCCATGGAGAAGTGGAATGTTTTAGTGTGTCACTCAGGACAACATGTGGACTGCATTAGGTCAGGTTATAGCAGGTCATGCCACGTGAAACAGCTGAGCCACACATAATCGCAAGCAGTACAACTTGCTCAATGCAACATAAATTTAAACAGGAGGTTTTTTCCTCCTCACAAAAGAGTCAACATCTGCTGTAGATAACAAAATGCCCACACTACCCCACACTGGGAAGGGTTGGTGCTTTGACATGATGTGAATTACATGTAGGTAGTTCAGTACATCTATATTTAGGGGATCTCTAAATATGAACGATGGGTGTGTGGGTACATATAATACATTACCTAAGTGGCAGAAACCTCATGTTTTTAATAGTCCATTTTATAATTTAATAACTGGTGAATTCGAAGCATTTTAAAATACAGCCTTACAAATTCGACAGTAGAGACAATTTCTCGTTTAGACAAACTGGCTTCTGAGTCAGTAGGCCAAACAGTTAATATTCTTATTTAGACTCAAGAAAAAAAGTACAGACATTAAGAAGGCTCGGAATAAAGGAAAGCAGCATTGAATTATGATAAAACAAGAAGTGGGAGAAAGTGAAGAGATGTATTGCAGAATATCACAACAGTTAATTTCCAAGAAAAATCAGGACATATGGTATTACTGGGCACGATTATAGTCCTGAGAACATTAACAGATTTGGTGAGCTCTTCTGGGAATAGAGTCTAACATTATCATTTGAATTACCTTGACTTCAGATCCCACTTTTGACATCAGATTTAGCTTCTCTCTTAAGCCTAGTAAGGACCTTTGAGTAAGGAAAGAAGAAATCTCTTCCAGGGAGCCCCCCAGTGCTGGTCACTCTCACCTGACAGCACACATCTTCCCAGGCAATACTTCCGCATGTCCCTGGGCAGCTCTAATCAAACACGTGTTAGTTTGTAAGTACAATCAGAGCATAAAAGTCTTAAGAACATAGGAACATTTTTACAATGTCTCTTCTGTATTCATCAGTAAATAGGATCAGTTTCATTGAACCAACCTTTGGACAGTATAAAAACAAGGTGAGCATCTCTTTAAAGAGGTGAAATTTAAGTTTCAGAAACAAATTTTTGGCTAAAACAAGTGTAATAGAGCTCTATTATATAGGGCACAGATCATGAGTAAGTCTTAGAAATAACTGACATTTATTGGATGCTCAGTATGTGCTAAGCACATTACCTTACCAAATTAATTTAACATACACATAAGAAAAATATAAAAACAAAAAACATATATTGGTTAAGAAATTTTCCCAAATTCATATAGCCAAAATATGACAGAACAAGAATTCAAATCCAGATCTTGGTGGTAAGAGAGCCACATCTCACAACCAAATACCAACTCTTTTGATGCCCTTTCCTAACCTCACCCTCAATGAGAATCTTCTCTCCATGTCAGGCTAAATATGTCTTTCTGGGAATTCATATTTAGTCCTCAAATTCTTTAAAGTGAGCATATCATATTTCAACAAATACACTGAAAACTTCCTATAGCCAAGGACTTTATAAATTATTTCTTTTTATCCTCCACTTACCTACCTGTTTCCTTGGCACAAAATGGGCATATAATGTTTGCTGCATTTTAATGTGTTCTCAGCCACATCTACTTAACTATTAGTCTCTCTTTGTCCACTCAGCTCTGACAACATCAGAGAGGCAATTGAGGTTCTGAAAATAGAACTAAACTTTAAAAAGACCTGGATTTGGGGTCCAGCTTAGCCTCACATTAGTGTGTGACAACTGAGAAATCAATTTTCTTATTTCTCTGAACTTTGTTTTCCTCATCTGTACAATTGTAACATATACAATCCGTTTCACACAGGTAAAATATTGGCCCCTTTTCCTTTGGATCTTTGTGTATTTTATACAAAAGGCAGGAAAACTTAACTTACAAACTTTGAAGTATCTGTTAGGGATATTAGCAAAATTTTCTGGATTCTGGTATCATTCATTCATTCATTAAGGTGCCTCTTTTGCATGGTCACTCTACTGTAGGATGGTGATATAATGGTGAGCCAAAATAGACTTAGTCCCTGCTCTCATGGTATTCATAACCTAATAGCATTTTAACACTTTCATTATTAAAATATATCAACAATTTCAATTTTTTATTGAGGGAATTTTCAAGAGTCAATTGAGGGAATTTTCAAGAGTCAATTTAAAATCCATCAGCTCTGTGATCCTAATAATTGAATTTTTTATAAAGTAACAAGAGCAAATATTTACCCACACATTTCTGAAATATAACTAGTCATGAGTAGGGCACTTGGGAACCCCAGGGACTGTCATAAAATCACAGAAAATGTTGCAACGTGAAAGTCTTGTGCTCAAAGTATCCTTAGTATAGCCGCACTGTTGTAACTCAGGCCCTATTTTTACAAGGTAAACAATTAGACTAATGTAGAAAACATGGCTTTGTCATCTCCCATTCTTTGCTTTCGATAAGGTTAAAGTAAAGAGAAACAGCCCAACACTTAGATGGTGATAGTTTATATTATATTAAATATCCTGGAGAATTCAAGTCTCAATAGAAAAAAAAGCTGCATTATTATTTGCAGAACTCATCATAGTGAAATGACATTTATACCAATAAGTTTCTTAAACCTGGCATTATCTTAAAAATGTGCTCGTGTTAAATATATCTTCATGCTGTAGCATTACACTTTTATTTACTTTTATTTCTCACAAAAAGATCTAATATGTTTAATGCTAATCATTTTATAGCAACCAATAAAAAGGAATGTAAAGAATGGATTTTTCATAAGAAAGGAAAGAGTTATTGGCAATGGATTTCAACAAATTCCCCGGCTGGCTAAAGATATATCACGCTAGGCAATAGAGTAGATAAACCTCCCATGGCAAACTTTCAAGGCCCTGTCATTTATGGCCATGCTCCCTGTTCTCTCTTGTCTTCTTTGAAAATGCCAGTCGTGTATGGATGAGGCACATGTTTCTTCTGCCAGTGCCTGCTCAAGCAGACAGTTTACTAATTTGTAGCTCAGTAAACCTTTCACTGCACTGAGCACCTTGAGGTTAGCACATCTCTAATCATTATTTGATAACAGAAATCTGCAAGCATCACATCCCTGGTAACAAGAACATTGTATCTTAGCAACCAGCCTTGATATTCAAACAATTTCATTAAAGCGTAGCACCTCTTAGCAGGTGGGTGAGTGCGGGTGTTGATAAACATTTATAACATGATCAGCCATTGTGTTTGCCAACACTGTAATCAGCATGACAAATTTATGAATTTGTTTACAAGCTCCTAGATAGCCAATCTATGTAGTTAAACTATTTTTCAAACTGGTTGGGGGATCCAAATACCAGATACTTGTTTGAAATGGAGAGTTGCTTTAGAAATCTATCAGTTTAAGAGATTGCCAACCTGTGTTTAGTACAGAGACGTCATTAATATTTCCATTGTGGCTTACTCTTCATATAGCAGTGCTAAATATAAATGCTTCAGGAGTAAAATCTAAGTGGGAACTTCTGCTACTTTGAGATTCAAAAGAATCATGTTAACAATAAGATAATAAATAAATAAATAAATAAATAAATAAATTATGAAGGAAATGCAGCTGGAATCTTTTCCTCTCCAGATGGACAGAGCTAAGTGATACACTTTTCGTACCCAGTGATCTATTTTGTTAATGGCTAAAAGAAAACAAATGTGCTGGGACTCCCCTTCATAAAAAGAAGGAAATTTGGGGGTAAGTAATTTACTACCAATTTTAAAATGTATTATGAAAGTATTTATGTAGACATTCATTTAAGGAATGAATGATATGTCCCCAGCATGAATTAGTCCACACAAAATATCCTTTTCTCATGTATTTATTTCAAGCTAATACTTACCTACTATATGGATTTGCATAAAAGGTAATATTCATTTTTGAGAATTTTTTAATCTTTTTCCTAGTGAATAACCAGGAAATGATATACGTGTAATTTTAAATCTCCACTAACCCCATGCTCTTCAAAACCGAAAAGTCTTCTAATCTAGAGAGTACTACCAGGGCACATCTTTTTCTTCATTATGTAACACAGCTCCTAATATTGCTATAAGATCTCAAACCTGTGATTGTTCAAGCGTTGCCAAGTATAAAAGTTCACTAAGGCATGCGCTGGCAAATAGGTAAAAGAAAAACAAGGACTCTTCTACCTTCTGAAGTTTGAACCTTGAACCTACAGCCCACAGTTACAACAGGGCCCCTGGGCTCCTCACCCCTGAACAAGCTATTAATCTACCTGAAATAGGTGAACTTCAGTGAAGCATTATCAAATAGGTAACAAGCTCCCTTGCAAATTAAAACCAGCCATGATGAAAAACAAGTTTGTTGACCTAGCTTGTTCACCATGAACCATGACACGGCAGTTAATAACTACCACCTGGAGAACTCCAGGCTGCCACAGCTAGCACCGCAATGTTCCAGACATTCAAAGACAAAAACATGGAGTGCAGCCTGAAAGACCAACAGCTCTATCTCAAACACGGTTCATAAAACTTCTTCAGGAGGAAAGGAAACAAAAAAATTCAGAATTGTCGTCAGAAAAGACCATGATTATTCTAAAGCAAAGACAACAAAAATTCTCTGAATTTGTGTATATGATACCAGGTCGGGTAGGGGACTGTGTGAGGTGGGTGGGAAGGGGGAAATGAGGCACCATGGTTTGTCTTATACATTAGGTTAACTATTCTACTTACTAATTTAACAATTACTCCTAATTTTCTGGTGCTTCCCAATATTGGTTTCTTGTATGTTGACCACGTGTATAGAAATGATTTTAGTCCAAGGGGAGAAAATAATTCATCTTCTGAGGTGGGATGGGGAAAAGATACAATGGCTGGAACAGAGATACAGTAGGAATCTGGGGTTTACATGGTCTAGTCTTTAAAGCTATTCGTACAAACACTTTCAATCTGACAATTATTTATCAGCTCTTAATATTCATAATCTAATTTTTCTTAAAAATTAGTGATTTCCCATGAGAATTTTAAACTTTCTGTTTCTGTGTGAAGTCTGGAGCAAGAACCAGTGTTTTTGTGATTGTCTGTGTGTGAGTGTGTGTGTGTGTGTGTGTGTGAGTGTGTGTGTGTGTGTGTGCGTGTGTCTGTGTCTGTGTGTCAGTGAGTGTATGTTATTAGCTTATTCTGCCTATGAAAATTCAGTGACTCAGTGTTTGTTGGGCTATTTTTGACAGGGAGATTCGTAGTCATTAAAACGTTAGATTTTTAAAGATACATAATAGAACATAACTAAGGCAACTGTTTCAGAAATAAGTTCCAGAAGCGAGAAAGATTACCTATGTAGCACTCCGCCTTCAGAACAGTGACGTACGTTATGGATTATCTTCTTGTTAAACAAAAAATATAGATACGTCAATACATCATTCCCAGTAACACCAGCTAATGAAGACCAATTTGGGCCGCCTTTCCTGGCCTGAATTTGACAAGTTATATGGCACATTTTAGAGACCCACCTCTGAGAGGCAGCTGCCACTAGGGTTGGGCACCAATGTCAAGGCAGAGCTTCAAGTTTTATGTCACCAACATAGGACGGTATAGACTCTGTATACGGAATTCATCTGATTTGATTTCAAATGCACTTTTCACTCTGGCTCTTCAGACAGAAAGTGTCTGCCAAAATAATTTAGACTTAAAAACATCGCATATGTCATTGGCCATGTGAAAATTCAGAAAGAGTCTGAGAAAGAAAACAGGAAAGAACTGTGATGTGACTAAGGAAGGCGGACACCAGCAGAAACCAGTGCTGCTGTGGTCCTGCTAGGAACGCCTTCCATAATAAGCCACTGAGTAGCTTGCTGTTAGCAAATTGTAAAGACTGAAAATTCCACAGAGTTCACGGTGCTTGATATTTGTTTAGTACTTTCCATCTGAAGGTATGAAGGTGCAGGATAAATATTAACTCCCAGAGTCTGTCAGTTTTGCAGCACTTGGAGTTTGTAAACTCACGGTTTTAGTCATAATTATTCCCTAATTCCATTTTACTTCATTTCCCAGGACAAGAATATGTTTTAATTTTCCACACAGAGTCTGAATACAAATAAAAAGTTTAAGACCCCCATGAAACTTAAACTTCTAACCCCTTCTAACCCATAAAACTCATTCTCTTTTCTAGAATGGAAAAAAAAATCAAAATGGAGTCAAATCAATGCTTGCCTGAATTATCTGCCATAACCAGGAAAAGGTATATACTTCTTGAAGAACTGAAACCTCAGTTTCAAATTTTAAAAATAATGTTCATTGAAATCTTTTAAAATCATATCATAAATGTTCTGGTTTCCTAAGACAGCGGAAACCAAAGATGAGTTTAACTTTTTTTGATTACTCTAAGGCCAGGGATTTTCAACTTTTTTCAACTCATGGCACACACAGACTAATTATTCAAATTCCGCAGCACACCAAAAAATATATTACCTTTTTTGCCAATCTGACCAAAAATAGGTATAATTTTGATTCATTCACACCAGACAGCTATTGTTGTGTTAGCTGTTTTCAGTTTTTACTTGATAATCTAAGGCAGTAGTTCTCAACCTTGGCTGCACATTAGACTCACCTGGGAATCTTTTTAAAATCCTGATTTCTGGCCTCATCCTCCAGAAATTCTGTTTCTTTGTTATGGGGTGAGGCCACAACATTAGTAACAAAGAAACAGAATTTCCGGGGGACGAGGCCCAGAAATCAGGATTTTAAAAAGATTCCCAGGTGATTCTAATGTGCAGCCAAGGTTGAGAACCACTGATCTAAGGGAAAAGAGGTCAGTACCCCTGACTAGATAGTCATGTATTGCATGTTTTAAAAATCCTTGCGGCACCCCGGCTGAAAATCCCTGCTCTAGAGGCCATGTGTGATGAAAAGTGTTGTAACACAGCTCTGACATACAGAGGGCTGTTTGCCCCCTGAGAAAATAGTTCAAATTTCAATTTATTTTTTCTTTTTCGTATCTGATTTTGCGGACCTTTAATTTTTTTTTCCCTTTTCATAAGCTGCCAAGCTGCTCTAAGGGCAAGCTCTACTCCCTTCCACCCAGTAACTTCTAATGTGTTAGCCAAGAAACCAGATACCTGAGCTAAAAGACTGAACTGTCATGCCTGAGGGTTTGTGGCTGTTGACAATGAGTAAAGAACATGACTTTATTACATTTATGACAGCTACACCTTGTAGGGTTTTTTTTATTTATTGTAAACTTCTGGATATAGTTGATCCCATATCCCTAAATAGGTGAGCTATTACCATAGTGCAGAATACATAAGACAAAAATCTATATCCCTACTGTGGTAATTTGAATTAGTTAACTGGTAGGAAGGACTGGTCATAGAATAATATAGTTCAAGTCAATTTAAGAATACTCAATAAATAAGGCAGTAGAGCTGCTGGGTGGTCTCACTTCCTCCCCAACCACCACCACCCCTGTTGTTTTTGTAATGCTAGTTTCTGTTTCTAGAAAACAATCATTCCGAAATCTTCTCAACTGGATTTTCCTCATATTCATTGATTGTTGGAAACTCTGGATCAGAACAATACCTATTATTGTTTTACAAATTGTCTCTGGTTTGCTTTTCCAAATTAGTTTGTCTCTATATTTGCGTCCAGCACCATCAGGCTAGAGCTGAAGTGAGAGAGAAAATACACTACCAGAAAAGACAATAAATCCCAAAGATAAGATCCTGATCTCCAGGGACATGTATAACACAGCAAGGAAAAAAAGGATGAAAATCTTGGCGAGAGAGAAAAAACTCCCGCATAATGTTCACGGCCACATACCTGAAATGACGATACAGGCAACATAGGTCTGTAGGTTAAACTTGGCTGCAGGATGAATGAGGGTGCAACCAATGTTCCTGCAGCAACCTGTTACTGATCATGGAGAGCACCTGGCCTCACTAAATACCTTCCCTGAAACGAGATTCTTAAGTGGTTTCCCAGAGATGTGTCACCTAGACTTCACCAGGAAAACGTGTTTTCCGTCTAAACTAGAACAGTGTTTTGAATATACAAAACAAACTTTCACGCCCCCAGAACCCCCGTTCCTCCCAAATGCCTTCATGGTTTTCAAAGTGCAAATGGGAATCACCTGGAGGATTGGTGGGATTACAGATTAGACTTTAGATTCTGGATTACACATTACAGTTATTCCCACAATGCATCACATAGTCCGTCAGATTTCAGTCGAGTTTGTGAACATAAAATACAGATAAAAATCTTGTGTGACGGCTCACTCAGAGGCTTCTAGATCATCCGTGGAAGATGACTGTGTCCAGTCAGGACTAAGGCCTCACGGACTATAGTCACAGTTGTAACTAAACAAGATTAATCACTACCTATATCTTTGCTGCTGCTGTGGTCTGTGGATCCGCAGCACTGACATCACCTGGGTGCTTGTTAGAAATAAGGAATCTCAGGCCCTGCCCTAGCTGGTTTTGCTCAGTGATAGAGCATTAGCCCCCTGACTGAAGGGTTCTGGATTTGATTCCTGGTCAAAGGCATGTACCTCGGTTGCAGGCTCGATCTCCAGCCCTGGTCAGGGTGCATGCAGGAGGCAACCAATCTATTTGTCTCTCTCACATCGCTGTTTTTGTTTTTTTTTTCTCTCTGTCTCTCCCCCTCCCTTCCACTAACTCTAAAAATCAATGGAAAAATATCCTCAGGTGAGAATTAACAACAACAATAAAAAAGAATCTCAGGCCCCGTCACAGACCGACTGAGTCAGTATCTGCATTTTAACAGGACTCCCACATGATTCTTATGAACATTAAAATTTGAGAAGCATGGAGCTAATAAAAATATGAATATAGAACGCATTTCTATTTTCCATGTACTGTTCTAGAAGCTTATATACATTTACTTAACACACACAGTAAACTCAACAGGTAGGTATAAGAACCACAGTTTTATAGGTACAGGCAATAACATAGTTTCACTAATATGTGAGAGAAGTTAAAAATGGTATTTGTGAGTGGAAATTGGTTTCCCTTCTGATATTCCATTAATGGGCACACAGGGGTTCTTTAGGAAACTTCTGTGAACAGCCGTGGTGACCTTGGTCTGTGACAGTCCTCTCTCTGTAACCTTCCATTCTTGGCAAAGAAGCAATTGACAAAGGAACCAGGCCAGATACTCCTCCCAGGATTGTGGTGGGGGACACCTCTGTGAGTCTGTAAAGGGTCGAAGAATTTGACAACGCAGTCTTTCTTTCCTGCCAAGGTGTGCCTTACCTTGAAATTTGGGACCACCTTAAGGGAAGATGATTTTTTTTTCCTTTAAATTATAGTTGACATTTAAAAAAATTCTCTGCATTACTAAGCATATTGAAAAAGTAGAAAGTGGGATTTCTTGTCTGTTATTCCTGGTAAGGGTCCAAGATTAAAATAATTTCAGGAATAAAATGAAAACAAATCTTGTGATTCCAGCATGAGGAAGGAAGGAAGGAAGGAAGGGAGAAAGGAAGGAAGGAAGGAAGGAAGGAAGGAAGGAAGGAAGGAAGGAAGGAAGGAAGGGGAGAGAAAAGAAAAGAAAAGAAAAGAAAAGAAAAGAAAAGAAAAGAAAAGAAAAGAAAAGAAAAGAAAAGAAGGGGGAAGGAGAGAAAGAGAGGGAGGGAGGGAGGGAATGAGTGGGGGAGAAAAGAAAAAGAATATTCCAAGTTAGATTGGCTTTAGAACCCTACTTTTAAAAAAATGTTTAAGCCATCACCTTTAGTAATGAATGAATAAAAGAAAAAAAGTACTCCACTGGTTATTATTTCTATGTTCATCTTAAGCATGGAATGTTACATATCCTGGGATAGGAAATAATTCTAATGTAATTTCAATGCTTAATCCCTTGGACACAGACCTACCTCATAGTACTGTTCTTCTTTTATTTGACATAAGCCACCTGCCATGGAATTTATTCAGTCAAAACTATGACCAGAATTTGTTCTTTGAGGATTTGAACTCTTTCTTTTATTCTACTACATGGTAATCACTAATAGAAAATATATCTTATTACCTAGAAGACAAATAATAAAAGTATCTCTCCATTATTAGAATTGACATTGTAGTTATGATGATAAGTCTAATTTTATTTTATTTTTTTTTACCATTTCCTTCTATAACACTGGAATTCATTTTAGAGCCTTTAGAATCTCTGGGAGGACAGTCAGATCATTTTGATTGATAAATAACAAAGGATACAAACCCTCAGCAATTTCCTCACTTATTTTTAAGGTACTATTTATAAACATTTTATCTACTAGTATTGCTATGAAGCAAGCATGAGGTATGTGTATAAAAATTCAACACCAGATATTTCATATTTTTATGTTTTATAGTAATATTTAAGAGAGTTTTCTTCATATTATAATTCCTAGATTTGAAGCAAAAAATCATTTGCATGTTGTGCCCATTCTACCTTTCAGATTAAACTCTAAGCATTAACCATGATTATTGCTGGCATCTTTGTAGCAATGAGCCTCTGAGATTTTTATGCAAAGCCCTGAAGAATACACCCAGGGTATCATTAAATTAGGCAAGGCTGGTTTTCCTCTGTGTTTACTGAGTGGAGCACGCAGTCTCTGATCTTCAAAGTGTATGCCTGGCTAGGCAGTCATGCCCAGTTTTCACAATTTATCTTTCCCTTTAATGACTTCCCTTTAATCTCAAGGAAATACTCTGTTTCTTACTTTCACATGAATATCCTTTACCTGGGAAAGTGGAAAAAAGATGATAACACTTGTTTAAAATTAATTTCTTCCTTTTCCCTCAGTGTGGTGTATCTAAAGAAGCAAAACTTACTGAATCAAGTTTAATGACATAGTAAATTCTTCCTTTCTGACAATACTGTGGTTTAATTCACTAGTGCACTTTAAGCTTTTGCCTTCAGCATCTGATGGGTCATTAGTCTGTATGTAATCCAGCAGCCAGACTCCGCAGAGTCTAAACTCCATCAGCAAGCACCAAATGGGTAGTTTCTGAAATATGACTGGTAGGTCAAGTGTCCTGAAAAAGAGTGCCTTGGGCATCCCAGATGGAGAATAGGGCATGACAAGCAACAAACTAGGATAGAATTTGATGCTGGCACTCACTAAAGACTTCATTCATTCTAACTCACTAAACAACTGTTCTCCAAATGATGTGACTTCCACTTTTGATGTTTCTAGCCAGTAGGTCATGCAATGAAATTGGTTGCTATGCGCCAAAAGGCTTAACAAACATACTATGTCACTGAGTTGAAGATATTCTAATCACGTTTTACCCCAAGAATCATTGCCTAACATCACCAAACAGTCTATGGAATCTGTCATCCTAGACCAAAACAGGCTAATTACTGCACATCACCCCCACATGTGAAATATGCTCTCTGCTGGGTCATACAGTCCCTTTTCTCTGCCAGCATCCTCTATTGCTGAAAAATAGAGAGATACTATTAAAATTCTTCCATAATTTCACATGCAATTTGGAAAAGCCATTTTTCTATCCTATCTTTAGTATATGAAATAAGAAACCTATCCAAAACTATTTACTATAGTTTTGCTATGGTGCTGCATTCACTCATTTATTCAAATAATGTTAGGTACTAAAAATAGATATAAAGTTTGCAGTCCCTGTCATCAAGAGTAAAACAGGTGATTTTACATGTTGGAGAGAGAGATATTTTCTTTTTGACCTGAATCATCATTATCATCATCAGAATCATCTTATGTTTTTAAAGACTTAGTATAAAACACACTACTCTAGACACTAGAGAAAACTGCAACCTGACATTATGCTTGAGGAAAAAAAATCCTATACCTCCCTCTAAAATGGGATTTGCAATGTTCTATAAAAAAACACATGTCTCATTTCATCATGGTGTCATCTTAGAAGAACTTGGAAGAAAGACTAGACTCAATTGTTGAATAAAACACTTTTATTTCATAACTTAAAAGCCAGCACCTAAAATTGCTGGTTGTTCGTGATCCCTATGAGCAGAGGAGTAGTAAGGGCCACGGAAGAAGGAACAGTATAGAGGACTTGGATTCTGAACAAAAGACTATTGTTAAGAGGACGAGAAGAAGAAGAAAGAAAAACAGGGAGTCTGAAAGAGAAGTGAGTAGAGATAGAGCAGGAGGGCAGAGGAAGCCAGAAAGGAAGAGCAAAAGGAGAAGAGAAATTGAAGAGTGGGTGGGAGGAAGAACAAGTGAGACGAGCATTAAACTGGAGCACATGCCTAAACCCATAAAATTAACATATTGCAAATAATCCAGCACTTCCTCAGAGAGAGAACAAGGGGTTGGATCAAATTGCAGGGCCTTGGACGTGAAAGCCAGTATCCCGCTGCAGTAGGCAACCTCTGAAATGCTCCTTCCTCCTGATATCCTCGTCCTTGTATAATCCTCTCCCCTTGAGTATGTGTTGGACCTCGTGACTCACTTCAACAGAACAGGGTGAAAGTCAAGGGCTGTCTATTCCAAGGTTATTACCAAAAAGCCCTGGCTTCCATCTTGCTTGTCCTCCTTGCTCTCTCCCTTGCTCATTCTCAGGGATGTCACTTGCCATATTGTGAGCTGTCCTGTGGAAAGGGCCATGTGACAAGAAACTGAGGGAGACCTCCGGCCAACCACTAGGGAGGAAATGGGGCCCTCAGTCTAATAGCTCGCCAGGAACTGAAGCCTGCCAACAGCTACCTAAGTGAGCCTAGAATCCAATCCTCCCTGAACCAACCTTCAGACGAGACCACACCCCTGGCCAGCATGATGACTGAAGCTTGAGAAGTCTTTGCGACAGAGGTACTTAAGCAACCCTCAGATCCTGACCCACAGAAACTAGTAACTAATAAATGTTTGTTGTTTTAAACTGCTAAGTTTTAGGGTAATTTGTTAGACACCAATGGATAAGTAAGATACACATTTGATATGAATGTGACCACTCTGCCCAGGATGGACTCCAGGTTAGTAGGTGGATCACTGAGGCAGCCCTAACAGATTTAATAACAGAATTGCGAAGGCCCAGCCTCTGATAATCATAATAACCTGCTTTAAAATAACAAACTTACTCATGTTTCACAGTCTTCTGAGTATGAGTGCCAACTACGGTCCAGGTATTAACTAACTGTGAGATAATGGCCAAGGCATTTAACCCCTCGGAGACACAGTCTTCACATGTAGAAAACAGGGCTAATAATTATCCCTGCTCGTCATGCCTGTCATGAGATTGACTTGAGGTCATGTAATTGAAACTACTTAGGAAACTCTGAAGTTAGTCATAATGTGAATACTTAAGAGACGGCTGCAGCCCCACTCATGGGATTTCTCTGGGCTAATAACATTTTAAATATTTGCAACTCCTTAAAAAGTATTTCCTCTTTTTTATGAAGCAAAAGATAATATCTCGATACTTCTTAAGTTTTGCCACAACTGCCAATGTCTCATTTTCATTTTGTTTTTCCAGATCTAAGGCTTTATTCTATCAATGTCTGTCTTAAAACTGGTCATGTGTTGTATATTGAAAATTTGGTTAAGTAATTCTAAGGTGGTTCTTTATTTTAAAGGTGTATGTTTTAGGTGAGGTTCCCTAGAAACAGAGTCTGAGATAGAAATTCTTGTTCAACTGATTTTTTAAAGAAATGTTTGCAGGAGGAGAGGGAGAAAAAAAATAGGAAAAGAAAGCTAGATGAGAACATGGGCCCAGATGGTGACTAGCTTCAATTGATCCCACGAAGAGGCTAAAACCACACCCTGAGACAGTAGGTCCACATTGAGACAAGAGGTGGCCTTGACATGGTTAGCATCTTCCCAGTGACTCATGGGGCGATTCTCCAAAGAAGGAGCAGCTGTGAGCACACCAGCCATACTCAAAGAAGCTGGGGAGTATGTACCAGCCACTGAAGGGGATGTAGGCAAGGTACCAACAGCATCCACTACGGAGTATATATCACATGCTTTCTCATGGAATTTTATTGTCATTTCTGCAAATAGGTCTTAAGGTGCTAAAGAGTTTCAGCATTTGGTCACTTTCATCCCAGCTGTGTTAAATGATAGCAGTGTGGGGAAAATAAAGATCTGTCCCTAATTAGAGTTACAAAACTTGATTCAACTCAGATAACCAAAGAAAGGGAATCAGTGGGAGACTCTTTTCCTCCTAAAATATAACCATCAGGAAATAAATACGAGGGACTCAAGCGAGGCTGAGGCCAGTAGGGTACCTGGGGAGAAAGGGCTCCTCAACAAACCCAAGTGGGAAAAGAATCCAGGGAGATGAAGGGGGAGAAGAGTTGAGTGTGAAGAAGCCATGAGCTCAGGGTCCTGAGAGAAGCAAAGGCAACAGAAGTCCAAGCCAGAGCCCAAGAAGGAAGGGTAGAGGACAGTGGAGAGGAAGGGAAGGGATGATGGTTTTTATTTCAATGAGAATGTATCTAATCAGTTTAGAATCAGAACCACGTCTCCTGCCAAAGCACACCTCTGCCGTTCCTGTCAAGTTTGTCTCTGTTTCTCAAATCCGACATGGCCCACTTTTTCCCTTATAAATTGTTTACATTTGCAAAGCTCAGTCATGAAACAGAAGATGGTAAAACTTCTGTTTATCTCAGGGCTATTACTCACACTTCAGCCGAAGCTTCCTAAAACATTATTGCTCCTGGTAGCATTGTAGGGGGTATTTATTGGAATGTACTTTGACATCAGTTGCCTAGAAAAAAGGCTGAAGCTTCGGAATGCAGAGGCCCTGTAGAGAGGAACTCGAACAGGAAAGTGGAGCCGGGGGTTCATGCAGGATGCAGGCTACGCAGGCTCCCAGCCTGGCCTCCTCCCAGCATGGATGCATGATCATTGACAACCCTCATTTCTGCCTCTGACATTAATTAATTTTGGCTTTTTTAGTATATCTGAAAAAAAGATTGCAGATTCTCTCATGAATAAAACACCACAGTGGCAATGCTGTTTCAACGAGAATTCAGTCTCTTTCCATCATTCTCAAACATAGGTTACCACTTTTTAAAACTACTTCATCTGGGGAATGTTTATGTATGATAAAACGAAAATGTAAACGTGGGTTTAAGGTGATTGCCCCGCTTACTTTATATAACAAAATATCTGCTGCTTTTCAAACTTATATTGAAACAGTATGTTAGTTCTGTTCTGACAGTATATAAAGATACTGGCTTTCACAGACACATAAGCAAAGTCTTTTTTATGAGCTCATAAAGACTAGACTTAGGAATATTTAAGTAGTGGGTAATTCATAGAACAATATCTTTAGTCATTCAGCTAACATAGAGGGCAACCACAATTTATTCTTCTTAGATCTCTTCCTCCCATTTTTTTATATGCTTAGAAGGTGAAAGGTATTTAGAAAAGACCTACATACATTTTTTTTTTATTATTGAACTATCACAGATGTGCTCTCCTGTGGGACTCCCCTCACTCTGTGCTCAATATATGTTCGCCCACTTCAGAGAAGATGGTGAAATGAACCCAAAATGCCAGCTTACTATTTGCATTATAAATGGAGGCACAAAAGGGTATTTTAAAACTTTGGTTGATCTGGCATATCAAAGATTTCTTTCTAAGCTACTTCAGTGACTGCATTGAAGTAAACTGAAAGCAATAGCTTAAGAAGTGGCAAAAAAAGGGTGGGGAGAGTAAAGTCATAAAAATTAACCCCACTTATTCCCATGGGAGTCTTCACTTGATCTCCACACCCAGCCCCCTTTGTGAATCACTTTTGTTTCTTACTCTCTTCTCTATTCACAGGACTCAACAAGGAAGAAATCTGGAGTTTTCTGAATTCAAATGTTAAACTAGTTCTCACTGGAGTACAATTCATTTTCCATGTCTTGCTAAATTTGCACACAAGCTTCTAGCAAATAGTGTAACTCCCATTTTTAATTTTCTTGAGCTCATTACCAATAAATATGGCAGCTTTGACTCTATTCTGCATGTTGCAATGTCTTCCATTTTCCTCTACTTTATAAAGTACCCAATAAAATTACCAGTCATTACAGTGTTTACCTGAGACTCAATATCAGCGAGGCTAATGAAATTTCAATAAGACCTTTCCATGTCTTTATGCTTAAAGCTTTCTAACTTCCACTTTGACCTTCACAGCTCTGTGGGTTTGTTTTCTGTTTTCAAAATGGAGATCAGGCCTCCCTAGGAATCATGAGAAAGTTGAATGGGGTTGAAGAGAAGTGGTATTTGAATTCTACTAAATAGCTACTGAACACGGTAGACTCTTCCATGGGCTCCTGCAAACTAAACCCATCAGAGTCCCTAGGAAGAGGCAAAAGTTGCTATGTGGCCTGGGCAGTGCCCGAAGAAGGAACTGGACTTCTCCTTTTTAGGGGCGGTTGATATGTAAAGGCTGAGAACTCTTCATGGGCTCAGAAGATTGAGAAATGCAAAATTCAATACACAGAATATGAAATCTTATTATCAGAACAGTAGGGGGAAGGCAGCTTTGGTCACCACCTTTTTTTCTTTTCTTTTTTAAAAAATATATTTTATTGATGTTTTACAGAGAGGAAGGGAGAGGGATAGAGAGCCAGAAATATCGATGAGAGAGGAACATCAAATCAGCTGCCTCCTGTACAACCCCCCCTGGGGATGTGCCTGCAACTAAGATACATGCCCTTGACTGGAATCGAACCTGGGACCCTTCAGTCCGTAGGCCAACGCTTTATCCACTGAGCCAAACCGGTCAGGGCTGGTCACCACATTTTTAAAAGTAAAATACATACTACTACTGAATATGTCTTCAAAAAACAACGTATCTCAAAAATGAAAAATTATGCCCCTATTTGATTGTTTGCCATTGCCAAGAATATTTTAACTATGCTATTTAGAGAAGATGCCCTATCTTCCTCTCATATTACAATGTAAGAGTATTTAGACAAAATTAGTATAATATCTGACATATTTCCACCTACAATATGAAGCTCCTTAAAAATGATCCCAAAATTTGCTTTTTTCTCACACTTTATCATACTTGGTACTGATAGGAAAATAACTCACCTGGGAATGGATACAAGTCTCTCTGTTCCTCTGATATTTGTTTCAATAGCAAAGCTTCCCAGATATGAAAATGTGAGGACATAGAACTCTGGTTATACTTCCACCAAATATTTCAGTGTTATACTTTGAAAATACATACAAACTTGTCCCCAACCTTCTGAACATTCACCTATCCACACACCCCAACTACCATCCAAAAAAAAAGAAAAAAAGAGATATCACCACAGATTTAGTAAAATAATATTAAGATTAAATTGTGGATAACACTGATCAAGTAAAATGCTAACATTGCTATTTAACAATATGGAGCTTATTAGACCAGAGGTACATCTGTCTCTAATTAAGTTGGGAAATATAGTATGTAATCATTTCAGTTTCACAACAAAATTCATTTTTTTAGGGTGGTTAGATACTCGATTTGCATTTGACAAACTACTGTCTAATGCAAAATTTGCCTCCATGTTAAGCCCAGAATACTTAGCTATCTGTCAAATTATTTCAGTACTGTCTTTAACAAATCAGACCATTGGAAAGACATCCAGATGTCACTAACTTAGGTATCACACCTAGCCAAATTGCAGCCATAATATGAACTTCAACTGTGAATCCTGAAAGTACTTATTCATGGACTATCAATTTGCCAGCTCTTTTAAAGTACACGTTTCTAAAATAATCATAGATATTGGTATTTTCTTAGAACTGCATAAAACTTCAAATTGCATTTGGTAATGACTCATTCTAGAGGAAAACTTTAGTAATGTTCTATTATTGCTACATATCCCCATTAGAAACACCTCACTCAGTATCTTTCTCTCTCTGACACCACGTCCTACCTACTTCCTCCAGAGTTCTGAGACTCAAGGCCATGTTACAATGACCTCTGCCATATTTCACCAGGATGTCTTTCCAACGTCGGCACTAAGTCTTCCTGAAAACACATCTCACTTCAATTGTCCGTCTAAATTTCTCAAGGGAAGTCTGCCTGACAGTCAGAAGGAAACAAACAAAACTCCATAATAACGTAAAGGGGGCTAGAACCATTATATTTGAAAAACCCTGTGGAAGTCTCAATCCCAGTTGGCATTTCTGTAAATTGTTCATCTTACTGAGGTTGTAAACCAGGTTGAGAACTGGAGGACTTCCGGCTGGTCCTGAAGAAGTAATTTTTATAAGGAATAATAATAAGACTTTGTCAATGTTAATATCTGTTTGGTTAAACAGTTCAATCCACTTAGAAATGAAAGGGGGGAAAACTCCATGACAGTTTCAAAAGCAAATAGTAAGGAACGTGGTAAACCTTTGATTTGTCATGGAAATAAAGTCTCCCAGAAAGTATCTCTGTATTAATTAGTAGAATTTGAAATTTAAAAATACAAAAGTCACTACAAAGTGGAATTTTACTTAATCTCTTCACCTCCATAAAGCTGAGGCACTGTCAAACACAGCCTATTTTTAAATAGAAGAATGAAAATACATTTATTTTCATTTTGAGAAGAATTTTATCAGACTTCCTAATCAGTATAGCTTAAAAGTTTATTTAGTATAATTTATTAAGATTCCATATAAACCAGAAGTCAAAAGG
Organism: Myotis lucifugus; assembly: GCF_000147115.1. NCBI lineage: Eukaryota > Metazoa > Chordata > Mammalia > Chiroptera > Vespertilionidae > Myotis > Myotis lucifugus. Next base: position 4,153,395 of record NW_005871080.1, read on the forward strand.
TCGCTTATAAATCTTTATATTCAAACTACCTTATTCAGTAAATATAGAACTATTGGAAAATTGCTATAAATTTTATATATTTAGACATAATAGAAGAAAAAATTGTTATAGAAAAAGGTCCTCTCCTGCCATCCTTTCACTTGGGGGGGGTGGGGGGTAGGAGAATACATGCTAAGGATGGAGAAACACACAGTGCTTTTGAAATTCAAAAAGATCAGTCTGATACTTAATGACAAAGGTTTTATTGTTCATTTCTAACCCTGTCTGAAAATAATCCCAGATTTCATTTAAGTTCTGCCATAGTACTAAATATTTCAGGAGGCAATAAAATCTAGGACAGTCCATGTTGCAAAAACTGCTTTCAGCGTGCCTGATAAAAATGACAGCCCCTCCCCCGCGTCAGGTTCAGATACACCGGAGTGGGTTTTCCTGTTATTCTGAAGCATGCCTTTCTCCCCATATTCACAATAAAAGTTCGGTGTGCTATCTGACTGCAGAAGTTCCTTCCTGAGCACAAGTGCGTCTTATCTGTTGAGAAATTCTGACACCAGGTAGATAGCTGTGTATGTCAAAAGCATCTCTCTTGGGCAGATGACTGTTTTAAAAACGTACATGAACTAGCAAGTTCTCTGTGCAAATATACAAAACACTGAGACTATAAGGCAGTTGTTGTTTTTTCTGGAAAGATTATTATGCATTTCCATGGCGGACAGTTCTACGTACAACCCTGTCATATGTCCGTGTTCTGAGGCTCTCCAACACTTGTCCACCCCCATCTAACCTCTATACAGTTGGCCTCTGCCCAGTTCCTACAATCTATTCGAGAAAGACTAAAAGCTGATTGCTATTTTCTAAACACTTCTTACTTCCTCCTACCTCTCTTTCACATAAGGGCCATGCCAAAACAAAACAAAACAAAACAAGCTACACAGTAGGCAGGTTACCTTTGCCCTTTCCCTGAATCTCATCCAGAGCTAAAAGTTGGCACACGCTGCTGACCTACACCCAGGTCAGCTTGCTG
>NW_005871080.1:4154612-4277725 GCF_000147115.1 Myotis lucifugus
AGATAAAACCTCAATCCCCATTTGTTATTTCTTACACACCACAGTGTGTGCTGGGAATTCTGCTGAGGCTACAAATATGACTAAGAAAGTTCTTCCCCTCCAGGTGCTCCAAGTTCAGGGAAGTCAGCAGATCTAAACAGTGTGGTACATGTAGTAATGAGGATATGTACAGGATGTGCTAGAAAAACAGGAGGAAAGTCAAGTGCACACAGCTTTATGGGAAAGAATAGGATGAGAGGGAATTCTACTCACCCAGTAATACAAACATCAAAAGGCCTGGAAATGCTTTCAGTTTTTGCCCATTGAGTACAATGTTAGCTATGGGCTTGTCATCCATGGCCTTTATTAATTGAGATATGTTACCTCTATTCCCACTTTGCTGAGAATTTTTACATAAGTAGGTACTGGGTCCTGTTAAATGCTTTTTCTGTATCTATTGTTATGATCCTGTGATTTGTAGCCTTCATTTCGCTTATGTGGTGTGTATCACATTAATTGATTTGCAGATATTGTACTAACCTTGCGTCCCCGGAATGATTCCCCCTTGATCACGGTGTATGATCTTTTTAATATGTTGCTGGAATCGGTTTGCTAATATTTTGTTGAGGGTTTTGGCATCTATGTTCATCAGGGATATTGGCCTATAATTTTTTTTTCTTTGTAGTGTCTTTATCTGATTTTGGAATCAGGATAATGCTGGCCTTGTAAAATGAGCTTGGGAGTCTTCCCTCCTCTTGAACTTTTTGGAATAGTTTGAGAAGGATAGGTGCTAGTTCTTCTTTGAATGTTTGGTAAAATTCACCTGTGAAGTCTTCCAGTCAGGACTTTTTTATTATTACTTCTATTTCATTAGCTGTAATTGGTCTGTTCAGATTTTCTATTTCTTCTTGATTCAGCTTTGGAAGATTGTATGTTTCTAGAAATGTATCCATTTCATCAGATTGTCCATTGTTGGCATGTGGTTGTTCATAAGATTTTCTTCCATTCTTTGTATTTCTTTGGTGTCAGTTGTTACTTCTCCTCATTGGTTTCTGATTTTATTTATTTGGGTCCTCTCTCTTCTTTTCTTGATGAGTCTGGTTTACCAATTTTGTATATCTTTTCAAAGAACCATCTCTTGGTTTCATTGATCTTTTATACTGGTATTGCTTTTTTAGACTCTATTTCATTTATATCTGCTCTGATTATTATTTCCTTTCTTCTACTCAACCTTGGGCCTTGTTTGTGGTTCTTTTTCTAGTTCTTTTCAGTATAATATTAGATTATTTATTTGAGATTTTTCTTGCTTCTTGAGGTAGGCTTATACTGCTATGACTTTCATTCTTAACACTGCTTTTTCTGTGTTCCATAGGTTTTGAGTTGCTTTGTTCTAATTTTCATTTTTCTCAAGGTATATTTTGATTTCTTCTTTGAACTCATTGTTAACCCATTCATTGTTTAGTAACATGTTATTTCCCCTCCATGCATTTTTGTGTTTTTCAGTTTTTTTCTTGTGATTGATTTCTAATTTTGTACCATTGTGGTAGAAAATATGCTTGATATGATTTCAATCTTTTAAAATGTATTGAGACTTGTTTTGTGGCCTAACGTATGGTCTGTCCTAAAAAATGGTTTATATGCACTTGAATAGAATGTATATTCTGCTGCTTCAGGGTGAAATTATCAGAAAATATCAATTAAATCCATCTGATCTACTGTGTCATTTAAGGCTGTTGTTTGCTTATTGCTTTTCTGTGTAGATGATCTATCCATTGATGTCAATGGGGTGTTAAAATCCCCTATTATGACTATATTACTGTCTATTTCTCCCTTTATGTCCATAAAGATTTATTTTACATATTTAGGTGCTTCTATGTTGAGTGCAAGGTTTATATCAAAAGAATATATGCACCCCTATGTTCTTGCAGTGTTATTTACAATACCTAAGATAAGGAAGCAATTTAAGTGCCTATCAAAAAATGAGCAGATAAAAAAGCTGTGGTACATTTACACAATGGAATATTACTCAGCCATAAAAAAGAAATAAAATCTTATCATTTTTGACACCATGGATGGACCTAGAAAGTATTATGCTAAATGAAATAAGTCATTCAGAGAAAGACAAATACCATATGATTTCAGTTATATGTGGAATCTAGAGAACAATATAAACTAACAGACAAAACAAAAACAGACTGACAGACCCAGAGAGCAGACTGATGGTTGCCAGAGGGGAGAGGGTTTTGGTGCCTGAGTGGAAAAGGTGAAAGGGATTAGGAAGTGCAGATTGATAGCTACCAAATAGTCATGGGAATGTAAAGTGCGGCATAGGAAATATAGTCAATAATGTTGTAATAACTATTTATGGTGCCAGGTGGGTACTGGAAATATCAGGGGAACACTTTGTAAAGTAGACAGTTGTCTAACTAATATGCTGTACACCTGAAACTAATATAAAATAATATTGAATGTAAACTGTAATTGAAAAAAAAATTTAAAGAAGGCCTGAACTCTACTATTGGGCTAACATTTTTATTTACTTGTCTATTAAACTTAGGATCCATCTCAAACAGAAAACTGTACTTAAATACTACTAGTTCTACATTTCTCATCTGTCCTCTTTTCTCCAAACCAAAAGCCTCAGTCCAGGGCCTAATCATCTACCTGGATTATAGCATCACTACTCCTTAGATACTTCAATTGGTCTCTGGCCTTCACACTGTTAATATATTGAGTTTGCTAAGTGCACATTCCTAACTCACCTGGTAGATTGGGGTAAGGGCCTGAGAGAGACACCCTGAAGAAATGGCTCCTGACATGGTATAAAAACAGTTAGCAAAGAAAAGCAAGAAGGGTATTCCAGCCTAAGCACAACTCTGGAGGTGAGATAAGTCTGGTGTGAGCAGGGAAAAAATCTGAAGTTCCAGCGTTTGCATAAGGATACTAGTAGCCTCTGATTTGAAAGCTTGGAAGCCAATACAAGAGATATTTTTAGTCAAGTGAGTTTTATGAAGACATTTAGTCAGCCTTCCTAAAGCAGCAACTTCCTTTTTTGAGAATGAGACCAGCCCTAACTTCAGAATTTCTCTTCCACTCTCAAAAACTCCTCCACAGCATGTTCTTTCTCTCCTTTAGAATCCAACATCCTTGGAGACCTTTCCCGAACTTTACTCCATCTATCTCCTCAGATTTAATTGATTCATGTTATTATGGTTATTTTGATATTATTCTCAGTTATTTCCTCTTCTTCCCCACAACACTTTGGAGGCAGGAGACTTGGATTCAGTTTCTTTCTTTTGCCCCTTCAGAACATTCGAGAGCTCTGTGAATGCTGTTAATTTGTCATCTGGCTTAGCATTTCATAAGCAGAAGCAGACACTTACTTTTTCATAATTGTTTCTCAGGTAATATTTTTGCACAGAGGTATCAGCAAAGTAAATCACAACAGGAGGTAAGTGTCCAAGGTCATTAGATGTGAAAGAGCAAATATAACCAGCTGCCATTTGAGAACTGGCTACAATGGATCTGGTGTCTTACACCCTTTGTCTCATTTAATCTTCGCATAATGTCATATCACAGTGTCAGTATTGTTACCACTATTTTAATGATGAGAAAACTGAAGCTCAGAGAGATTAATTTGCCCAAGTTTTTCAGCACTCAATTGACAATTACTTTCGGGCACACCTCAATTTTCCAGACACTGTGCATATAATAGAGATACGAAGCTTAGTTAAAACAAAACATGGGTCATGCCCTCATGGAGGTTATAGTCTCATATAGAATACAGGCTCTAAACAAATATCCACACAACTGAGTGTCAAATTGTGCATTTGGAAGGTTTTAACCTGGTGAGGAAACTTAGAGAAAACAGTATTACAGGAGGAGCTAACAGTGACTGACCAGAATTTAATCATGGAGAGAAAGGAGGACAGATTCTTCCCAGTGTAGTAGGGCAGGATCAGGGCACCAATTTATATCCATTCACTTGACTTAGACGTTCCCAATCCAAATATTTTTAAATCCATGAGTTCAAAATAACACAATTTAAACACACAGATCTCATTTGCCATCTATAAAGACTGCTAGAAAATAGCTGAAGCTGGCAAATAAAGGGTTAAATCCAGTACTTATCCTGAGTTGTATATAACAAACAATAATAAACATATAATTCCTGAGAGTAATCAAATAGGCTAAGTTTCTCTTAATAGAAATAAATATTTCAGCTACTTGGTTAAAAATTCATTATATTAATAGAATTAATACATTGCAGTGGATAATGAATCACGAGATCTAGGCAATGATCTATAATGGCTACTAATATCACAAAAAGGGAGGCAATGACACATTATTTGCCTCCTAATAGAAATACGCTACACATTTATGAAGTAGTGTTGCCAAAAAAAAAAAAATCTTGAATCTACTCATGCTTTTAAGTACCAATTTACAGGAAACAGAACAGACTAAAGAACATGTCAAAAGATAACACAGAAATTTTATCATTAAAATCAGGAAATTCGCAGGAAAAAAAATGACCCAGTTTCTTCACCAAATCGAAGTTAAAGGGGTAAAAAGGTAGAAGGAAACCTTCAGATTAAAAGAGACAAGAGTATATTCACCATTAGGATCCAGATTCTAACAAACTGTTAAAAAATGTATATGAGACAATCGGAGGAACCTAAACCCTGAATTCATACTGAATGTTATTTCTTAATATTATTAAGCAATTTTGGTACAATTTTAGGTGGAACAAAAATTGCTGTTAATAATACTGCAGTTGCCTTTTAAATAAAAAAGAGTCTTTAACTTTTAGAGGAATACTTGGGAATATTTACAGATGAAATTATGTGAGGGATTTGTCTAAAAATAATCTCAGTAAAACAAGATTAAGTGAAAATATAGGTGAAACAAGATTGGTCATGTTCTTGTTGAGAATACTGAATTTTAATAATAACATGGAGATTTAGTATACTTGACTATATTTCTGTATATGTTTAAACATAAATTTTAATAACAAAGTTGATATAATATATTAATATAATACTGTCTTTTAAGTCTTTTCTTTTTTCCTTGTTCCTCTGTGCTTCCTTCTATAAAGGCTCTTGGCCCTTTGTTAAGTCTAATGTTCTCTTTTAAAGATTCAATAGAAAAACAACAAACCAAGGATTTCCTCCATCAGAAAAAAAGGGAATCATCTGAGCCATGGGGGTAACCTTGCTTTAATTATCACCCTCTTTCTTTCTGAACAAGTTAGTTCTTAACCAAAATGTAGTTCGGCCAACTCTGAAATATGCTAAGAGAAGACATACTTTTCAGCCTTGACCTTAGGTAGCCTAAAAAGTGCACACCCTTCAAAACTATTCCGATTACACCCTGTCACACCTCTTCCTCATTTTTCAACTTCACTTTTTTACCATCCTGCATTTTGACATCATGGACATTTACAATTATCAGCAAGGACACAGTCCTTCTCCATAGTAACTGTAAGTAAGTTTACTTACTGTTTATATAGAAAAGTCCAGAGTCAGTGCTATGCACACTCAAATGGAGCCTTAGTGTCCAGTCCTCTCAATTCTGAGGGGAAGTAAGTTAGGCCCCAAAAAGTGAGGGGACTTGCCCAAAAATATATACTGAAGGTAAGCACCAGACCTAGGCACTCTGAAATGACAAACACAGCTTTCCTCTATCTCCAAGAACAAAAGATCACTCAGAACTATGAGGTTATGATTCATTTTAGCCAATGTGTCCCCAAAACATACAATTCTAAGCAGCATGGTTGACTCCCTGGGGGCCACCTCCTCTTTCTGGCCCAATAGGGTTAATGGTGAGCAGTGGCAGGTCCCAGACACAGCAGAAGAGTGTGGAGGCCTGAAGGTGCTGCCAAGCCACAAAATGGGTTGTTCTGTGAGCAGTGCAGGGTAGACCATGCTTTTCCACACCTGGAAGATGCCATGTATGCTTTCAGCCTACAGTGTGGACCCTTTTTTAGTATTCCCATAGGTTTCTTGACTTTATATATAGTTTCAAAAACTTTCTGTATGGCCTGGCCAGCGTAGCTCAGTGGTTGAGCATTGACCTATGAACAAGGAGGTCATGGTCCGATTCCCAGTGAGGGCACATGCCCGGGATGCAGGGCTCCATTCCCAGTGTGGCAATGATTCTCTCTCACCACTGAAGTTTTTATCTCTCTCCCTCTCCATTCCTCTCTGAAATCAATTAAAAATATACATTTTTTAAAAGCCATCTGTATATAAAAAATTTTACTAGTGCACATTTTAAACCATCTCTTCCTCTCACTTGATAATTTTAATTTTGTTCATTTTTTTAAACAGATACAAAAAGGAATAAAATTCACATCCTTTATTAGTGCTCTGGCATTGGTCATTGTTAAGCTGAAGCAACTGGCTAAGTGACCGCTAGAAATAATGTTAAAATTTCTTCGGTTGTTTGCATACAAACAACTCTCCATCACATTCTATAAGTTTTATAGTTTTCCCAAAAAGCCAGACCCAAGAATAACAAGCGACCTGCCCAAGGTCTCAGAGGTGACGGGGACATTGCCAAGAGCTAGGCCACCAACCACTGACCCCAAACCCACTCCTTCCACACAGCACAAGAGAGAGGAAAGAACCATGTGGGTGTCTTTCAGAGATCAGTGGAAGAACAACTCCCCAGCTAGGGACCATCAGGACCTTACGGCCATCTACGTTTTCATTCCCTTTCATGATCTTCCTGTGAAAAGGCCAAAATAAGTGCTGCGCTTTTACAGGGCTGTAAACTGGCTGTGGGAGAACAGCCTTGGAGTGAACCTGATATTGGGTGTGTGTATATGGTTCATGACTCTGCCGTTTAGTGCACATGAGTCACCCACAACCCAGCGAGGCTCCAACATAAACCATGTCCTCAGGCCTCACCCTCAGCCCCTGCCACAAGCTTATTCACACATGATGTGCTAGCCTGGCACCCAGAACTCCCAAATCATCTGTGAGTCAGAGCTCATTACACGGGATACTTCAGGGTTGCTATCCTAATATTTGGCCATTATTTTCTTAATTGAACCAAGGAAAGGAACCTGGGAAATGAGGGGGCCAAGCTGTTATTTATGCAGTAAAGGATATGAGGCAGGACCAAAGGCACCAAGAAGAAAACATTCCAAGTTTAGCTTTCCCTAGAGGAGGTCAACAGCTCTGGAGCCAGACTCCTGAGTGCCAAGCCCAACTCTGCCTCAGTATATGTGGGATCTCAGACATACTACCCCTTCCTCAGCTTCCTCATCAGAAAATGGAAGTAACATAGCATCCGCTTTATAGGGCTTGTTCTTAATAGAACAATAATACCTAGAATGTATATATAAATACGTCCTATTATTATTTTGCCTTCAGAATACTTTGGCTTAAAACCATCTATGTCATAAATATATATGAAGTTAACCCATTAACCCATGGCAACAAAGACCACCATGAAAACCTGAATTTGAATAACTTTGTTAATTACAAGTTTACTCCATATTTGATATCTGGAGTTGGAAAACAAAATAAGTTAGACACTAGTAACCAATATAAACCTCAATGACATCTCCTGTGACTTTAAAAACAATACAATATTTAATCATTTATTTTTTCATGAAATTCTACCTTAGAACTATGTCCATGTATCTCTTCAACTTTGAGGTCCATGGGCCTATTTTTCTTCTTGCTAAAGTTCAAAATCTAATTTCTAACACAGGTTACCACTGTAATAAACTCTACAAGCTTTAAAATGACAGGTTGAAAGATACAATTTTTTAGAGTTATGAATTAATAGCCATATATGTCAAAGACTTTGAAAGTGCCAACTTTTTCATATTTATAGATATATTATTGAAATGATAAAAAATGAACTGCAGAAAAAGGAAAGAACTGAGAACCACATATAATGAATCAAACATACTTAACAAGACATGTACAGACACTTTGGTGTGCATCTCTTTTATTACATTCCATTAATCAAATATTGCTAAAGACATCCATCTGAGCAAAGTGTCACAATGTTATTCTATAAAAACATTCTTTTGAAAAGAGTCCGTCCTGACATCCGTATCAACTATATTTGTCTTAAGTGATTGTCAGGCCCGCATTTCTCAGAAATTAAGACAATTTCTGTATGTGTCTCCTGAGCTCCCTCTCCCTCCACCCTCTTCCTCCCACCCCACTCCCACCAAGCTGGTTTTAAAAAAAAATTTTGGTTGGAGAAAATGCACAAACTCCAATAATGACTCAGAAAAATCTGTGTGTAAATTATTTAAATTTCTGAAAGCATGCATGATATCAATTCTAGATTTTAAGTTTTCACAAATTAGAACAGAAAATTCTCGCTATTTAGCAAAATAATTAATCTGTCCTTAAGGGGTTTTTTTTTCTTAATGTGACATAGACCTGATGGTTGTACCTAGTTATGATGACCTATGTTTTCATTTTTAGGCTGTTAAACTACCTAAGTATTGCAATTTTTATATTTAATCATTTATAATGTGCGTTTGGATTTCTATTAGAGTGCTTTTCATGGAACACTAAATCTATCACTTAATATTCTACTTAATATTGGAAGAAACACACATAAGAGCAAACAGATGAGGAATATGAGGAATATCTCATGATCAATTGCCATCAGACTATGCAAAAATCATAGTATATTCTTAAGTTCCTTCTGTTATAGGCAGATATTTCAGAAAATATAACAATGATGTACTTAAAACACACCCTCTTTTTTCTTTAAATAACCCATGTTATTTAACTAATACATCCAGATAATATTTATAGTTCTCTACACCTATGGCTTGGTTTTGCCATACTTAAGCTGAATCTTCAAACAATTTTGGTGCCTTTTTTTTAACCTGAGAAAAGAAACTTCAAAAAACTTTAGGGCTAGAAGATTATTTTAGTTACTATGCAATTGAACAACCAAAATCTAAAAACTGGAAACTAGTAGCTGAATGTGAGATTGATTTTAATATCTTTATTTTTAAAGACAAAGTATATACAAAATTGATGACAGGTAGAAAGAGGATCAATGTGTCCACGAACTGCTTAGTCAACCATCTATGAAAAGCATTTGGAAAAAGAACAAATGAGGCCACTTGTACCTTTGCCTTCATATAGATTCAATTTTCTCTTTCAGTTTGAGAAGAAAGTTTTTAGTACTTATATAAACCCTTCCCCCCTTAAAAAAATTCCAACTAACATATAAGCAAGTATTATTCAGTTTGACATAATATAGCTAGAAACTTCTCTTCTAAACTTACAGTAACTACATAGAAAAAAAATCCAGTGTGGACATGATGATTGTTAAGACTGTATTGAAGCCACCTCCAAAATCTGGTTCTCTTACTGTAAGACATCTAGAAGGCCAGTTCTCCCTTCTGATTTTATGTTGTAAAGCTAGATTTATTTTACTCTTAACTTTTAAACTTTTTAAAAACAACTTGTCGTATGATTGCACCGGTGTTCTGGATGTCAGAACATGATTTTATTTGATTTTTTTTTAGACTGAAAATGAACTTTATCAAGAAAATTGACCAATATTCCTTAAATATCCTGGAAAAGCATAGAAGGCTTGGATTTCAAACACATATAAAGTGTGTTTATGATTTGGATTTTAACCAGGGTAATAAGGCTATTGAGTCCGATGACTACAATCTATTCATCTGTTCTGTGAAAGATGAATGCAAGGAACAATTTAAGTGTTTTTCTCTCATCCTGACCACAGTTCTACAAGGTAACTATATGGCTCTTATTTGACCAGTGAGGAAACGGAGGCTTCGAGAACAGAGTGACTTGCCCAAGGTCACAGTGGCAAAGTCGGTAGACCCCAGGTCAAATGAAATCTAGGCCGTTACAGCTTCTAAGCCGCGTTCCTGGGAGTCTGCGGACGGCTGGGCTGAGTGCACTCAGTCAGTTCTCCTCCATAATGACTTATTAGGAGCAGCCAGGGCTCAGGGAGGTTCTTCTGTAAAAGAAAGTTTGAAAGAGCCCCACAGGGTTGGCCCAAGGAAGCTGTCAGCATTCGGGGAAAGCTCACAACCAGGCAGACACCGTATGAGGAGGTCTCCTGAGAGGTCTTTTGCCAAGTGTTTGGACATAACAATCATAGGAAATTTTTAAAAGCCAGGGAACTACTTGCCTGTGTAAATCCACCTCTGTTTTTCACTTTTTAGTAATCTAACAAGATTACAAAAAAAGTACCAAGTAGAAAAATATAATTTAAAACAGAGACCATCAACTAGCAGCCTGTGGCCTGAAATCTTGTTTCAACCACACAAAAGTTTATATATTCTTTTTAATTTAGTTTCAATGCTTTAAAAATGGGATCTTTTTTTTCCCCAAAAATTCCAGATTTCTGGCTCCCCTTAAGAATTTGGGAAATCTGGCCACCCGGTACCCATAGTCTAGCAATTGGCTAGAGCAAAATGTGTGTCACTCAAGTTTAGAAAGGCCTCGTACTGTCCAGCTTGACATTACTTCCTTCCTCCCCACCCACATTTCAATATGTTCAATTATGTTACTCACTTGGAACCTATGTGCGTTTTCGAGAGTAGCGCGCTGGCCCAAAGCCTTTGTGGGATCCTTAGAGAGCTGGTCCAGACTCAACTCTGCACAGACTCCTTGCCCAGCTTTTCTTGCTTCAGTACCAACAGCTCTCCATAAAGTTGGGGAAAGCTGATGAAAAAGAAAGAAGTGGGCTTCAACAGGAAGCAAAAGCCTGGCTCTCGGTAACTCATGCTTCTTTTTAAACAAGATGAGCTGCCATTGCTCTCCCAGTCCCGACCTTCCAGGGTAGAGGCTGCAGCTACGAAGGTTGGTTTGCGTCCAAAACAGGGAAGACTTTCTCAGCAGGCACCATCTCTCCCAGTAGGAGCAGCAGGCAGGTAAAGTAACCTGCCAATTCTCAATGCCTCTCTGGAGCTGCTGAAGGAAGACCTGGGGGTACAATACGCAACAAATGGGGAGAACGTCGATTCAGAATGAGATTCCCTGGTTGTGTTCCTCCTCTTTTCTCTGTTTGCATCCTGATAGCCCCCCATGACTTTCTCACTCATCCAGGGTTTTGAAACAGAGCAAACACTCAGGAACAATTGGCAGGTGATTTCAAGTCATTACCTGCCTGCCACGCTAATTACAAGCCATTACCTGCCAGCAGCATGCAGGTTTGTACAGTTTGTGAGACACGGGGAGAGTCTACTTAACTGGAAGGATCATTTATCTCCGACTAAATAATGCCAGCATTGGCAGCCCTGTGCCTACCGACCAGTGCTACGCAATGTTCAGCTGGCACTCATTCTGTAAGGAGCATCCTTGAAGATGCGCTCACAGCATGTTGCCTGCAGAAGGCCAGGAGGACATCCATAGTTTTTTGGCATGGATCACTATTTGCCTCAAATTTCACACTGGTGTGTATTAAAGGGGGAAAACACAAATCTCATTTTGCAGTTTTCCCTACTCTAACGACTCTTTGAAAACATACAAAATACAGAGGGAATAAAACTCTGCCACTTCAAAAGGGCATTTTATAATAAATATGGTTTTAGATTGCCACGTGTTATTAACTATCAATAAGATAAAGTTCCATTACAATCTTAATTTCCACTTGCAGGATGGATATTGCTAATGCGTGTAAATTATGCACGCCTCTATTAAATGAAGGTCCATCAAAAATTGTCATTTCTAATCCATACTGTGTAAAAATTGTGACACAATGGATAATTAAAAATTTTAATGCTTTCCAGTTACTTTTTAAATTATAAGGAGCCCAGTTCTGCTGCTGTTTTAAGTTTCATTTTATTGTATTCTCCAATCTCAGCATAAGGAACACAGGAATTTACTAGCTTTTAATTGCTGTAGTCAAAACCCCATTATTTTACTCTTCTGTATCTTGGCAATGAACACAAGACACACCAGGTATGTCACACATTATATTTTGACTGAACTTTGAGGATAATTTACAGGATTTTTCCAAAAATGACACTTCCCTTTTATTCAGCAGCTTGAACATAAAGACAGAACACTCTTCTGACTGCAAATACAGCAATTATACCAAGTTATGCTTTGACACTGTTACCACAGGCAAGTGGCCAAAGAGCATCCGCAGTCAAAATATCTAAGCAAGTTAACAAGCTCCCTTTACTCTCCACAGAGCGGGAGAAGAAAGGGAATCCAACCCCTGAGAGATGTTAAAATGAAGGAGACAAAAGGCTGTTGGTGTTTGTTAAAGAAAATGGTGTCAGTGTCTTGGGCTGATCAAGGTGTAGAATCTGAGGCCCTGACAGATGCCCAGGACTGCTTTTGACAGGAAGCCTTTTTCCAGGTCAGATCCGCTTGATGATTTCAACTAATGAATGACCGGCCTGCAAGCCCTTGCGTTGGAACTACACCTTGCTTTCATGGGGTGGTCGTACTGGTCTGCCCTTCCTCTCACCTCCCCGCTCCCCCATCCTTTGCAAGACTGCATTTTGCCTCCTCTTTTTTTTTTCAGCTCCATTTTATAAAATATCCCCACGTTTACCACACAAAAGACATTGAAACTAATTAAGTAAACTCCAAAGAACTATTACAAATCATTTTGCTTCAGCCAGAGATATCAGATTTAATTAGGTGATCGGTGTTGATGGGGGGACAAAAACAAAAGCTATCTCCTGTTTGAAAAGGTTCAGGCCCTATAGAGACCCAGTCTTCCCACTATGACACAAATAATAATTGAGCATTTCTTTTTTAAAAAGAAGAAGGAGACAGGCATGAAAAGCGTTTTCTGTGAGAGACAAAAGCTTTCATCGGAGGTTTGTTTTCTCTTTTTGCCAGGTGATTTAAAAAAAAAAAAAAGCACACCATTTACAAAGAAATAGCTATAACCAACATTGCTATCACCATGACACAGAATATAAAGTGCTTCTAACGAGCATAATTTTTACAAGTGATTAATCAAAATCTATTTAGCCAGTCATCTCCAATGATTATCAACAGACTTGCTTAATAGTTCAACGAAAATAGTTTTTTCCCCCCATGATACCTGTCACATAGCAGCTTTTCTTTGGTGTGTAGTTAAACTTCATATACTAGGTAAATTATCAAAATTTTAGTGAGATAGATTTCTTCTTCATAAGGAAAGTGAAAGAAAAACTGCTGGCCCCACTTCAAGCGTGCTATTTTGATATATTGGCAATAAATAACATAGGATAGGATAATTATTTTTGCATCAATCTTTATCAAAAATAAGTTGTCAAACTCTGATGCACAGATATGCTGGATCTTAAAAGATTATATTCTTTGCAAAGGAAGGTAGTTTAGTTTTATTACAATATTTATTGAATTAGCAGTTCAAAATGAGATGCTTTTTTTAAACTTTTATTCTACAGACATATGACAGCCAGACTTCTTTTGACAGTGGAAATCCATGTCATTATTGTCTTAACTCTTACCCCTATACACATGCGCACACAAACACACACGTAGAGAGATTATGAAGAAAATCAAATACATATTGGTTTCCACATGATCAACAGTGGGTCTCTCTCGTTTCTAACTGATATTTATGGTGTGAAGCAGCTCTGAATCATGGCTCTTTTATATGCTGTTGTCAAACAATTTTCCTGGAATTTTTGTCCAACAAATGCACATAACTTCATGTGATGGAAGAGCCTTAACGCTGGTCTGAAGCAGTCATACAAGCTACGCAAAAGGCCAATGCAATCAATATTTCCCGAGTTTAAGTACACCTCAAAAATCCTTTCTTCAGCTCCTAAAATGTTGAAAGGAAAATAATTTTCTCCGTTGGCATTTAAATGGTATCGTTCCGTGTGGAGAGAGTTACTGAGACATTTGTTGGAAGTCAACAAAAATAATTTGGACATATTTTGAACTTATTTTATCTGACTCCTCGACATTTAATTTGGTGTGAAAAACGGCAACGGTAGAAAACAGATGTTAAGGGGCCAAGTATACAGCAGAGGTCAAAACAAACATAAAACACCGCTCCCATTTCTAAAAGAGGGGGGGCAAAAATGATTCCTCCAGCAACAGGTTCGATGGGAAACCTGCTTTTTTATTGTTCTGCTTGGGATATCTGTAGACTGCACAATGCAATGCTGTCTGCCGTGGAGCAGTACCTCTCAGCACTGGTAATTTAAGACTTTCTTCTCTGTAATACACTGAACCATCATAACCTGTCTCTTCCCATTTAGTTTAACCTACAACCACCACATACTGATTTGGCTGTGTGTGGCTTTTTCTATTGCCATTTATTACTCTGCTCGACTCCTGAAATTCTGTTTGCAATTTAAGGCCACAAATTAGAAGCGTAAGTCATCTGTTTCCTATAATCCCCCTGTCAGGACTGGAATCGCATTTGGAGCTCAGCACTGAGTCTGGGCCCGGGCCCTTACAGACTTTCTGATTGGCTGGCCTCGCTAAAAGCTGCAACAGAATAAATAAAATGCTCTGGAAAAATAGAGCTTTTGATCAAAATAATAAAAAAAAGAGAAGGAAAAGAGAAAGAAAAGAAACTGGGTTACAAATATTTTCCTCTCCCTTTCATAATAATCAAATCAGTTGGTACAATGGTAGGTTGGTTCTGTTTTCTCCAATAAATAACAGAGTTGAATATTACTCCTTTAAGAGCAAAATGCTAAGTATTGAAGATTCCATTTGGGAGAAGAGTGTAATCCTGCTTCAATCCGATATGTATTTTTTTGCTGCATATGGAATATCTCTTCTAAGTCCTGCCCTGTTTCTGACAAAATACAGTTTTTATATTGCAGATGTAGTAATTAGCCAGGTATTTTTTAATAGTGTCATATAGATCTTTTGCTAAGCTAAAAATCTGTGAAGCCCTAACCTATTACCAGGCTTTCCCTTTTACAGTATTTTGGCAAATGTTACTTAGTACCCCTGGATTTTATAGAGTGCTTCAATTTATCTTTCTAAAAGACATCTGTCCTTTAAATAGTGTAAGAATTTCAAAAATTTGAGAATATGACTGTTTCTTCTTTCCTTCAGCTCATGTTAATAGATCTCCTACCAACCCTGCTGGGCTTTAGGGACTTTTAGCATTTCCTAGTTTAAAGTATTTCTATTTTCTTTCCATTTTACTTTAAATGCACAGCATATCAGATTATATAGTAAAAACTGCAAAGTAAAAAAAATAGAGAAATACAGAATAGCCACATCTAAAAACATATTCTGAGTTCTCAGTGCAATTTTGAACTGCCATTGGGCTTTAAGAAATCATCATTCATTAACAGGAATAAAATCCAACAGAGAGATTCATGTTTATTAATATACTAGCTATACCTGGGCCATACAGGTTGGAAATAAATGGATCAACATTAGCTGAATGCCCCCAAAGTAGAGTTGTTCTTTCAAAAGGAAACAAAGTTCATGGGGAAAATTGTATATTTAATGCAAGCTAAATTTTAGCCAAAAATTAAAATTAAGTTTAAAATATTAGCAATTTTTAGAGACAATTTTAAGAAAGACAGAGGAATTTTTAAGAAAAACAAGAGTCATAATAAACCATTTGAAAGTTTCATGATTATTTACAATAGCACTTCTGGAAATGTTTTGTGCTCCTGTAACTTCAATTTGATCTCTACATTTTTTCACATCCATCTTTGCAGGGTGTTAGTCTATAGTGTGGCCTGTGATTTCTGGTTATTTAAAAGAAACAAAGGAGGAAAACTCGCCAAGACGTCGAGGTTTCAAAAAAAGAAAGAAACAAACAAATAGCTACTGTACATGCGCACTCTGATTATTTTCTAGGTTTTTTTTCCAACCATACTTTCTGTGTTGCAGATTTATTTAATAAACAAATGCATCTTCTGGGCCCATAATACACAAATGCATGCTACTGTTAATTCATTTACAGAATGCGCCATGATGGCCCTAAGCAAAAGAGCAATCTTGTTATAATGAATGTGTACTATTCTTAATAAGCACACTGTAGCAACGACCCGCACTGCACACAAAAGCACACCCAAACCATTTGGTTTGTTCCCAGAGCTCGGACACCAGTCCCACTATTAAATAGCTGTGCGCTGGGAGAGCAATCCAGTATTGGCATGCAAATGAGCGCACGGAGAGGCCAGATGCTGCTTTTTAGAAAGGAAAAGTGCCTCAGCTCAAATTTGGGGGGAGAGAGAACCTGTGAATATTACCAGTGCAGGGCAGCTTTGAGATTGTGTTCCTTTATATTACTGACAAGGGTGGAACTGCTGGTGGGATGAACCTAGGAAAGATGAATAGAAAACAGAACTTTGCAAACACGTGAACATTCATGAGCTCCATATTTCCATAGGTCCGCTGGAGATTGCCCACCACGTTTTTTTGTTTATTTTGTTACACACACACACACACACACACACACACGCACACACACACAACTGTATTTTTTATTGTTGACACTATTACAGATGTTTAATTTGTCTGTATGTGTTTTTTAAGGGGGTATTATTTTTTTCAGGTCCAAAAGGATGTCTCTTGTGTTGAAAATTTAAGAAATGTTATCTCTCCTTTTTAAAATGAAGCTATTATATTCATAGGAGTTCAATGATTCTCAAAAGCTCTGTCATTTCAAAAAATATATATTAGGTTATTGAAAAGAATGCGGATTTTTCTTTTCAAACCAGCTCATCAAGCATGATATTCATCTGTGTTTGTGAGCTTTCGTAATTTGTGGTGGACAATTGACCCATTAGTCGCCGCCTTTATCTTATCATAACATTTGACTGCCTTGAGGATAGAGTAGGAGGGGAAGCCAGTACCGGAGAGAATGAACCTGGACTTGCAACAACTTTGGTAGATTGTGTTCCAATCAGAATCAGGACACTGTTTTTCCTCTTGACTCATATTTCATTTTCCTTTCTTCTCAATGTTTAGGGAGTCATTGATTTATTTGATTTCTTGTAGATAGTTGGAGATGATAAGGATTGAAGTCGTGGGTATGTGTTTTGAGAAAAGGACTAATGAAAAGGAAGCAGAAACACCCATACATAGTAAAAATCACAAGGGGAGATAGCCAGATTCCTGTGACACAGCTAATTAAAATATATAAGTTTAATATGTCCCCTTTATAGTAATGGCATTTGGGGACAGAACCTTCCTCTACCCAGCTTATTAATCATGTAACAAGAGAACTTACCATATATCTTATTTCTCTGAACATTTATCTGAATACGTACTATTGCCTTGATACTGCTCAAAGCTCTAAGAAGAGTTGTTAATCACAGGGAATAAAAAGGCTCATGGTATTGGCCAAATCTATACATTAAACCTCCTGGTCATGGGTTATTAATTATAAACCCACAATAAATAAATCTTCTTTGCAGAAATACTGACTTTAGTAAAAATAGAAATGGATATAAATATATGTGGTGGACTTATTTCAAATTATTTTTCTTAGTTGATCATAGCAGTATCTTTAAATTTCTTTGCAGCCTTTTCCCATCAGTCCATTGGTTCATAAACTATATTTATACACTTAATAGAAATTTATTTGAACACTCTGTTAGTTTCCAAAGACTATCTACATAACAAAAGATCATAAATCAAGTGTCTTAAAACAATAGACAGTTGTCCTGTTATAGTTCTGGAGGCTAGAAATTCAAAATCAATGTGTTTGCAGGGCCATGCTCCCTCTGAAACTTCTCAAGGAGGGTGTGTCCCTGTCTCTTCCAGCTTCTGATAGCCCCAGGCATTCCTTGGCATATGGCAGCCAACTCCAATCTCTGCTTCTGTCTTCACATGGCCTTCCTTCCTCTGTCTGTGTCTGTGTTTCTTCTACTCTTTTTCACAACGTCCGTCATATTACATTGGGGCCCACCTTAATTCAGTAAGACCTCATTTTATCCTGATTACATCTGCAAAGACACTATTTCCAAGTAAAGTAATTTCCACACACACTAGGAGTTAGGAGTTCAACATCTTTTGATGGGGAAAGAATTCAAACTATTGTAAGTACTTACTGAATACCAGGCACTTGCATTGGGGAATTTTATCAATGGCGATAAGATCCTATAAAAGCTGTTGTGGAATTCATTATAAGAATGTTATTAAAGACATATTTACTTCATCATATAGAGTTCTCCCTAAGAGAACTTGGGAGAGTATGTTCTCAGGACTTGGCGTGAGGAATCATTGAGTTTTTTACAATTGTCTTTGTTAATATTAGATGCTATTAGTCTCATAACTGATCTTATTTTTGTCTTTGAATTGGCTGCTAGTATTTTCAGAATCTAATTTGGACCAATCACAAATAAGTATACAATAACTACATAAATGTATTTTATATAATAAACTTTGCTCATTTCTATCTTATTTTTCTACATCTTATTTCTTTTTGCCATTCATGTTTTTATCTTGACAATGCATTATTGGAAATGGCATTTAATGACTAATTCTGGAGCAAAGCAAGTCACAAATAAATACATTTTTAATTAATTGGGATAAACTCAAATTAGATTTTTCTAGACCAAAAATAATTTTAAAAATAAAATATATCATGAAAAAGAATATTTTACAAATATTAACCTATTTGGTCTCAACAAGTAGGAATAATCAAAGGTTAATGGTATGACATAGGACATTTATTTATAAGATAGGTTGAGTCCTCATGTAGTACTAAAGTCTGAGAGAAATCTTTGAAGCAATAAAGTTTCTGAAAACTTCTGTATGCCCTATAATAAATTAAAATAAAACAACTAATTAACATGATAATTTGCTTCAGATAACTGAAAGCTATCAAATAGCAGAAGGAACAGACATTATCTTCTCAGAGACAAGATTAGTATCAATCACTATAGTGTATTGCAAGGCAGAGTGTGAAGAACCAATAACCCGAGATGACCAACACTGGGAAAAGGATATCCCAGTCTTAACTTTCCATTATTAGAAACGTTCAAGCAATGACATACCATGAGTCAGGGATCTGAAATAATTAATCTAAGCATTTATTAAGAAGTTGACTCAGAGAGCTACATTTCCTTCCATCCAACTCCAAAATCTTAAGATAAATGATTTATTGTAAAAATATAGCCATTGTTTTAATATCATTGGTTACATTTAAACAGTTCCAAATTTATAATTTCACATTTAGAAAAGAGTTGGACATAGTAATTTGTTCTATCCAGGCACCAATTGTACACCAAAACTTTCTTTCTACAATCTTACTGAATAGCACAGCCACAAAACCTAGAATTTGGGTCAACAGGCCATATTCCAACTTAGTAATTTTTTTAAAAATTAGCAAGAGAAAATTATTTGTTCAATGACATGTAGCAAGTCTAGAGCATACCAGAACTAAAAGTTACCACTCCTGATTCCAAAGAATCAGAAAATAATGACAATCATTACTCAACCACTCAATTCAAGTCACATTGGCTTCTCCTTATGTAATCCTTAGACACCTAGTTTCTGAATCCAATCACTAAAAGGCATAGGGTGATCCTGTGGCTCTTCCAGTGACAATTGTGATGTGTTTCAGAGTTTCATCACTTTCAGACCACATCCATGCATGTTGGTCATTGTCAGGACTAAACTTTTTTTCCCATGCACACATCGGTGAGCCAGATTTCCTTACAGCAGGAAGGCAGGACTTACCCGGTCATCTCCCTGTAAACATATCTACTGTGCTGTGCTGCCCTTTGATTCCTGGGTTTTCTTACACAGGGACGTGCACTCGGTTTGGTAGACAACATCATTACTCCTTCCTCCCTTTCCCTGATGGATGACAGACTATTGCAACAAACACTGAGCAGTCCCTCCCTGTGATTTCTGGCTTTCCCAGTGACATGCTCTGTAACCTCACCCAAGCCACTCACCCTTCCTATGAACACGGTCCTTCCGTGGTGAACTGGAGGTCATTGGTTTCACCAGATCCCATTCAGGAATCACTGAAGTCTGCACTTGAAAGTACGTATAGACAAGGGAAGTATTATCGTTATTATTGTTGTTATTTATGACTAATACAGCTGCAGAACTTGGAGATTTACGATCTCCCCGTGGATTTTACTGTGGCCTCCAGAACCTGAGATTTAATTTTAAAAGAATTAAATTTCCAGTCTGCTTTTACAGGGGTGACTGTGAGTACGGATGCTGACAGACTGTTGTCTTCAGAGGCAAAAGCCAGACACACAAAGACAATGCCACAGCTCGAACAGGGGGTGACCCTTTCCCATTCATCTTAATGGAGTGTTAAACTTGAAGCCTAATTAGGTCCACTTAAATGCCAACATTATTATACTTTTCTCTGCTTATCTTCATACCAGAAACAATCAACTAATGCACTCATTTAATCTGAGTGCGTGCAGCGATCACATCCAGACACCCTGTCATTTTGATAGCCTGCTTTGCAGTCATAAAAGTACAACTTTTAAACTTGCACTTTGGTTGTTTTTAATTATCCAAATAATTAGATTACTTTCTATTACCTTGAAATTTTAGAGGTGAGGCTGCATACACATCCGTATGACGTTTGTCAGGCAGTGGGGCCTGATCACGATTCCCACAAGAAACTGGTATCGGACTTGCTCCCAGGATAACAAACTGAGATGTGTTAAATGAAAGATCCCACTCCTGCCCTTCAGAGAAGGTCAGCTTTAGAGTTTATACTTTGCATCTGTGCCTGAGCTTCCCACATTCCCTTTCTGACTCATTGTTGCGGCCTGGACTCCATTTTAATTTTTAATTCCTACAACAAACCTTGGGAGAAACAGAATTTAAAATATATAAATCCACACTTGCCTACTTTGTACCAAGGGGATCCAGATCTAGGCGCTCAATTAAAAGCCCTTGACAACCTTATAAAATATCTCGTAAAACTGTATTTATTTACTCACAGCTATAAGGAGGTTAGTCTGTTTCTCTTTAATGGTCTCTGTGCCAAAATGGCATACAAGAACATTTTTGGAAGTTCATCGTCCAGGGTATGGATAAAGACATTGGTGGATATCTTCAAGATGGGACAGATTTCCCACGCCTCCGCCTACACTCCCTTCCAATGACGGCCATACCTCCTGTCCCCCACAGCTGAATGTCAAAGAACACGATGCATGCAGGAACCTTTCCCAAAAGTGTCTGTGATCCATGCTGATAGTACACAACTTGGTTTTCTGACCCTTCCTAGACAAACAGAAGATGATATTTCTTAGCCCCTTTTGCAATTGGATGGGACTATGAATAATCCTGACCGATAGAGTGGGACATGGAAGGAGGTCACTTTGGGGGGGAAAAAATACTTGACAGCCACTGCCTACTCCCCAATGCTTTCTTTCTCAACTTAGACAAACCCTGAAGCTTCATGTTGAGATAAAGGTGCCATGAGATAGACGTAGCCTGATATGCTTGGTCCTCACATGGAGAGGCCCTGGGCCAGCAGAAGGCTCACATGACTGAAAATAATACCCTTTTGGCTAACCATTAAGATTTTGATATTATTTGCGGCTTCAATATTGCCTAGTCTTTCTGATCTAAAACAATGTCTCAGAATTTATTTCAAAGCCTAACCTCACTAGATGGATATCACATATAACTGTCATCACTGCCTTCTTCCAGCATCAAGTACAAGCGAGTGATCGAATGAAGATGCAAAAGTCACTCCAAACAGTCCACTGAGCTCTGATTTCACTCCTCATTGTTGCCTCCCTTGTGTCTTCTACTTTGATCTTGAAAGAAGTAAACTAAGTCACATCACAAGCTGCTCTTTTCCACCAAGAAAGAGACTTGGAAGACAGTGGTTGTGCACAATGCTCAGGGCATTTTCTGAGACAGAGAATTAATATCCAAAGGCAGGCCAGAGTCAGAGGGTTGGGAGAAAAAAACTCCCGTAGATAAAACCCTAAATTTCAGGTGTGTATTACCCAAAGAGGCACCAGGGCCAATGCCCATTAGCTAGCTATAAAATGAGAAACTATCCAGAGGGCTGTTAAAGAGAATAGAAAAAAAAAACAAAAGGCATCATAATCTTTAAAAAGGAGGCTTATGTGAATAAAAACATCAAATTATATCTGAATTGAGCTAGGCAGTATTTTGACTGAGCCTTTTAGATGGCACTTGCAAACATCTAAACTTTGAAAACAGTTGCTCTGACCACTTTGCAAGGCAAAAAAAACTGATTTTTACTTTGACAGGAATATGTTTAATGTGTTTACATTAAATCGGGTCACATGGTTTCTGACTTCAGAAGGAGTTTGTTTCCCACTTACACACTCAGTTAAGAAAATTCCCTAGATGATACATGGATACTAATGAGCTCCAGCAGGGACTTAAGGAGGAAAATGAGCCTTAGGGAGCCTTGGTAAGAAGGGAGGAAAGTGTGAGATGGAGAGAAAGGGGGAAGCGACCACTGGTGAACGGGCAGGCCACATGGTCAGGAGCCCTGTGAGTTATCTAAGTAAGGACGGCTTGATTGCTACAGAACATTGCAAGCCAGGAAGACCATGTGCGTAGTGGAAGGCACACTCATATCAGAGTCAATTGGCGCTGGGAAAACAATTCCCCAATTACCACCTCTGACCTTCAGCATGTCGGTCTCCCCATCAGCAAAACAGAGATAAACATTCCTAAACCATAGCGCTAGTGTGGGGAGGAAGTTTTGGATAAGACCATGCATGTAACGTTCCTAATACACTGACCACACAGAGTAGGTTTGCAGTTAACATGAACTCCTACTAGATTTGCATGCTATGTGAATTTCACTTGGTAATAAAAACCATATGTACGCAGCAACTGGGGGGAAGAGTGGAACAGGCAAGTGCCCTCAATGATTGGGTTTCCCTCGTGAGCAGGGAGACACAATGCTGACATTTCTTCAGCGGAGCTCAAGTCCTAACTGACTGAGATAGTGTGAGTATTTCCCAGGGGCATATATATGATGAAATGGAATTGTTAGGATGATTTTCACCTAAAATTTCATTTGGAATTTTACCCCTCAACACTACATAAGGTGCAACTCTGCTGTTATAATACGGTAAGGAATCCTTGTGCTGCAGTTTGTGAAGGAACACTCACGGTTTTGCTAAGCACACCTTTTATATGTTCCCTCCTCCACCGTGAAAAGTAACATGGTGTTGCAAAGACTACAGCACTGGGGCCAGCAGACCTGGGTTCAAATTTTAGCTTCTCCATTTGCTAGTTCTGAAATAAAAGCAAGTCCTGAACATCTTTGAACTTCCATTTCCCCATCAATAAGTTGGGGTAACTCAGAGGAATGTAGTGAAGAGTGATGTGCCTAGCATAATGCAAGCAAAAATATGAACCCTCTCCCAAGCCCTAAACCCCTACAATTCTAATAAGAGTTATCAGAACATTCTGTTATTTGTGTGCAACTCTCTCTTACTGGATTATAAGTTTCTTCAAAGCAATAGTTAGGTTATTTTGTACTTTGTAATCCACATATTTGGAAGAGAGAGTTAGGAATTTGGCTATGGAAGAAGAAATCAAAAGTGATCATTGTTGAGCACAAATGAAATAAAGAAAACGATATTATCCCTCCCCTTGTTATCCTTTCCAACCCCAACAGGAACTGAAGAAGTCATCTGTACGCATTGTCTCAGCTCACTCACCTCAAGTCCTCTCCTCTGTGCACTCCAAAACACATCCATTTCCGTCATTTTGATACTGCTTTGGCCAAAGTTACCACTGACCTCCACGTTGTCAAATCCAGTACTCTCTATTCTCTTACTCAACCTATCAGCACCCTTTAGTATAGTTGACTACTATCTTTTTCTTAAAATTCTTTCTTCTCTTGGCTTCTATGACACCATGCTCTCATGGCTTTCCTCTGTTCAGTCTCCTTTGCTGATTCGTCCTGTTAATGGACTTCTAGACTTTGCAGTGCCCAGTTCATTCCTGGCCCCCTGCTCTATCTACACCTTTTCACTAGTGAGCCCTTCCATTTATTCATTTATTGGAAGTGAGTATCATTCTTTATCTCTAGCCCTTACCATTCCTCAGAAACCCAAACTCATCTAACCAACTGTTACTTGAGGTCTCCAGTTGTATGCCAAATAAATCAAAATTCACATGCCTAAAAGAGAATTTTAGATTCCCTCCCCTCACCCCAACTGACTCCTGCCTCAGGGTTCTTCATCTTGATAAGCAGCACTATTCTCCTTCGGAGATCAAGACAATAATCTAGCACAGGGCTTCTCAAGCTTTAATGTGTACATGAATGACAGGGGAGCAGGGAGGTCTTCTAATTCAGTTGGTCTGACTTAACGCATATGATTATGCACTGATAACAAGTTCCAAATGATGTGATACTGCTGGTTCTCAAATTACATTATTGAATAGCAAGGATTTTGGAGATCGGTGCCTCTGTTTCCCTAAAGCACATCCACAAATACATACTTTAAAAAATCAGCAATGTTTCATCAACCACCTTTCTCCAGAATCTAACTGTTCTTCAACTCACAAAACCTGGTCAATGCTACTCATCATCCTTCTCTTGTACTACTATCATAGATTCCTAACTAGCCCCCTGCTTCTAATTTGTCCCTGACTTGCAGGGTGTTATCTCCGCTGCAGCCTTATAATACTAATCACATCACATCACTACCATGTTTTGTGTTTTAATCACACCTACAGTTAAATCTCATCAATGACTCTGGAGTGGTCCCTGCCTCTCCTTCAGCCTGATTTGGTATCACTCACTCTGTGGCCAATGATGCTCCAGTCACATGGATCTTTCATTCCTTAACCTTGCCGAGCTCACTCCCACCTTGAGGCTCTTTGCATTTGCTGCTCCCTCTGCTTGGAAGGCTCTTGCTCTTGATCTTTCACGTGGCTGGCTCCTTTCTGTCATTCAAATCACAGCTTAAATGTCATCTCAGAATGACCTTCCCGGACCACCCAATCCAAAATAGCCACTCTGTAACCTGTCACTTGATATCAGATCACTGTCTCATTTCTCTGCATTTCACTTGTTGCTATGTGATATTTTATGGATTATTTATTTATTGGCTTATGCTCTCTCTTCTTACCTCCTGTTCCCTTCCTCCTACCCACACTAAGAGGTAAGCCTGGGAAAGCAGAAATTATGTCTAACTTGTTACCAGTTGTGATCCCAGCATCTAGGTCAATTTCTGATATTTAATAGATAATCAACAACCACTTGATGTATGATTTGATGAATAAATGATTCAATAAGAAGTTCTGGAGTCTATTACAGAATAAGAAAGTATGCAGCTCCTTGGCATCTGGGCTTTCCACCTATTCTTGCAGGAGGATCCTTCTTAAGTCCTCCTCTGAGTCCTCCAATCCCACAATACTTAAAAGTGAAGATGAACATCTAGGGATGAGTTGCCATCACTTTTGTCATGCCACAAGCACTAGAATTCTGCTCATTTCAATAAAAGCCAGTCAGTTTCTCAAATAAAAAGAGCAGCTCCTCTGAACATGAACTTAATTTCCATGACTCTCCAATGACCACTTTCAGAAGCTTTACTTGAATCTATAGCCATTTAATATTTGAGGGGTGGGAGCTCACTCATAATGATTTGAATATGGAGCTTGATTAGATTATTATGAAGCACATGCATGGAAAAAGAGTAGTTCCAGTGGATCACAAAGTGTGGTCCCCCAGCCAGCATTCTCTGCATCACCTGGGAACTTGTTAAATATGCAGATTCCCAGGCCCTGGCTCCAACATTCTGAATAGAAAGTCTCAGGATGGGGCCAAGCAATTTGCGTTTTAAAGATTCTCCAGCCGTTTCTGATGCATGCTACAGTTTGAGAACCACCCATTTAAACCATTTACATATAGCACGCCTGGGTATGAGCAGGCAGGTATTCTGGAATACCTTTCATTGACCTAAGTTTATCCAGGAAACAGGACTCAACCTAACTCCTTCACTCAGCTTCCGTTTATCTTCTATATCACTCTCCTTTGTTCCCTCCAATTTAGAGAACCACTGCTCTAGTGATTCCACTGGTTCTTGGTATTCAAGGAAAGAACACTGGATGTTTAAACTAACCATGCTGGGTAGCTCTCTCTCTCTCTCTCTCTCTCTCTCTCTCTCTCTCGTGCGCGCACGCAACCTATTCAGTTGCTAAAAGAAATTCCAAGTGTGTAGTCATATCTGAACTATGATATGTATTTCACCCAGTTGTTCAATGAACCAAATCTCAGCAACCTCAACATTATTCAATTCAGGCAGATTTGATATTCTTAGCTACACAACCATGGCATCTACCTGCTTTCAGTTTTGATCCTAGAAATATTCTGTGTCAGCCATCACTAGTTTCAAGATGAGAGCTTACATAAGTTAGTGGTGAATGAATTAGTATTTTTAAAAGTCAGTACTTGTGGAAATTGTTTCCCAATTCATGGCTAAAATCCATGAGTCACTGTGGATCCATGTTTTATTTTCAAATTTAAAACAAAAGCAGATATCATAGGTTGCTTTGTAAGTCAGTTTACATAAATAGTCACATGTAGAGACTAAGTTTTGTTTTCTACTACCCACCCCAAGTATATCTGTTGATTCCTATTTAATTCCTCAGTTGTCAAAGTGTGAAAATATTAGTAGTATGCTTACAGTCCTAAATTGAGGGTGATATTATCACAGAAGGTTGGGATAAAGAGAGTATAGAGGACACTCCAGGAAATTTGAATAAACTGCATGGCTATCACTTGGTTATATTTAGGGATGTGCAACTAAGAAAAACATGTTAGTGAAAAGAGAGAACAATGTTGGAAAGTTGTTACTTAGATTTCGCTAACATATTCTAGAATGTCATTCATGCATACATGGACTTTTGTCTTTTAGCAATCATATTATGCTCCTTAAGGTGCAAAAAGCTGAAGCCAAGGAAATATTAATTCTGTTCCTCAATGTCAATATTATGCAAAGATTCTACTTTAAATATTACCATAATTGCGATACTATTTTACAATTATATCAGACCCAACCACTTTCATATGCATATAGTACATCGTTAATTTTAATAATCATCATGAACCTGAGGACAAAACAAAGCTTATTTTCTCCATTTGAAATATCAACCTCTGAAAATAAGAGATGTCAAGTGGCTTAATCAAGACCACATAACTAATTTGCGTGGAGCTAAAGTGAATTCCAGGTCTAGCACTTTTTCTGTTACATAATACACACTTGGCTAAAATTCCCAGACATCCTAGGACATGGTAGAAAAAATATTTCTTCAATAATGTAATGTTGCTTTACTCTAACCTGATTATGCACTTTTTTAAGCCATAACGACAAATGCTGGTTTAAAAAATATATTCACTGATTGATATGAGAAATCACCTTCTAAAGACACAGGCCCATCCCACACTTTGCAGTGTTCTTATCGTGCTAATGTAACTGTTGGGAGTAGTGACAGCAGGGTGGATATAGAAGGACATTCATTACATGAATGAACAGTACATATTGATTTTTCTTTCCATTGTAGAGACAGGTAATACAATTTCATTGCCCATTCAATATGAAAAGAGGACTTAATGGAGTATGGTTTATGATTTGGCCATTGTGTCAGACTTCCTTTCCAGCAATCCCTTTTCCATCTAAGACTCTACCCCAGGACCCTAGCTAACCAGACAGCTAGATCTACCCATTTAGGACCCAATGCCATTGATCCTGCAGAGCATGAGACAGAATATATGAAAGAAAATAGTGAGTGAGAGACTCTTTACAGGTTATTTCCCTACAGTCACGGTGGCTGAGGAACGTTGGAGACACACATCCACAGGGATGCCCTTCAGTTGTACAAGAGAAAAGGCCACACCTCCCTCAGATGATGTGGTTAACAGTCCTAAGGTCATAGAAACTTGAGAATGGACTCCTTGTGGCAGAGTTCCTTCCAGATATAGCTCAAAAACAGACATTTTAGGTTTGTTATTCATTTTTTGGCTTATTTCCTTAAAACCAGTTGTGAATGTTATTGGGAGACAATTCTCCACAGGTCTTTCATATTCTGCATATCTTACCAGCAGAAGCACTGACTTCCTTTGTTCCAGACTATCTGTGCAAGGATATATTTTTAATCCTCATCTGAGGATATTTTTTAATTGATTTGAGAGAGAGAGATATGAGAGAGAAACTTCAATTAATCACCTCTCATACATACCCTGACCAGGATCAAACCTGAAACCCAGAGACCCAGGTATGTGCCCTGACCTGGGATCAAACCCACAACCTTCTGGTACAGGGGATGATGCTCCAACCAACTAAGCCACCTGGCCAGGGCTGTGCAAGGGTATTTGAACAATTATGGAAGATAGAGTTTCCCTCTCAGGCCATGAACCATCAAGCTTTCAGACTTTCTAAGTGCAGGATTTCTACCCTAGAACTCAACTGCATAT
Source organism: Myotis lucifugus (assembly GCF_000147115.1). Taxonomy (NCBI): domain Eukaryota; kingdom Metazoa; phylum Chordata; class Mammalia; order Chiroptera; family Vespertilionidae; genus Myotis; species Myotis lucifugus. The sequence continues at coordinate 4,182,933 of NW_005871080.1, forward strand.
GCATATACAGCTAGTATCACCTGTTCTATCTCAGTAAGAATGCAGGGCTTAGGATACCAAATATTCTGCTGCTCATGCTGCTTACTGAGTTGTGAAGAATAAAATCCTTAGTCCCTGATTGGAGTCTCTCTTGCTGACATGACCTTGAAATAACCAGGTAAAAGTAAGAGTTTGTAAGAGTTGTGGTCACTCACATTCAGTTAATCTAGGTGTGTTTGTTAAATTACAGATTTCTGGTGTTAGTCACTTTCCTGCTACAGAGATTTGTACTGGCCTTTTCTGTTGCTCCTACCTGTTGCCAGCTTGATGAGCTGGTCTTCAAAGTAATTTGGCTAAAGAAGGAAAACAATAATGTAAAAATATTTCTGTTAGATCATTTTGGTTCAATACTGAAAAAAAAATGCTAAGAAATTATCCAGTGCTTGCCCTACTGATATGGCTCAGTCTTGAGAGTCAACCCATGAACCAGGAAGTCAGGATTTGACTCCCAGTCAGGGCACATGCCCGGGTTTTGATTCCCATTGGGGCGCATGCAGGAGGCAGCCAATCAACGATTCTCTCTCATCATTGATATTTCTATCTCTCTCTCTACCTTTCCCTTCCTCTCTAAAACCAATAAAAAACATATTTTTAAAAGAAATTATCCAATACTTTACATGTTTGCCTGTGTGGACAAATTATGTTAAAATAAATTTCATACATAAATTCCTCTGACAGAGCTCAACCTCCTATAGAGCCCTCACACCTATTTCTGGGACTTCCCAAGAAGTGTCTCCTTTCATGTCTACCATGCTCTGCCTTGTTTTGTCTCTAACTTATGATCCTTGCCACCCTGACAATTTAGCATTTCCACTCTCCTGAGATAGTTTTTTCTGTTCTGATGTCTATAGAGGAAGGGAGATGGGTCTTCCCCTATTGTGATATACTTAATGCCAACTCAGTGTTCCTTGGGCAACAGACATTTCTAGCCATATCCAGAACCAGATTTAAATGGGAACCACCATGTGGGATCTTTCTTCTCCTCATCATCTTCAGTAGCTCCTGGGTCAAGCTAGTCATGCATGCAGCTTTCTTCCCTCAGGATATGTAATCTTTCAGATTTCTTGGATCCTCTTCACAAAGAGTTTTGTGGAACCAGTCTCCACCTGGACCAGGCATGCCTGTACCCCAGGGGTTCTTGTCCCCTGGGCATCTACAGGACTCATTTCTTCAACTTTGACTCAAAGTTATCTGGTCAGGGAGGTCTTATCTGACTACCCATTTTTAAATGTTAGCCTTTACTCCTACTCCAGCTATCCCCTCCCCTGCCTTATTTCACTCTGTTGTACTAATTAATTCCAAATGTATTATCAAATGCATTTCTTGTGTTATTATTGTCGTCCCCCACTGAAATCAAGTTCTGAGAGAGCAAGAGTTTTCAGTTCTTTGGCTCACTGATGTACTTAAAATAGGGCCCAATACCCAGTTGGTCCTCAATAAATATTGAAAGAGAGAAAGAAAGAAAGAAAGAAAGAAAGAAAGAAAGAAAGACCCAGTTGGTCCTCAATAAATATTGAAAGAGAGAAAGAAAGAAAGAAAGAAAGAAAGAAAGAAAGAAAGAAAGAAAGAAAGAAAGAAAGAAAGAAAGAAAGAAAGAAGAAAGAATCTTAGCACATTAAACCTGATGCCCCGTCACCTACTTTGGCTGAAAAGATAATTGTGAATAATGATACAAAGAAGATATATTCACATGAAGGACCAAATATTTGGATAAATCATGATCCAGCCACTCATTGTAGTTGCTTTTCATTTGAAATGAGGGCATAAAATACAAATAATTTTTGCCTGGTTTTTCTGTTCTTTGTCATTATTAGCCATATTTAAATCCATATAGTTCTTATATCCAATAATATAATTGTTTAATCCCTTTCATTTTCTGTTGCAGCTTAACAATGCTTCAGAAATTAATTACAACTATTGAAACTTTATTGTGATTCAAGATATGCAGTTACCCGTCATAATAAGCTGGGGCAGATTTTGTATGTGTGTTAACTACAGGGAAAATTAGCAAGAAATTGCCCATTTATTATGTAGGAGAAACAGGTCAAAATGGAAAAGATAGTCTTGGTTTGGGGTTCACAAATCTGTGAAGCAAGACTGATGGGCAGGTAAATTGCTATAAATTTTGGGGAAAGCATTTAGAATGTGGTTTACCCTTAACAATTCAATAAGGGCAACCAACCCCCTTCAGTCAAAAATCTATGAATAACTTGAGTCAGCCATCCTTAGATGGGGATTCCCAACTGCCAATGGAAATGACTGTTTTCAATCTGCAGTTGGTTCAATTTTCAGAAGCAAAACCTAGGGATACCAAGGGCTAACTCTGTACTTATTGAAAAAAAATTCACAGATAAGTTGACCCACGCAGTTCAAATCCCTGTTGTTCAAGGGCTAACTGTATGCAAAATTATTTTTAAATATTTATATATTTAAATGTATCTATTATATTTTTAAATATGCATGTAGAAGGATGTTCATGGAACTATTCTAATGAATAAAAATTTCAAGCAACCTATATACACAACTCTGGAAACTAAAAGCTAAGGTTCACTTTTCAAGCAATAAACACATAATACATTCATAGAAAAAAGTGGAATAAAAATTTCAAATACGTTATAGGGATTACTTCTGTCTTAGTCCATGTGTGCTGATATAACAAAATACCATAGACTACATAGCTTATGAAGAACAGAAATTTATTCCTCACATTTCTGGAAGTTAAAAGTCCGAGAACAAGGTGCTGGGATGGTCAGGTGGGGGTCCTCTTCTCAGTCGCAAACTTCTCATTGTGTCCTCAAAGGCAGAAGTTAGGGAGCTCGTGAGGCCTTTTATATGAGGGCACTAATCCCATTCTTGCCGGCTTCACTCATAACTTATTCAGCTCCCAAAGACCCCACCTCCTAATGCCATCATATTGAGCATAAGGATTTCAACATGAATTTTTTTGGGGGGGAAAGGGGTATGAACATTCAGACATGTCTACAAATTCTGATTGTAGAACTAGAAATCATGTTATGGTTAACTCCTAATATACCAAAATATTCAGTTGTATTAGCCACCATGTTCTTTAGTGATGTTGATAAACAAAACACTTTTGTGACAAAAGAATTTTAAACAGTTAAATACATTTTGATGATGATATAAAATAAAATTAATATGGTCACAGTAAGAGCTGGCATTTAATGAACTCTGATTTGAGTCAAGTTCTGTGCTAAATATTTTCATTCCTCTATGAAGTAGGTATCAGTCTAATATGTTATAGATGAGGAAAATAGATTTTTTTTAAATGAAATAACTATTTCAGTATCACATGGCCAGTCAGGGGCAATGGCAGATTTGATCCAGGTTGTTCTGCCTCCAGACCTTCTGCTTTGAAAGGCTTCAGTCCACAGAAAGAGTTGACAATGACCTACCATGAGTTAGCTTATAATTTAATTTTGGTGGAGACAGTAAATCATTTTTAGGTAGTTTACCATTACTGAAGGCAATTACTATTCAGATAATTACTATCTTTTAACTCTTGGTCAGATATTTACTCCTTTATCTAAGGTAAGTACTTTAACTTCTTATTGCTGACAAAATATATAGAACACTAACAAAATTGAGTATATTTACAGTTTTAACCAATTGTAATTAAACCAAAATTATAATATAAACTCTTTTTAATGGAAAAGTCCTTTCAGAAAAGATGTTTTTTAAAATAAAACTAGCACAAAATTTCAAGCTAGAAGACTGGAGTTAATTTCTTAATAAATAAAGAAAATATTAGAACCATGGAAAAGTCAAACTGGCCTTTTAAAAAGCTGACAGTTTCATTGAGTCTGCCTCTGAATGAGATGTTGGGGACTCTCTTGGCAAATCTCCCAGATGTCCAGGTAGAACAGGATACACTGATTAACCAAAACAGTCTGCTTTTGCTCAAACTCACCTCCGGTCTAACAAAGTGTGAAGCTTATCAAACTGCCAGATCAAGAGAAAGACAGTTTTTACCTGAAGAGGGGAACTGAGCAAACTGCACTGAACACACGGAGCCCTTATAACCTCAGATAGTCACAGTTTCACATTACCTAGAAGAAATTCTAGATCAAGAAAAGTTCCTAGAGAGAACCAAAATATGCAAAATAAAGAGAGGGACTATTTTATAAATTGCATTTAATGTGAAACAAAGAAAACACAATTAAAAGTTTTATCTCAACTTTTAGGAAGGAATAATTTCTAGAAAAACATCCCATAAATGTAAGGTCTAGAATTATAAACTAAATTCTTTTAAGATTTTGTAACTTTAGTTGGTAAACATTCTAATGATCCCACAATTTAAAATTATTTTAAAAGGACAAGCCCAGGAGTTACCACAATTTGTTTTAAGGAATCTGTATGTTTAAAACTTAATGAATTAAATACAGGCTGTATTTCTCAGATATACTTTTTTAAAAAGCATCATGCTTTTTAATTAACAGATAATGTCCTCAAGTTAAAAAATAAAGAATGTCCCTTCCCCTGAGCTACCCTTGGAAGGTAGTAGTCAGTAATGCAATCAAATATGTAGGGTTATTTCAGCTGCCTGCCAAAATATTGCTCATGACTATTTAAGCATGCAGAAAAACGCCATTACATCAATGACAGAAAGGGCATGATTGTTCTTATTTCTGGAATTCTTCTGATGTGAGTCAACTCACGGGGTGGAGTTTCACTGGAAAATGGCTTTAGGAATGTTTTAAATGAAGGAAGAACAGAACCAAGCCTTCAAACACAAACATAATGGAAAACCATAGAGTCAGACTTCCCCCAGCAAGCAGGGACAGAGATCCAATTCAAAGTAAAGTCTGTAGTTACAAAACACTCCAGTTTTCTGTGCAGTTTTTATTTTTATTAATGGAACATTAATTGTCCCTCTTTAATAATCCAAATAAAAAACATTTCACCCTCCATATACAAAAGTAAAATTATGTGACTTTGCTTTTCATTTCAGAACCAGCAACATCAGATTAAATGAAGAGATAGAATATGAGATTATTTTAAGTATTATTTTTATATTTGACCCCAAATCCAGAGAGCACTTAGAAATTTGGATAATTTGGAGATGCAGAAATAAGCCATAACTAAAAAAGAACTTTCTGATATATATTTTAAATCCTTAGGCTCGTAGAACTAAGAATATGACATGGTAGGGAAGGCCCACGCTGCCTGGGCTGATCACATATAAACTCTGTCTCTTATAACTCCCTCTAGAGACGGAGATGAAGTGATCCAGTTTATGATTGTCAGGTGCTGCCTACAGAAATCAGTTCTTCTGTTGATTTTATAATTTTATGTGTTTGCTTTGTCTTTCCAAGTAAGTTAAGCTAAGGAGCTTTCTTTTATCTGTCTTGTTATTCCCCCAAAGGGTGTATTATAGAGCCTCATCCTCTGTGAGCATTCTCTATTTATTTGTTAATTCCAGTAAATTCAAAATGTTTTTGTGGTTTTTAATTAAGAAGATGAGCTCTCTATGCCTAGATAATATTCCCTATTATTTGGGGTTAGGAGTAGGAAGACACTTGTTTAATAAATCCAATAAGTATGCTAGCAGTTAATATGGTAACACATACTGTTTAGTCTAGTAGTTTTCACTTTTTTTCATAAAGAGAAATCTTGCTCAGATACCTAACAAACAACATCGAACTCTTCTGGTTGAAGTAAACGGAGAGGATTGGGTGAGAGGTGGAGAAAGGTGGAGGCACAAAGGAACTGAAGCCCAGCCAGTTGGCTCCCTACCCACCATCTGACAAAGGCCACTGGGAATTTCCAGCCACCCTGGAGTCCTGCGTAAGATCCACTAGTTTAGTCTGCTATGTGATGTATTTTAATAAAAAGAAAATCTCTGCTTCTTCCTCCTGCCCATTCAGTGTCACAAATTGAATCGCATATTTTCAAAGCCTATTATAAATATACTGCCATTTGCAACAACATGGATGGACCTTGAGAATATTATGCTAAGCGAAATAAGCCAGTCAGAAAAAACTCAAAATCATGATTTCAATTCATATGTGATATATAAAACTGAAACTCATACACAGAGACAACAGTATGGGGGTAACCAGAGGGAAGGGGTTAGGGGGTAGTAAAGGGTAAAGTTGCCAAATATATGGTGATGGATGATTATTTGACCTTGGAAGGTGGGCACACAATGCAATATACAGATATCGTATCATAGAAATGTACACTTGAAACCTATATGACCCTATTAACCAATGTCAACCCATTAAATGTAATAAAATAAATAAATATATATGTTGAATAAATGAATTGACAAAGTGAATGAATACTTATAACCAAAATGAACAAAATCCTTATTATAGTCATAATATTTGCTCTAGTTGACTTACGTGGGATATGAGAATATAAATATAGTGGAACTAGAGAAATAAACAAGTGAAAGTATCAACTACAACTAAATGCCAACATCTGAACATTTTAGAGGTTATTTTACAAAGTAAAAATGTATACACCTGGCATTCTTTGCTATCTGTGGTAATAAAATGGATTCTAGGGCATATGTATGTTTTTGTTGCTCTGAATGTACATCTCCCTCTTTTGGTAACAATGGCTTTAAAAAGTTTCCCATTTTGGGAACTACCCCTTCCCTACGCATCCAATCTTGGCAATCTGTCCATCAAAATGTTACAATCACTCCGTACCCACCGACCTCAAGCCTTGCCAAGGTGTAGGCACATTACCCAAGCTAGATTAGTCAGATCATCTGACCCTGACATATGAAAATGTTCTGGGTTGACAAGATGTAAGGGGAGAGATGGAGCTGTTCTGTCCATCCATGAGGATCTGCCACTTGAATCACTGCGGCTGTGCTAGTCTGGAGTCTTCTGAGCCCCCAACTGTTCAGCCTCTTCTTTTTGTCTGTAGGCTACAGCACATCTTTCCAATAACACCCTTACTGTATTTATTAATGTATTTTTTATTTGTATTTAAGTTAGCCAGAGTCCATTTCTGATACCAAAGAATGCTAAGACCCTAAACACAAATAACACAGCCAGAAATACACTTGAAGAAGCTTAGATCAAACAAGTCATGTTCATGTGCCACAGTGAAATGTATCCCAGTCTCAGCTTGGTTTATTAAGATTTATCTCAGTATTACTAGGTCTTTTGAAAATGATGCATGTAGTATCCTACTACCCACCCATATGCAAACTAAAGACCATTGAATTGAGATCAGGAGAAAAATTTACTGTAGCTTGGGGCAAGTTATAAAAATTTTTTAAATCTACTTTTCCTCATCTATGAAAGAATGAGGTTAAAGTAAAAGGTCTAGCCGAAACCGGTTTAGCTCAGTGGATAGAGCGTTGGCCTGCGGACTGAAAGGTCCCAGGTTCGATTCCGGTCAAGGGCATGTACCTGGGTTGCGGGCACATCCCCAGTAGGAGATGTGCAGGAGGCAGCCGATCGATGTTTCTCTCTCATCGATGTTTCTAACTCTCTATCTCTCTCTCTTTCTCTCTGTAAAAAATCAATAAAATATATTTAAAATAAAAAAAAAGTAAAAGGTCTACAATGCCTCTTGTAATTTGACAACATATGAATTTTTAAGTTTACAAATAGAAAATAACACATACCACCTTTTTTTTTTCTCTTTTGGTCAGAAGTAGGCACTCAGAAGGAGTCCCTACTGTCTTACTTCAAGGCGGTATTTAAATTTAACACCAGACCCACCCAGGACCAGACTAAGCTGTGGCGTGACTTTCCTCCAGAGCTTTGTAGAATCTTTTTTCTGATGGAAATCAGTGCCACTTTCTGTACTCACATTTTCCCTTTTCCGTTCTCCTTCTATAGTTGAAAAAAAATGAGTTATAATTAGAATCAAGAAAATACTCTAAGGATAAATACAATGTATCCTGTTTTTATAAAAGGTCATTCTTTCAAGCTATCAAAGCCCTTTGCAACAAGTACCTAATTGATGGTCAAAGCCTCCTCTGTAGGAATAAAACACTGTGCCCGGTTTACATATGAAGAAAGGAAAGAGGGAGTTGACAGACTTTTAGTTGACCATCTCAAATCTAGAACAACAAATTGAGAATTCAGAGCACTTCCATTTTAAAACATTGTGTATCTGAGTGGCAAATAAGCTCAGTTAGTTGCAGATTATTTTAATGTTGACCTAGAAATAAGTGTAATACATTTTTAATGAAAACAAAGTGAAAGACATACTCAAATAGCTAAGAGTAAATCCTAAAACAAATAGCTAATACAGTGGTTTTCAGAATAAAGTTCCTTGGTGACTAGTTGATGACTTCTGTGAAACTCCCATGTAAGGGTGACAAGCTTAATTTACTGTAAACCTACAGGAACTAGAACAGAGTCTGCACTTATGACCGGGTTATACATACTGATAAACCAATACTCACAAGTGATGAGCATAACAATAAATGCATGTCACTCATTTAAACCAGAAACATATTTTCAGCACCATCACCACCATGTTTTCTAACACAGTGTCCTCAGCTGGACCCGCCCAGGATCAGAGAGGCAGCTTACAGGCCTCACTCATTAGATGATGCCTATTTAGCATTCAATCATCTACTCTCTTTATTCAAAAACTAATTATTCCACGTGCCAGGCACTGTGCAATGCTCTCTAGCAAATTAGTCATCCATGGATCAGTAGAACTAATTCTCTCATCTTAGAGCACCTAAGGACCCCAGGAGAATGTCCATCAATAAAGAAACTAGAAGACATTTCCTGACTTAACAGCATACCTTCATGCATTTTCCCTTTAATTATTTGGTGGAATAAGTGAGGATAGTCATCAGTCACTTATGACAGACTCTCATGGGAAGCCCCCATGTCATAGAGGAGCTAAAATGCCAAGCAACCTGGTAAAGTCCCAACTGAAGATTTTCCAACTGCACTGGACTTCCTGATATAACTTAGGAGACACGGCACATATGGGCTCCTACCCACAGGGAAACACTCATCCCTGCCCTGAACACAATAGACAAATACAGGCCACGCCTTCAGGTGTGCAGAGGGAAGGGAGGGACTCTTTAGCAACACCTACCTTTCATCAGTCACTAAACTAGTCTCTTTGACAATCTTAGCATCTTAATCTTCAGCAGTCCCTTGTTCAGTGAGACTTTCCCTGATCACTGAATCAAAAAATCAAACACTCACATCATATGCCATAGACTTTATTTCTTTGTTTACTATTTGTTTGTCTCCTCTCTAATATGAAATCCCAAGGATGCAAAAACAGATTCCTGAACAATGTACCACTAGTCGGAACATGATAACCCAAACTCTTTTCCCTCCCAGTTATGGACCAATTGGAAAACAGGATAGGAGGGCAAAAGGAGCTCTAACACTTTTCCTTTATTCCTGGTAAAGTGCATGGAAACTGCTGCTGCTGCTATCCAAGGCAAAGCGGCAACCCCACACCTCCCCTACCACCAGCCCTGAATTAAACTATCCACTTACGGCAGGCAGAAGGCCTGGGAAGTCAAAGACCTTTCCCACGCAGCACAAAAGGGGAAAACAGTTTACCTGCAGGGAGCAGCCCGAGGAAAAGGAGACCAGACACATCCGGGGCTCACTACCCAAAGTGTGATCCTCGGACCAGCCACATCCGCACCTGGGAGCTTCATAGAAATGCAGATGCAAGCCCCACTCTAGGCTTCCTGAATTGGAACCAGTGTTTTCAGAAAATACCTAGATGATCTGTACGCATTTAAAAAGTTCAATAACACATGTGAATAAAACTTAAAATATTAACCCCACCAAGGATACGTGTTAAAGGACTTAGGTTAGCAATTAGGCAAAACCCTCTTCCTTCTACTATTAGGTGCAAATAATATGAAGAGACAGACAACCTCATTCTGAATTTTTCCAAGAGAAGACACAAGTGATGATTTTAAAATATGAGCTGGCTTGCTTGTTTATTTGTTGCTTCTTAAGGACAGCAGGAATTGGGGTGGGGGTATAAATCTCTACCTCCACCCTTAATTTCTCTATCTTCTTTCTTCATCTATAAAAAAGGGAGTAATAACACCTGCTGTATGGGCCATGGTTAAACTTAAATGAGATGATACACATCAGAGTTCTTAGTAAACTATATAGAATTTTTTTAAGTTTGTTCAGCAGCACCTCAGGTTTTAGAAATTCAGCATATTGTGCCATTGATGGATCGCAGAAGATTTTACAAATATGTTTATATTCTAGTGCTGATCAAAAATGTGCAGTAGTAAAACAAACAATTTGATTTTAAAAATGGACTGAGGAGCTAAATAGACATTTTGCCAAAGAAGACACGCAGATGGCCAACAGGCACATGAAAAGCTGCCCAACATCACTAATCATGAGGGAATGTAATTCCAAAGGACTATGAGGTATCACCTCACACCTATAAGAATGGCTATTATCAAAAACACAATAAATAACAAGTATTGGCGAGGATGTGGAGAGAAGAGTACCTTGGGGTACTGTTGGTGGAAATGTAAATTGGCGCAGTCACTATAGACAACAGTTCCTCAAGAATTTAACAATAGAGCTACCATCTCATCTAGCAATTTCACTACTGGGTATCTATCTGGGGGGGGCACTAATTGGAAAAAATATATGCATCTATATACTCATTGCAGCATTATTTATAATAGTCAAGATACAGAAACAATCTAAGTATCCATGGATGGGAGAATAGATAAAGAAAATATCACACACACACACACACACAATAAAATACTATTCAGCTTTATAAAAAGAATGAAATCTTGCCATTTGGGACAACATGAATGAACCTTGAGGGCATTATGCAAAGTGAAATAAGTAGGCAGAGAAGGACAAATATCACATGATTTTACCTACATTTGGAATCTAAAAAAAGAACAAAACAAAATCCAGACTCATAGATATAGAGAACAGATTAGTAGTGGTTGCTAGAGTGAGGGGGGTTGAGGGAGTGAAAAAGGTGAAGGGGATTAAGTACAAACAGTTATAAAATAAATAAGTCATGGGTATGTAATGCTCAGCATGGGGAATATAGTCAATAATGTTGTACTAACTTTGGAAAGGGACAGATGGTAATTAAACTTATTTTTTTTAATTCAGCTTATTTTTTTTAACTCTTTATTGTTTAAAGCAGTGGTCGGCAAACTGCGGCTCGCAAGCCACATGCAGCTCTTTGGCCCCTTGAGTGTGGCTCTTCCACAAAATAGCAACTTCTGCGCATGGGCCACGAAGTTTCAATCCCACTGCACGTGCGCGCCCGCACGTGGTATTTTGTGGAAGAGCCACACTCAAGGGGCCAAAGAGCCGCATGTGGCTCGCTAGCCGCAGTTTGCTGACCACTGGTTTAAAGTATTACATAAATCTCCTTGGTAATTAAACTTATTGAAGTCAACATTTCACAATGTATATAAATGCCAGATCACTATATTGTACACCTGAAACTAATATAATATCGTATGTCAATTATACCACAAGAAAAACAAGAAAGAAAATCCTGTTAATTTAAATGGGTAAAAATTCATGAAGAAGTTTTTGAAATTGTATAAGTAAGAAGATGCTGAAAATACTTTATTAAATCTCTGCTTTTAGTTTCTGAATAAAAGTTTTGTAGAATGTATCTTTTTAAAATTTTGCAGTAGTGATGTTTGTTGGCAAATCAAATGAATTTTTTTAATGTTAATATTTAACAGGCCAGTTTCTATGAGATAAAAATGAGGAGCTGAGAAGGAAAAGTTTGAAAGTTGGCTCTGGTATTTTGAAAAAGAAAAACATTCAATTAGGTATATGTAGACTATATATTTTTTTTCAGAGCTAAGAATATAAAAATATATATTGTTTTAGCTTTGAAAATTCAAAACTAATGTCTATCTCACTCTGACTGCAACTTGCCAAGTGATTGTAATGTAGAAAATGGTTATCCTGAAATATGACCTCAATAAACAGCTAGTTACCCTTTTTTTTAATTAGCAGGTAATGAGATATTTTGTCTATTTATACAGACACATAAATTTTAAGTTGACGTTTGTTTCAAACTGATTAAACAACATATTCATATTTCAAAGATTATGAAGCTTTTCCTTGGGACTGTCCTTTTATCTTTAAAAGAAAACAATGCTAATAGTTTCCTTTTTCCTATATTCAATGACTATTTACTACCCTTTCTTGATGTGGGCTTTCAAAATACAAAGAAAGTTTGGCAAGTTTTCAATGTCCTTTTTTAAGTCTGTTCTTAGGCGCTCGTATAAAAGCAGAAAGAGTACTTCTTTGGAGAATTGATAATGTCCCATGTTCAGTATTTGTATATTAAGGATTGTCAGTTGCGTTCAGTGCATTCATTCATTGGAATCCGTCCTGTTAATCTGCATGCAACTGATTTCAGGGAAACAAAGTGATCAGAAGAAGTCAAGTTAACAATTTCTTTTCTACTGAAAACAGCCCAAGACACCATGGGCCCAAAATTCAGAGCAAGTTACTGTATTTGTACGTTTTAAGTCACACTTGGCAGTTTCTCCAAACACAGTGGTCAGGAACTGAAAAAAATAAACATGTGTTTCCAGGATTTTCTTTTCGCATGCCACACAAAAAGTAATGTTACAACTGTTTTCACTCCCTTTAAAGAGTTCGGAAGGAAGAAACATTTGCCCATTTGTGTTAAGGTAGATTTTACAAAAAAAAAAAACATTATGGGGCAAGATAAATATTACCTTCACCTTAAAAATGGAAGCTTCACTTCCCTGAAGGGGTTTCTTCAAAACTCTGATCTATCCTTATGCAGTGATATTTTGTACTTTAAATCTCATACTTAAAATCAGAACACTTAGCACTTTCTATCTTCCTGGCCTTAAACAAAAGAGAAAATAAAAGAATCAACCAGTAAACAATTCTTAAGCAGCCAGTCTAAAGCCATTCCCATTTTGCTGAAAGAGTGACGGAGATAAAGTAAATGTGTTGCTTTCCTGAGGCTGAACGAAGCCTTAGTGGCTGCAGGAGGATGAAAACCCACAGGTGTGCTTCTTATTCAAGACAGAGGAAACAATCCATCAGAGTGTGGATCTCAGAAGCCCATGCAGGCCTCCAGACCCAAAAATATCTCCACTACTGCTAGGCCAGGTGGCCTAAATCTCCGGGCCAACCTTCCCACCCCTTAAAAAGTCTTGAAAATTCTGACCTATTATTAAAATGTGAATATCATACTTTGTACAATAACAATACCAGCCAGCAACTCATTAGGAGGAATTTATTTCTCAGTTCCCTAACAAAGATCTGGAACTACAGAGCATAGGATCCAGGGTGGAAAGTGAGTTAGGTAGAGAATAAAAGAGGAAAAGCATTCAGAGTGGAATCCTTTTTAGGAAAACTAAATGCTGGTGGAGACCATGGGCCCTGTGGATAATGGCATGGCTCTGGCACCTGGGTGAGTGGGAGAAGATGGAAGAATGAGAGGATGAAGAGACTTTTCAGAACAGGTTGGACGCTATCGGGAATGTCTACAGGGGAAAGGATGATTGGAAAGTGTTGTTATAGAGGACGGGACGGGCGGGGGGGGGGGGGGGGGGCTGGTAGGGGAGGAGCTGTTCTAGCTATTGCACTCTTTGCTATTTATCCAATAAGTTGAAAACTTATGTCCATACAAAAACCTGCACAAGGATGTTTATAGCATCTTATATCATAAATGTCAAATAAAAGATCCTTCAGCAGGTGAATAAACTATAGTATATCCAGATAATAGAGTATTGTTCACAGCCAACAAGAAAAGCCATGAAAGGAGGAGCCTTATATGAATTTCACTTAAGTGACAGAAGCCAATGTGGAAATCTACACACAGTGTGATTCCAAGTATATGACATTCAAGAAAAGGCAAAACTATGGGGACAGTAAAAAGATCAGTGGTTGTCAGGGATTGGGAGAGAGGGAAGGATAAGTAGGCAGAGCACATAGGATTTTTAGGGCAGTGAAACTACTCTGTTTGATACTATCATGGCGGATACATGTCATTGCACATTTATCCAGACTCAGAATGCACAATACCAAGTGTGAACCCTAAGACAAACTATGGTTTTGGGGTGATAATGATGTGTCAATGTAGGTTCATTGGTTGTAACAAATGTGTCGCTCTAGTGGAATGTTGATAGCGGCGAAGGCTGAGCGTGTGAGGTCAAGGAGTATATGGGAACTCTCTGTACTTTCACTCAATTTTGCTGTAAACCTAAAACTGCCCTAAAAAATCAATTTTTTTTTAAGTAACTGTTTAACAATTTTGTTAGGACAGTCTTTTTGTAATCTTTATTTTGGTTTTTTTTTGGGTTTTTTTTTTAAATCTTCATTATTGTTGTTGTTTTAAAGTTATGGCTCCTTTGATACTCCAATGACAGCCATATATTCTCTCCCACCTCAAAAATAATAGTACTTCCACACATTCTCACAAAACAATGCATACAGCTTCCAGTCTCCACAAATTCTCTGAAACCCATCCATACAACTAATACAGTTGTTTTGTTTTATTGCATGCTGCCAAGTACCAGGCACTTTGTTAAGTACGGTATGATACTCTATCTCGTTGGTCCTAGCAACAACCTTCTGAGATAGACATTATCATGCCTATTTACTTAGGAGGAAACTTAATTGCAGGGAATTTTTTGAGCAGCTGCTGAGTGTTTGAGCTGAGACTCCAACCTGGGCTGATCCCAAGGAACATGTTCCTAACCATTCCCTACAATGGCTCTGGTAGGTCATGGACCTACCAGACCTCATCTGAGAATGAGTCTGTTTGCCTGTTCCCACGTTCCTGTTCTTCTGTGAATAAAGTATTTCTCTAGAAACAGAATGTGGACAGTACACAGAGATGGACCTACCCTGGAATAGAAGGTAATCATTTGCAGCTGATTTAATTTCCACAGGGACCCCTCTCCCATCTGTCCTGCCACCTACCAGGCCATACGTGATGGGAAACAGCAGGTTCCTCTGTATACACCTGAGAGCAGAGGACTTGGTTCATGGCTGAATAGGAATATTCCATAATCAATAGAGATTCATACCAGCTAACACACAAACCACCTGTATTAATAGAGATTTGTAAACTCTTGAGTAAATTGGATTAAACATGAATAAATAAAATGGAGAACAAAAGTAAAGTCCAAATCACTTAACATGGTCCAGACAAAGCCCTCACAACCTTCTTCAGCCCCAACTTTATGGCTCTGGGTGTGGAGTCTTTCTCTTAGGCCAGACCAAAGGAGAGCTCTCTTCTCAGTGTCTCAGAAGGACATCAAGTCCAAGGCATGGAAAAGGGAATATATTGTTTTCCCTTCTGGATAGGTTTCTAACTCTAATTTTAAATTGTTAATTAATAAAATAAGTGTCCACCAAGTCAAAAAAAAAGCCAGAAACATGAATATTAAGTCTGAGATGTTTAGCCACTCTCATACCCAGAATTTAAATTTTCATGTCCTGGTGATTCAACCATCAAAATATCTTTTTAGTCTCTTCCATTATTTGCCAGGAGTGTAACAATAGCCTTCCAACTGGTCTCCCACCACCAACCTTAACCAACACTGTCAGATGCCATTCATTCTAAAGCATAACGCTATTGTTCCCTTGCTGAACTTTTCACTGTGTTCTCATTTCTTTCAGAAGGCATCCAAACTCTTCAACATGTCATACAGGTCCTCATGTCCACCAACCTCCACTCTTTGCTCACCCACACCAAACTATAGGCACCATTTTTTTCTCCATGGGTATTCATGGAGAATTTACTTGCCCATAACACACATCATCCTCAAAATCCTGCCCTCTATCCTACGCCCAGCCAGAGCACCTCACCAATTCCATCACCTACATAACTCCAAGTTATTCCAGATTCAACTCAAGAATTGCCTACCCTTGTAAGTCTTCCTTGAAAATCCAACCTGGGTCAAGAGTGCCCATTGCTAGATGACCCAATAGGCCCATCATGTTCTAATGGCACCAAATAGGAGGGGCACCAACAAGCTGAGGAAAAAAAATATTAGTCTGAAATCTTTTTGATTTGTTTAAAGCAATAAAATAGTTATCCCAGACAAAGTCAAAAATTTGCTGGTCTTCATTGTACTGATTTTAATGTTAAACATTATGTTTATGTTTAAATACAAAAGAGTACATACAACATAATCTTTTCCATGGCACACACTGAGCATTCCTCCTGAGTGTTCACATAAGGAAGATACCCCCTATAATTGTTATTTTTCTTGAACCGCATCCCAACTAGAATGCGAATTCCTACTGAACATGAATTTGCGGCTTTCCTTGTTTATACCCAGTTGTCAGTGTGCCTGTCAAATACTAGGAGTTCAATCAATGCTTATATACAGGAGGAAAATTTGGGTGTAAGTGAGGATGGAAGGAAAGAAGAAAGAGAACGAAGAAAGAGGGAGCAAGGAAGGAAGTTCCTTCTAACGCTAATATCCTATGCTTCTAATTCTGAAAGTGAATTCTCAATGCCCCTTTTGGCCTGGTATCTTTGTTAGCAATATATAGAAAGGCAGCTTTTAACTTGGGCAACTCTGAAGGCAACTAAAATCAGTCCTTGTGAAGCCCAGTTTACTGTAAGGATGAGCTGATCATTCCATGGCTCTAACCTAGAAAGGTTTTTTAACATGAATCCAGTCTCATCTTCGAGCTCCCACAGGATACATAACTAGACACTATCCAACATCTTCCCTGACCTGCCTGGTTTCTAATACATATGCGCTGGGCCACCAGGGTCTCCGATACAAGCCAAAGGTTCCCAGAAGCTGGACACCTCTACATGTCAATGTTCAGAGGAATCTTAACCTGAGACTATCCAGTAAATGGTCCCCAAAGCAGTGTGTTCTGCTCACACCAACCCATGGGCAAGGGCATGCCCCTTCTACCCTACTTGCAAAATGACAAAAGCCTACAAATTCAGTAAGTCATGAGGCCCCTTTTTTTCCATTAAAAAATAATAAAAGGCTAAACTGAGACATATGCTAAATGAGAGCCAAAGTATTTTGAAAAGTTACAATGAATTCTTATGACAGAAATTATATTATGCATAATATAAACATCTGTATTTAAGGAAGATAATGGTTTAGCTCCAGGAAATAATAGCTAAGCAGTGATGACTTAAGCAAATGTTTTACAATTAATGGAAATAAAAATTACATATCATTATAGCTAAGAGATGCTGAGAGAATGGGACAGGAGGTAACTCATACCAATGGACTCTAATGCAAGATAGAATTAAAGTTTCTTAATTTAAAGAAAAATATTAAACTGCAAAAAGATGAAACTTCTTGAAGTTCAAAGATGTTAAATTCTACTCTTTAAACCCCATTACATATGTAGTTACTGGCATAGACATTTCTTACCTTCACCGGAGTCGATTTGCCTCTTAAAATGAGATATTTAAAGGCAGACTGTCGGCCTGGTGTCTTGGATGGCAGATCAGAGTTCCAAAGCCCTTAAGACGCTGCAGCACTAGTTCTTACTAAATCATAATTAACTTCATTGGGAGTTACATGATAGCAACTTAGAACAGAATTTGGCCGAACATTTTAGTGTTCTTCCACTTGGTAATTACTACTTCAGTGGGAATCTCAAGTAAGAAACAGAGGGCAGAATTTGGCCCACAAAGAGAAGCACATGAAGGAACTGGCCAACGTTATAATGCCAATAACAGAGAGTATTAAAGTCTCCCTTGAAGCATCCCTGTTAGCTCGTTGATTTCATCGTGAATATAAATTCAACCAAAATGGCTACTCAGATTCTTTACCAACTCTCCAGGAAGGACCCATTTGTAGGGGAGAATACAGCTAGAGAATGGCTCCATATACCAGATAATCACCCTAGAAGAGCAACTATGAATAAACTAAGGAGAGAGCTGGATGCTGTTTGGCAGGTTAACCACGTAACAAATTCTTGTTGATTCAAAAAAAGGAGCCATCACAGCTTCAATTTCGACATTAAATATCTGAAAAATAAGATTTAGCCCACTTGTGCTTCAACATGAAAATCCAATATTAGGTTCAGAATGATAGTTATAATGATAGTGGTACATTAGAGAATTTCCAATTGTACCAGTATAATATACAATTTTTCAGTAATTATACAATTTGCAATTTTTCAGTACCATTAATTGAGGAACCTAACTTTTCCTGAAATACTATCGCAGTTCTCCTTCAACAGTCTTGATATAGTGCACGATCTAATTTTTGTCATGAAAATTGAGATTTTTTTCCTTGCTTGCTTTAAATTACAGTATTTAGTTTAAAAAAACCACCTAATTTTAGGATATTATCAATTTGATATTTGAATTTCAAGAACACTCAAAATCACAAGCTGATGCAGAACAGAGCAAGACTAAATTTCTAGAAGATAGTGTTACCTGTGTTCCTCCCAGTGACTCACCTGAAGCTCTGAACAAGATAACTAACTCATTGCCTGAGGGCTAACCCACAATCCCCTGATGTAGTGTCTTGGCCAGATTTTCAATTGAAGGCCACGAACAACACTTCCCCAATAGCCCAGAGCTAACTCTTCTTTATCTTCAAATCTCATTCTTTATGCCAACACCTCACCTCCCCCTTATTAGTCCCTAGTTCTCAATGCCCCCCCCCACTTTGAAAAACAAAAGAAAAATCATGCATAGGCCCTTCCAAGTAAGGCAGACTGCTCTCCCATAGACCAGCCCACCCATCCATGCGCCATGTTTGTTAACATTCTGAGAGACATTTGTGCAGAGAACAAATTGATGGAGCCCATGTTTATATCAGGAATTTCAGAAACGGCAAGAGACTTATTCGTGGAATCTTAACACCCATTCAGACTGTCATAAAACACAAAGGACCAGATTCAATAAAAACTCTGTCCAACTTTCACAACACTAAAGTCTGCGTGAGCCTTCAAAACAAAATCAATTTTTCCAGTTTTGCAAAAGGCTGTTCAGACTTCAGTAGCATGGAAGCCAGCTGGGGCATTTCCTTATTCATCCCCTAAATTAGTTTCAAACGTGGTTTGAGGACCACATTTGATCAGAAGAATTTCATTCTCTTTCTCTCTCTCTCTCTCTCAACATATTTCAGAATACATCACATGGAGAACAAACAACAGAACTGCGGCATATGTCTCATGCAGTTAAAAGCTTTAAAACTGGCCCATAAAACAGAATTCTTGGGTACACAGTGAAAAATATTTTTTGATTCCATAATCCATACTGCAGTAAAGTTGGGTATAATCATTTTTAAAAGTTGCTGTGTCCATGGACAGCTGTTCTTCATACATACTGGGAATGTTTCCTTCACATTCCTAAGGACATAAGAGTTTGACACGAAGCCAATACCTCTAGAAATGGTGAAAGCTAAACACACCCCATACTGATGCTTTTACTCTCCCAACAAACTTTCTTCCACAACTAAAATGTTAAAACTTTTACCCCACAGCCCACATTCGGAGATTAGTCCAATAACTAATGCTCTGTCCAAGTAAAATACATTTTGTCATAGCTTGAAAATGTTACCTTTCACAGAAGTATAGTATTTCGGACCAGCAGGGAACATATGTCAACATTATCTATTATTACCCAATGTCAGGACCGAAAAGGGAAGGTGGGTGGTGGATGTTAATAACGACTTAAGCGATTTCTAAAAGAGGCATTTGAGAAGTACAAAGCCAGAAGTTTCAAATGTTTTGTCTTATTTTCGCTGTGTCAGCAACCTGCCCCCCCACAAGAACAAACCTAATGCTGCCTCCAACCCAACGCCTAGTTCTCTTTTCAATTTTAGCCAACGCTTTGCTAAGCTGGAAAGTTTGAAAAATACCCTAGAAAACTTCTCCACCAGAAAGGAAAAACAAAAACATATGACCAGCAATGATGAAAGTGACTCCCACTCGCTAAGAAAAAGATTTTCAATCACAGAAGCACACGGCTTTTGGATTTGAAAATTTATTTTCATTTTTCAAGCTACTTGTCTGGTGTTTAGATTTGGGGGTTGGGTTTCTTGTTTGACATTGGAGGAGCTGGGGGAAATGCTGGTTGGGAGTGTAATTGTATTTAAGCAACTTTGACAAAAGTAAGCAGAAAGCATTCTCCCCAACTCACAAGGCTGCAGAGGGGACAATGCCCAGCTCCCATTGAATATGGGTTTCCCCTGCAGGAGGAGCTAAAAGTCCCTTTCCAAAATAGTCCAGAGGAGGAAATGTGCCTCCTACTTTTCCTAAAGTTGGATCAAGATGTGGCACAACATATATTGTGAATCTATGGCTCACCAGGGCCCTTATCCTGGGCAGCCGTGACCATAAATGGCAAATATGCTTGGAGGCAACCTGATTGGGAGCAATTCAGTTCTCATTGTTCCTTTGGGCCATGCATTTCTACCCAGTATTTCTCAAGGAAAAGAAATTTGAGTTCTTACCTCACCACATGAGCATCCTGGGGAAGAAATTACTTTGGGTCCCAGGTAAAGGCTTGTGTCCTGAGTGAGGACGGGTACCAGAAGTACTGGGGTCATATGTCCCTTGAGCGCTGAAAATTTGTACACTTAACATCAGGGGCAGAGTACTTGGGTTTCTGGGTCGATTGAAAAGTAGGTTCTGATTCACTCATTTGTTTGGTGGCTGTCAAACTGAGTCTTTCCCTTTGAAGGAATCATTCAAGAAAAATCATAAAATAAAAGATTCTAAATAAACGGCTCATGCTAGGAGACCCTTAGAACTACATAAAACTCAACCCATGGCCGAGCACGTGTTGCAAGACTGTGGAGGAAGGTGGCAATGCTTCCTCTGTTGACTTTTGGAGGAAGTTATCCTAATCTGTTCTTCCTCACTCTCAGTTTCTGAGGACAGAAGTCGTAGACCTGCAGGTTCCTTCTAGATAGATCACTAAGGCAGAAAGGATATTTCAATCCTAGCATTGAAGTAGTCGCCGTTGCTACCCAAACAGTATTTCAACTGCTAAGTGGCAGTTCATATTCTTCCTACAACTGAGTGAGGGATCTAAAACAATCAAGTTATAGAGAATTTTGCACTCTTTGTGTGATGTGATGTTGCCCAACGCACCAAGCAGAGGAGAGGGGAGCTGCCTTAGTTCCTCAGCTCATCAGTCCTCTGGCATCTACTCCTCTGGGACCATGTTTATGTGGCTGGTGAGGCCACAGGGGTGTTTGTCTCTGGGGTAGAGTAGAGGGTTAACTGGACACCTTTCATTTAGAACAGGCTTCAGTGAAGCTCCACCTGAACTAACAAACCACAGAAGATGTTGTACAAAAATAATACTAACCTAGATAAACAGAGTGTCCTTTAGAAGAATCGTTAAATGTTGAGATGGAAAAAAAATTCTGAAAAGTTCAACCTCCTGTTTTTCAAAGATGAGAATTGAAGCCAGCAAGAGTTTAAGCAGTTTGTTGTGTCACACAGCTTAGTAGGTGCCCTGATGCCACTGCACTTTGGCATGGCATCATGGGAAACTGAGGAATAGTGTTGGAAGGTAGGCTTCCGGTCCCGGTGGGGCAGGAAATTTAGGTAGCAGGTTAGAAAGAGTATGAGCCCTGGATAAGGATGATGTTTATATGGGCCTCTCCACCTAGGACTTGGGCATTTTTCTGCAAGTTTGTTATCCTTCAATTTAAAAAAGAAGGAAAGGGAAGAGAGAAACAAATAATTAAATGAAGTAAAAAATATATATCATTTCAAATTTTAAGAAAATAAAATTTAAGAAAATGAAAATTTACAAAATTTAAGAAAATAAAACACTAGATACAAAGAGGGTTGACTTAGGTTACCATTCCAACCCCAACACTGGGAAAGAAGAATTTTGATAAGGAAAACAGTAACACATTGAACAAAATAATAATAATATTAATAATAATTATCACTTGAAATGTACTAGTCATCAAACAACCTGTTCTCTAAGGAGAAACATTAATTCGTATCATCATTTTATAACCATGAACACTAAAGTTCACAGAGATTTATTAACTTGGCAGAGGTGGCACGGCTCGTACTGGAACAGCAGGGAGGAGAAGCTGGGGATCCGAGCCGGCATATCTAGGTGTTCTCGCCACCACAAGGCATTGCCAGTAATAACAACATCTTCCTTTTGTGAAGACACAGGACATTCTCCTTCATTCCACAAAATACACATAAAAGACTCGGCACTTTATGGGTTACAAACATGGAATGGAAACCTATCTTTAAGAAATTTGGTTTTTTTTCATGAGGAAGTGAAACAGCTTAGTTTTTAAGATGTAAATTCAATTACCAAAAATTAATCTTATGGGCCAGTTTTGTCTTCACTTGCATTTTGAGGTGGCCAGTCTAAGAAAAGCTGAAGAAGCATTTTTAGGCTAAAATTGCCGAGAACTAAGTTCCTTTTTGAGGCTAGGAACATTTTTAGGGGTGGAAGTGGGGGAAGGTTTGATATTTTCATTTTTCTTCTCTGCTGCATGACTCACAGATAGACTGCACGCCCTATGGAGAGGTTCATAGACACGGATGAAAACATTAATACCCATTTTTGTTTATTTCACAATTTGGAATCTAAAAATGAGAATGATACATGATCTCTGCCACCCTCCATCTAGTAAAATTTGCAGAGGAAATTTTCAAAGCTTGGAAAGAAATGTCAAGATTGAAAGATGAAATTATGTCTGGGTCTTCTTCCTGCCCATGTCCTCTGAGCAGCAAACCTGGACGAGCCTTGGGAGCCCTGCCAGTGTTAATGTTGAGCACATTAATTTGTATGATAGCCTCCTGGGTGAATAGGTCAGATGCTCTGCTTCAGAGTTATCCTTGAACCTTTTCCTGGTTAATATCACAATTCTTGCTTGTTATATTGGCCTGTGATTAATGGATGACATTTGCCTGGATTTGGATTGAGTGTTAATATACCATGTTAGACTGCAACTGACAGGCTCCTTTTTTCAATTTATTTGAGGCTTCTTGCAGAAGAATAGTAAAACATCTGATGGATCCAGATAACACCAGCCAAAAGCAGACAGCTAAAAGAATTGTGCCAAATTAATATGCCTCAAATAATCACGGCATTGCAGAATTTAGCCATTTATTTCTGACCCTTGAATTACCAACTTGCCACACCATACAAGTCAGTATGTTTGGTTGCCACAAGAGGAATAGCTATGAGGTTTTAAAGTAATTAGCTACAATCTAATTCACATGTGAATTAGTGTAACCTTTCTGAAGAAAAGGCTACTAATGTGAACTAAAAGCAGTTCCACTTCTAGAGCTATGCCTTCCGAGAATAATCAAGAGTACAGACAAATATTTGACTACATGAAACATTTCTGTCAAGCATGTTTAGAATCTTGAAAAGATTGGAAACAAACTAAATGCTCAACAATAGGGATTTAACTAAATAAATCATGATGCAGCCAAGGTAAAGAGTGGTGTGAAAGAATATTTAATGATACTAAAATAAATTCAATATATGATCTTGCATAAAAAGATATTTTATAAATTACAGTAGGATTTATTATTTTTAAAATGTGCACAGATGAAATGTTTGTAATTAAGTGAACCAAAATATTAACAATAGTTATTATTGTATAATTGTGGGTGGGTTCTAAATTTTTCATTTCATATATTGTTACCTACTAAATTTTCTATAACAAACACGAATTTTACTTTGGTTAAGAGAGAAACAAAAACATTTTCTAAAATAAAGAAGAACTGGTCACCACCATATAACAGAAGTATTTGTCAATGCAGCAAATGCAAAAAATAAATGTTACAGGCACATTATGGATCTTACCTTCTTTTCCATCCAAAGTGAAAACCCCTTTCCAACAAAATTAAAATAAAACATGATGTTTGTTTTTAATTACTGTACTTTTCTATATCCATCCTATAATGTCAAATATTAAAATTATCTGAGGACAATATTGGAAATACCTGTTTTAAACATAGCAGTGCTGTTCAGTGGACTACAGTCTTGATATTTAATCTGCTATTGTAAGTTTATATAATCTTTCAATGTCTCAATTTAATTATTAATAAAAAGGGGACAGGCTGTGAGTCATACTCTGCTCATCGAAGAATATTAGACCAATCAAACCAAAAGGAGGCTTTAATTTCATTTGGTTCTAGTTCCTGCTTTAGAATAGAATTAAAAATAAATATAGAGAAAGAGATGGAGAAAGTGAGTCACCTAATTTACATCTAACATAATGCAAACAAGCATTTCTTTAATAGGTGTTCAGTAGCTGAAGTGCTAAATTGTAGCAACCTAGAAGCAACTTCTTAATGGAAAATCTTAGCGTTTTTAATCTTACCACAGATTTTTTTACATTGTCAACTCAGAATTCATCTGATTTTAAAAAAGGAAAATCTCTTACTTGGAGACTAAGGTATGCCACAGTACACCTCCAACTAATTAAAGATGAATCTCTTCTGGAACAATGGTACAAAGAAAAAAAGCAAATTATAGGTTATAACTCAGACAAAACAGTCATCCACCAAAAGAATATTGCCTTCTTTTAATTATTAGAATAAATCATTCCACGGAAAACTGTTTGGCACCTAGTGAAGATAAGAGAATGATAAATATAATACAAAACAATAAAAGGAGATAGATTCTCTATTCAAGCAAACTCATCCTAGTTGCAAGTGAAACTACCACATAACAAGGCACCTCAGAGACCTCAAAATGTCCATGGTGCTTCACGTGAGACCAGGATATACCTTCGTCTGATTAACATCGACACAGTTTAATCTTCAAGAACTGGCTTTTGGTATTATTCCAACTAAAATAAAACATCTGAAACTCTCTGTCACAACAATTTTAGTTGTTAGAAGAAAAGATGTGGTAGGTATTTCATTCACTAAGCATGATTTGCGTAATCATGGGGCTGATGGTTTGTGCTTGACCAAGGCAACTATGAAGCATTTGGGGGTAGAGCAGTAGATTGGAGCACAGCCTATGATGCTGCTTGAGTTCAATTTTTGGGGTAGCTTCCTTTTATCCAGAGACACCTGTGGCACTGAGAACCCAAGTGAATTTCTAGAAACTTTTTATATCTTTGGTTTTGAGCCACCCCCCCCCAGCACATACTTTGAAAACACACTTGCAAGAAGAATGGTTGCTTCGCTCTCTTAATGAAAAGAAATTAAGCAAACCTAATAAGTTATTGCTACCTACCACCCCACTGAGCCAGCTGCCCAGTGTTGCTCAGGGTCCTTGGATGAAGTCTCTTTCCATGGAGAGATCTACCCAATCTATGACTAGGTTTCCTGGCAGCGATGAGGGGAAATCTTACTTCTCACTTTTCCTAACCGTTGTTTTGCTATGGTGCTGGGTCATGATTGTCCACTAACCTCCTATGAAGTCCCTCCTTCGGATTCACCTTCCAGTAGCATGCTTACCTTTATAAATTGGCACGTCACCCTGGGAAGTATCTCTTCATGAGACATATTTCCTTTTTTAGTAATTAAGCTCTGTCTGAATTTCTATTTTAGTCTCCCTCAAATAATTGCACACCCCCCTTTAATCTAAACGATGTTGATATTGACTAGAACTCTGTCTACTAACCCCCCTCCCAGTAAGTTTACCCAATGCCTCACCTCACCTCCATAGCTCTTCCCATGATATGAATGACTATGGGACATTTGGGAGACAATCCCAGCTCTCTGGGGCTATAGCTAGTTTCGTGAACTTTGGCTCATTGGCTCATTCTCCTGAAGGACTGGCACTCATGGTGCGAAGAAAGAACACAAATACATGAGAAATAGAACAACTCTAATAATAACCATGGTTTGCATAGAAAAATCAAGAGTGTAACATTTGACACTAGAAAGCACACGCTTCCCAGTCTGTTCAGATACAACAGTATTATGAGAAAAGGAAGGCAATAAATATAGAGCATATTTTTTAAGAATTTTGCCCATGAATATAAATGATGAGCAAATGAGGGTTATTTAGGGATAGGAGAGCTGAGAAAATTTGGGGTGATGTTTGCATTTATGTTAATGTTTCTTAGTTAAAGGAAATCTGATTATAGTAATATTTATAGCTACCATTTAGTGCATACTCTGTCAGGGAGTTCTTTACATATGTTTTTCTTTTTTTTAATTTAATTGGCACAATTGTCCTTCCTTATCCCCATTTTATGGGTGAGAAAATCAAGGTTCAGAGAAAGTAAGTAATTTGTCCATTGTCAAACAGCTAGTCAATGAGGTGGCCTTGTTCAATCGGAGGTGTACACACTCTAAAGGTCAAGCATGCAAATGAAGGCAGTGAAGAGGAAAAAGCTAGGGGTGTAAGAAAGAGCTGCAGTTGTTTGAATAAACAGGGTCTCAGAAGAAGCTAGAAAATTTGAGTTAAAACATAAGTAAAGAAGGAAAAGTATGCCTTGGAAGGTGGAACTGTACTTACTTCTCAGAGACAAGCATGAAAATTAAATGCTTCTATATTAGAAGGTGACATCACAACTAAAGTGGTATTGAATGATCATCAGAAGGTTCAAGTGTGCAGGAGTTTTTGAGGCTAATTACCTGCACCGGATGGGATGCTATAACTTTGTTGAAGAGTAGAATTTGGCACAACAGGTCTGTGTTGGACATTAGCCACCCACTTAGTTACTGATCTTCTAATTAGTTTCACTCACTTCCCAGTCAGCCTCACAGTATAAGCCAGGACCTATGAGTACTGGATTCCTTAAGTCAATATAATACAGTTTCACATGGTAGTAACAATACTAACCACCATGTGGTACAACAACAAATGATTTAGATTGAGATTCAAGAGACCTAACTTGTAGTTGTAGATTTACTAACTAATTTTGGGAGCCTAAGAAATTCACTTAACTTCATTGTGACTCATATTTCCAGTCTGTGTAGGAGGAGATGAATTTATTCAACAAATATTCATTGAGAGAGCCTGCAATGTTGTAGGCACAATTATATGTGCTACAGTGTACTCTATACCCTGCACTCTCCTGGAACTTCCACATCCCAGTAGTAAGTAGCAGAGCCAGAAAATCTCAAAGGAAGTAAATCAATAAAATCTCAGAAAATAACATGTAGACAATAACACAGGGAAGTGTGAGAGAATATGTAGCAAGGGGACAACTTACAGGCTCTTAGCATATCAAGGCAAGAGGTGATGGTGGCTTTTGGGAAAGAATATATTCAGGATAGCAAATAAATAACTTTTACTGATGGATTAGACATAGGGTGGTAAAGGTAATAAGGAATCAAGGATAAGTCATTTCCAACTCCTACATAGATGAAGTTGGCATTTACTGAGCTGAAGAAAAATGGTGAAGATCAGGTTTGGGGTTTGTAAATCAAGAGTTGTGTTAGTTGGTTATTAGGCATTGCCCTATGTAATCTCTGAGGTTATGCCCGTTATAATATTATGTGATGCTAAACTGTAATCAGATAGGCCATTTTGAGAGACGAGAGATGATGAGAAATAAATTCTATCTATGTCAGTGAGTGACTAAGGTAGGATAGACATAACATCTAAGACATAGAAACTGTGTGTTGGTAAAATTGCCAACTCGGATGTCTACTCCACAGAGTATTAAGATTAAGAATAGGAGAGCCCTGGCTAGTTGTGGCTCAGTTGGTTGGAGCATTTTCCCCCATGGGTCACAGGTTTGATTCCCAGTCAGGGCACTTACCGAGGTTACAGGTTCAATTTCGGTCAGGCTGTGTGTGGGAGACAATCGATGGATGTGTCTCTCCCACATCAATGTTTTCCCTCTCCCTTCCTTCCTCCCTCTCTAAAATCAATTCAAAAAAAGAAGACAAAGAAGATGATTGTAGATCTAGAACCAATGTCATGAGAGACCTGGTACATCGCCCTGGAGATTCATATATGAGATGCAGAAGATGGCATCCACATCTGGAAGATGGGAGGGCAAAGATGGCAGAGACCTCTCTCTGCCACTGGTTGGTGCGAGAGGTCTCATTGCCTTTCTCGTAGAATAAATGAGTTCGGAGACTGTAGGAATATACTTGGGTGGGTTCAGTGTGAAACTTGCCATTCTACTTGGTAAGGGCTGGACTTATCACCTCAGAGGTGTGAAAACAGGTGTGAAAAACATCCCCCCTCCCGACCCCCAATACTTCTAATAAATGCATTCTTTTTCAAACCTTTCACTCGGACAATAACTGATTCTAAAAACCCCATAGTTCTTTTTCCCCCTGCCTATTCTTCACCTTCTTCAATAGAATTATCTAAAACTCCTGGGGTCAGGAACGCAGTGTCATGATTAAGTTCAGGGAAACAGGGAATGAATTGCTATGGCGCGCACTTGCATTTCACTTTGCTACCAGTTAGCATACATGAAAATACTGGTTTGCAGCATCTGCTTCATAAGAAGATACTCCTGACAGGTCGTCAGGCAGCGTGAGGAATATTTCTGCCCCACAAAGGAGCGTCGTTGCTGGAGTCACCACCACTGGCACAGGACAGACAACAAACGGTTCCTGTTCCCATTGACAACCAGAACCAGAGACAAGTAAGGATCATGGGAAATGTTGCAAGGGAACACATTGTGTAAATTGTAGTGTAATATGCAAATCTAGGCTGTGATTCCTGTGTTCTTATTCAATCATAAGAAATGGATGTTGGGCCCTAGCCAGGTTGGCTCAGTGGATAGAGCATCAACCTGTAAATCAAAGGGTTCTGGGTTCAATTCCGGTCAAGGGCACATACGTCGGTTGCAGGCTCCACTCTGGCCTGGGCCTTGGTTGGGGCGTGTGCATGAGGCAGCCAGTCGATGTGTTTCTCTCACATCGATGTTTCTCTCTGCCTTTCCCTCTCTCTTCCACTCTCCCTAAAGATCAATGGAAAAATATCCTCGGGTAAGGATTAACCAAAAAAAAAAAGAAAAGAAAAGAAATGGATGTTGGTTATTAATGAGTGGAATTCCTATAGATCCATCACTCCTAAGGCTAGCTCACAAGTGTGCCATCCCAACCACAGCCAGTTTTGAACCTACTAAGCAAAGACTATTGCTGAGAAAATGGTGGCTTTATATGTGTAGAATGTTACCATAATAGTTTCACTTCAACACTAAATATTTGACATTCAATAGCACTGAAAAGGTAATGGGCGGTTTTTTCACGCCTTTTTATATTTGGTAAGTGATAGGTCCCACCCAATTGAGTTCCAATTTATTTTAAATGATAGGTTTTTACAAAAAAACCTCACCTAAACCCTCATCTCATGTATTTCTATCAAATTTAACCTCATTTTTTAATGTACAGAGGCCAATATACCCCCTAAAATTGTCGCCGGGTGTACTTATCTTAGCAAATAACGTTCATCTCCTAAGTTTATTTTATATCCTTCTTTCCTACCCTGAAAATGCTGGCTTCACTCTTGTTTTCCTCTCCTATTACCATCCATTCTCTGATTCTATTTTTTCTAAGGTCATACATTATGACAGAAAATATGCTATTTAGACGTTTGACCCTTCCATCCTCAATCATGTTTAAAAATGCTTTTTTCTCCTCTTCCTTATGTCAGCAAAGTTAGAATATAAAAAAGACACACATCACAACATATCTATGAAGTAAAACAAATTTACTATATTTGGCTTTGTTTTAACTAATGTGCTGAACATTTCTAAATGCATGGCCTCCTTAAAAGTTGCCAATGTCACACGAATGTGTTTCATGTGAGCTTTTCAACAGTAAGGACCCAGTCTCCATCAAGCCTTTAGCACTGTAATTCCCACCCAGGAATTCACCGTGTTCCAGTCGTTGACTCCAAGATGTTGGGTAACCTTCTTTATACACAACAATTCATGTGTACTTGTCTCAGTTTATAAATATGACCAGGTATGTTGTCAGAAGGCCAACACACAGCATCCTGTCTCCATATCTGCATCAATAATTTGACAAATTAAAAGTGTTGTTGATAACTATTTTGAACTTGTTTATTAGACATTTCCTTTATTTGAACAAAAATTCTACTGGAGATTATTAATAAATTCTTCTCCTTCTACTATTATAAACTGCTTTAAAAGACTATAGGTATTGGGAGGAAATAAGTAATTCATACCCACTCCAAGCACAATCACCTTGTTGCCATCTTTTTCAGCTTATGACTTCTGGAAGTTAAGCCTACACTCAACTTAGAAAAAAAAGAAAAGACAGGAGCCAGGGAGCCAGAATGCAGTGATCAAGACATTCAGATCAACAGGCTTCCTAAATTCACTGTTCTCCAGGTCGAAGTTAAGATGGAAATTCCACACAAATTCAAAACCTGTTCAAAATAAAAGGACAAAATGAGATGAAACATAAAACTCCACAGCTTTATTTAAGAAGCACTATTTAAGCTATCAAGGACTTCCTGTTGTTCTTGTTTTAAATAATTGTATGGTATCCTTTTGTTCTCGGGCTACTCTATATCCAAATAATCTCATATGTAAATGTCTCAATGCAACATTGGATACCACTGACAGTGTAAACAGGACTGTTTTTCCAGAAGCATCATATGTGCATGCAAAAGTGGCATTAGAAGCTTGTGGTCAGATCAAAAAACCACAACTGTAATTGTTTATTTATATAGCTCACCATTACTCTGTCCGTTTAAGTTCACTTTTTTTTTTAAATTTCTAAACATTGCCGAGTTAGCCTTAGAAGAGTGAAAAATGCATGGTTCGCCTAAATGATTAAAGACAAACAACTTGGGCCTATGCATGCAGCAAGATGCTTTAATATGGAAATTATTTACTTTGCCCTGGTTTATAGTTTTCATTTTGATGCTGCCCTTGAAACTCTATGATAACAGGGCCATTCAGTGGAATTTCTGCATTTTTTTTTCTTTAGTTCAGGGCAGCTGGTTTCTTTCCTCTCAAGCAGAAAGCTGAAGTATATTTATCACTCTCACAGTGACTCAAAACAAACAGGAAGTCTTCATCAGCCGGCTCCTGGGCATAGCTGATATTAGGTACTGGCAGAGAGGAAACAGAGACCTCATTCTGTGGGAGTCCAACAGAATGGACACGCAGATGCAGGCGATAATAAAGTTAGGGATGCTCCAAATGACCACCGTGTTCTCCCAAGATTAAGTGCTGCTGCAACGCTCACCAGTTTTCAGGCTGCAAAAATTCCTCCGTTTTCCTTGCCATTTCAGTTTGAAAGAGTAGTTTGAACTGGATACCACAGGCCTTAGAATCCTTGTGAACCTATGCGCCAAAGGAAACCTGGGAGGGAGCTATTCTGGGAGATTTGGCTTTGATCTGGTTGCTAGGAAAAAGCCCTGCTTTTGTCTGCAAGTATTCTGAATGGCTCCTTCAGTCAGAATGAGGCCTGCAGGTCACTGTCTGAATTAAGTGAAGAGGATTTTTTTTTTTAATGCTAAAAATGAAGTTGTCGCTGTGTGCCATAATCAAGCTGGGGAGAGTGAATTAGGCTGCGGAGCTACGACTTAAACTCCAAGGTATACTGTGAAAATCACCGAAGCATGCTTGCAGATCAAATACATGCAAATATTCCTCAGCGGCCCATATGTTCCTGGAGACCTAAGCCTTCGCCTCCTTTTTCAAATAAAACCTGTTTCAGATTCAAAGCCCACTTCGTTTTTATTAATACAAATGTTTGCTATCAAACCATTTTTTAACCTTATAAACAAATAGAAAGGTCAGAGATTCACCTCTAACTTTTTTTATAACTAAACCAAACTCAGAATGGATGAGACTGCAAAGGGCTGATACTGATTCAAAAATGTTTAGGCAATGCTCTTTGGGAGGTCCTTCCAATATTTTCGTTTTTATTTGTTGACTAATCTCCTTCTTAATGATAATGCTTTTACCTTTGTACAAGGACTTTACAACCATTATCTAATCTTCACAGATCCTGGTGAGGTAGAAAGGGAGCAAATCTTATCTCCGTTCTACAGATGAGGAAACAGAGATGCAGGGAGGTTGAGAAACAAGCTTACATTGTAAGTGGCAGCATGTTCTGTCCAATTGCAGAAATTGACCCGAGGCCACAGGCTTTGTTTTTCCAGGAATGGGCTGGATTTTACCCTTGTTACTTACATGTTCACCAGTCCCCGTCAACACCAGAATTTCCATAGGGGCTGCATTGAATCCCCATACAAACTGTTGGAAACATGCAGCAACCTGGCCCAAGTGAGGCTCAAGCCTTCATCTTGGAACCATGGCTTCTGGTGCCAATGAACTGAGCCATAGAGTGAGAGCTTAAGTAGCCCAAAGCAGGCTGGGAGCCACCCAGAAAGTTCACTGCTCCCCTTCCAAGTGCTTCTGGCCTAGGAAGGAAGTGGCTATTTTCATCAACATATCTAGTTTCATTCTCCCTCAAGTTTGCAATGTATCTTGCACCCCAAATCCTAAAATATAGGATATGAAGACAAAAATAAAAGAGAGCTAAGAGGTAAACCACATGAATGAAAATTGAACAGCAGTAAGAAATATATATAAATAAATAAGTGAAAAGTATCCAGAGACTGGGACCTTCAGGACCATAGCATTATTGTGGTTCTGAAGTTGGACTTCACTTGTATTTGTACCTGTAGGTCTAGATAGTAAAGATAAGTAGAGGTTCAAAGTGAAAGGGATCCCTTTTTATATTAATGTTAGATGTCCTCTCTTCCCTTCCTTTCCTCTCCTCTCCTCTCTTCCCCGGTCTCTTTCCTCCTCTCCTTTCTCTCTTTCCTCTTCTCTCTCTCTCTCTCTCTCTCTCTCTCTCTCTCTCTCTCTCTCTTTCTCCTCTCAATCTCTCTTTCTCCTCTCTCTCTCTTTCTCTCTCTCTCCCCCCCATCTCTCTCTCAGCTTTGTTGACATATATCCTCTTTTAAAAGAAATAGGGACTTCTCTTCTCTCAAAAAAAGTTACAGGGAGAATGTATGCAAGACTACCCAAGTGTTAGCCTGATGTGACCTATGTTATCAACCAGGTGGTGGGGATTATCTCAGGAAAACAGGCTGGGGAAGGAAACCTCTAGATGTCAGAGCACCTCTAGACATTTCAGAAGCAGGATGACAGGCCAGCCTATCTTCTGGAATGCGACTTTTCCTGCAGAACACCAGGCAAAAAACTCAGGAAGCCCACACCAGGCATCTCTGCCAAAAGACAAAGCAGAAGTGTTTTCAGGGCTGCATATCCTCTCTCAGTCTACCTGTTTACTTACTTTGCTTTGCAAACTGCAGATTCAGCTGTAGGTCTATGAACTGTGTATCTCTGAACACTACTAAATGTCCTGACTCTATTCCTGAGAGTCACAGGGCCAATCTAGGGTTTTTTTGGTTTTTGTTTTTTTCTTAAATATATTTTATTGATTTTTTACAGAGAAGAAGGGAGAGGGATAGAGAGCTAGAAACATTGATGAGAGAGAAACATCGATCAGCTGCCTACTGCACACCCCTATTGGGGATGTGCCCACAACCAAGGTACATGCCCTTGACCGGAATCGAACCTGGGACCCTTCAGTCCATGGGCCGACACTCTACCCACTGAGCCAAACTGGTCAGGGCCCAATCTAGGTTTTAGTATCAAATAAGTGGATTCTGAACTCTCTCAATCCACCACTACTAGTGTGTTGGGCTCAACTCCGAATGTGGAGAGGGATCCGATCGTTTTCCTGGATCCATGAAATAGCAACAGGTTAGTGGTACCAACGAGCCAGACTGCCCAGTGGTTCTTCACGCTCTGCCTAAGTCCAACTCCAAAGACCTCCTACTGAGCAAGACCCCCTACTGGGCACGCACCACCTCACTTGCTCACTGCTGCCTTGTACAAACCTCCCAGCAACCCAGGAGACTGTGGCATTAGTTTCTCCATGTCACCGTGGTTAGAGCTAAGCAAAAGCCAAAAATAAATTAGGTAAATGTAGTCAGTTCAGGCACAAATTCAACAGGTGAATTTATTTCAAATTACTCTTTTGATCCTTCTCATTTAAGATACTCTTTAGAGACATGGAAGAGAACCTTATCATTCTTAAAGAAAGGCAGTATTTGATTTCCATATTTAGTGCATATTTAATCATACAAAAATACTTTACAATCCTTTTTGAAGTTATTATGCATTTATTAGAGGATTATCGATTTCAGTAATGAGAATTTTATTGTTAGTATTGGGTTGACATGAGACAATTTTTTTTTCCTGGAGATTTCTCTATCGCTTAATTGAGTCACCTTATTCCTTCTGCCCCAATACACAATGGTTCCTGTTATTCTTTGAATTAATTTGGATAAAAGCCTTCTGCAAAAGCCATCTTCCTGGATCCACAGACTCCTTTCTGAGTATTTGTTAACACATTATACTGTACTAATGTGAATCCACCCACCAGAAATTAGACAATCTCTCCTGGTTTTAATATTTTTCAAAGGCTTACAAAGTGCTAATCACTAAAGCAGTGATCGCCAGCCCTGGTTTTGCGATAGCCTGGGGTATCTCCAATCACCCCCTAGATCCTGAAGAAACAACATTCCAAACATTTTTCCAAAGAAAATTAATTATAGTTTTATTTAATTTGAAATATAAATATCTGCCATTGGAGGTAGGAAGTGTGTCACAGTGGGATTTGGTAGGCTGGAGCATTGTAACAATAGCCCATTGAAACTCCTCAAAGCTCAAAATCATTATGCTTTCTCAAAAAAAAGAAATGCTATTCTTATTCCTAGGAACTAACATTCTAACACACACCTTATGACAGGCACAAAAAGGAACTCGGACAAAACCCACTCCAGGACATTTCCTCAAAAAGAATACAAATAAGGTGTGTCACACATTTTCATGAATAAAGTAAACACGATAATATCTAATAACACCATTGCACTATTCTATGTGCCAAAATTACAGTTGTACTAAGAAATGAGAAAATCTCTGGAATAGGACCAGGATTGCCTTTTAATTGTCCCTTAGAAAAAGCAAAGAATAAAATCACCTGCGATGTTTTTCTTTCGAGATCATTCACCTTATTTTTAAAATACAAAATCAAAAACATATTGAGACGCATGGGGAGGCTGAGCGTACTGTCTCCTTTCCTCAGCCGGGCTCACCAGCTCCAGCAGGCCCACAGTGCCAGCTTGAGACTGGCAAGGCAACCAGCTTTGCACGAAACAAAATCTTCATTTTTCAGTTCCAATCTGACTCCACTGAGAACATCTGTCTCTCTCTCCCCTCACCTTTGCTTTTTGTTTTGTTTTCTGAATTGAGGTCTTTTCTATTTAGGGTTGTTATTCCTTTATGTGAAATGCCCCCAAAGCAAATGAAAAACAATGACAATTTTATTTTCACATGGAGATTTCTCTCCCAGGGCCATATTCTGTGAATGAATGGCTTGTAGGACATGCGGCTAATAATAAACTCCACCAACTGTGCCAACGCAAGTGTGAGGAAAGCACAGGGAAGCGAAGGCTGGCCAGAGGAGTTCTCCCGTACCTGCCGCACTGACTCCTTCCAAGAAAGCTGTGGAGTCGGCTTGCTTATTTACTTGCTTTCTTGCCAGGAAGGTATTCCTTTTAAAAGGTAAACATAAATAGCTCCTACAACCCTTCCTTGCCTTGAAATCACTATTTCTCCTAGAAAATAAGCTCCATCTGTTGAGATAGTGGAGAACTACACTGGACAAAATATATCCATATTTGTTGAAGGTGCAATCCTATACCTGCTAGGAAGGGAACTGGGAGCATTCCCCATGCAGATTTAAATGTCGCCATGTAATACTGTCTAAAGCCAAACCCATCGAGAGTGACTGCGCATGTCACAAACTTATCTCATCTGACCCACCCCCCCCCCACCCCAACACTTGTACCAGAGTGTCACTGTCACTGAATTGTCTGGATTCCAAAGAGCATTCTGGCTGAGCTCTCACCCACCCCGTGGATTAACTAACACCATTTTTTTTTTAAATTTCAAATCTCAGGCTTGTTTTTCCCCCTGTAACACAAAAGCCTTTTAGTCCACCTACTAACCATCAATAAACTGGTATGCAGAGAAGAAAGCAACTTGGTAATTGTTGAAATAGGACAAAGTTAGAAATATTATCCACATGACTTATTCCACAAGCTACTTCATTTATTGGATAAAACGTAATCTTCTGCCCATTACTCAAGCCATCCTCACTCCCATTCTTTTTATTCATTCTTCATCCATTTAACAACAATTTATTGAGCACCTACTACTTTCAAAGCTCTTTGCTGGGCACTGAGTGTGCAGCACTGGATAAAACAAAGCAAGTCCTTTTCTCTTGAGCCAAAATTCATTCCATTATTCTGGGGAGAGAGAGACATAGACAGATATTGTTTTAGATAATTTCAGGAAATTAAAAGAAGTCTGAAGAAAGTATAATTGGGTAGAGGGATAAAGGCTAATTTGAATAAAATATTCTAAATACAAAGACAGTGACCCGCTCCTTAACAAATCAGGTTGGTTGTCCAGGGGAAGGCTAGGATATTTGAGCTAATTGTCTGTTGCAAGAGAGACAGCCCCACCCCACATAAATAAATAAATAAATAAATAAATAAATAAATAAATAAAAAGAGTAAAAACGCCCTACAATGAGAATGAGCTTTTGAGTCTAAGGAACAGAAGAAAGGCAGGAAGGCTGATGCATAATGAAAGGCAAAATAAAGTAAGCCTGGAAGTTTGAGGGATTTGGAGGTTGGAATGTGTTCTAAAAGCAGTGGGCAGCTATTGGGGGATATTAAATCAGGAAGTGACTTGATCTGATTGAGGCCTTCAAACAGCACATTGGGTGTCCAGCTCTATGGGGAACCTAATAAAAAAAAAAAATCAAACCATGGCTGATTCAAGATGTATTTTTGAGTGAGTGGAAGAAAATGGATCAAAATAACAGTCATGTTTTTCACTTGAACAGCAGAGTGGATGGTAAACCATTAACTGAGATGGAGATGATTGGGGGCAACACTTCTATTCTGCCTCCTCTGGTGCCTGAGGTGGGAATTTATTTATTTAACTTTGTCCCTCAGCAGTTCTTGATGCATGAAAAATGGACTTTTATCAGCTTTCCTCATTTTTCCTATGTTCTAGTCTCCTCTTAAAATCATAGTATTCCAGGTTGGTGACATGCTTTATTTACTACATTCCCATCAACTTGAAAGCCTAGTCTAATATCCAGTTCCTCTAAGAAGGCTTTGCTGATTGAAACTCTCCTCATAATGATTTACCCCTTACTAACATTCATTCTTTCGATTTTTATTATGATTCTTTTACTCTATTTTATACTTAGCTCCTACTGAATTCAGACCAAGTTCCTTGGCCCTCCTCTCTCTTTTTCAGCCCCCAACTGCCCCACCTCTCAACTGCACCCTTGGAGTACCCAATGCTGCACTAGGCTCTGTGTTGCCCAAGCCGGAACTCTGCCCCCTCCACCATTGTTCTCTTACTGGCCTTCCCTCTCCATTGCTATACCTGCCATAATCCTACTAATCCTGTAAGACTTGGCTCAAGGGTCTCTTTTCAAGAGATCATTTTGACCCCTCCCCAATCAGAGGTAATTTCTCTCTCCCCATCCCCTAGGAGGCAGTGGAGTATAATGGTTGACATCTCTATCTCTAGGGTCAAACACTCAATTCCCAGGCCTACCTTGTAACTTATTAATATCTATAATTTTCTGCTACTTTACCTGGAAAGTTGGAGGTGGAGGGGGTGGGGAAGTGGTAGGAGTACCTATAACGGATAAAATTGTTGTGAGGATCAAGTAAGTCAACACACTTAAAATATATCATATAGCACCTGACACATAATAAGGACTCTTCAGGGTTAGATATTTTTGTTATTTTCATCTCAGTGTTCCTTGGCTATCTTATACAAATAGTGGTGTGCTTTGCATTGTGATTGCCTTTAACCCATCAGATTAAAAGTTCTCTGAGGATATAATGGTGCCTTCTTCATCTTTTTATTCAGTAGATATTTTATGAATACTCATTGATCAGTTAATGCTGAACATAAAATAATTGTAAAGATTTCCATTTCTTTTGCTCTAAGACATTGATTCTTTTTAAAGTACAAATAATATCTTTTCATTTCTTATTTTTAAATTTCATATTGCACAGTATGCATACATACTCTGTGTGTATATGTATATGTATATGTATATGCATATACACACTAATGCATATACTCACTATATATATTGGGGACATAGAGCATTCAGTCTATATTTTTAATTTTTTAAAAAGCTTTCTGAATTAAGAAACTATTGAAGAATCAATACATGCAATATATATCATACTAAATTCATCAGTAATTCTGCTTTTAAAAAGGAAAACTCTCTCTTCATTTATTCTAAACATAAGGAATTACCACAACATGGCATCATTCCAGCTCACAAAAGTCTTCAGGCCTCTGAAGACCCAGAGTTAGGCAGGAGGTTCTTGTTAGTGACATGTGCTCTCTCATCAACATCTATAATAATAAAAGCGTAATAAGCTAATTAGACCAGATGTCCTTCCGGAAGACCTTCCAGACTAAGCTGGGGCGGCATGGGAAGCCAGTGTTGGCAGCCAAGGGAAGGAAGGCCTACTCTTGCACAAATTTCATGCATCGGGCCTCTAGTCAATTAATATTAGACAAAAACATGGGTACAGCACACTATGCTGGGTGTTTTGTATACTTTTTCCAAATGTGAGGACACTTTTTCTGTTTTCTGACATATCAAGACTATGCTCATGGTCATAAGTAATAAAAAAATACATGTCTCTATAGGTTTCTGAATAGTATTGTATCTCATCTCACAAAAGAAAGAAAATCTTCAATGAGCAAGTAGATTGTGACTTGTTTTGAGATATAACAGGGACAGAGTCTGGTGTAGTGTGAATTTGAAACAAAATCAAGGGTTGATTTTAGCCTACCTTTTTTTAAAACTAAGTATACCATGCTAAAATAAGGATAAAAACTGGATTAAAAGATAAACTTAGAGTCTCTACATCTTTTTCCACAAAGTATAGCTTAAGCTGGAAAGGATTTCCTATAGTTCCTAGTAAACATAATTTTATTATATCCTTTGTTCCTAGATTATCCCATATCCAACTAATTATAGATGTACATTACACAACTCTGCCTAAAGACTATCATTTTTCCCTAGTGATCAGCTAGTATTGAAACTCCAACATAATTATGCTTTAATATAATCCATTATAGTCTTCCCTTGTTTGTTTCCTTTTTTCACCTTTCTGTCCTTCATTTCTTCCCTCCTTTTTTTCCTTTCTTCTTCCAACTATTCCAGCATTTGTGAATAATTTGGTCAACCCTTCTAGATGACAGTCTGCATCTTCAGTCACTACTCATCAGCTATATTCTGTCCCACAGATTGACTTATTTAACTGCACAAGTTCTTGTCTTCAATGCACACTCTTCTTTTCTTGGTTGAGTTATAACACATACTTTTTTCATCAACCTCT
Source organism: Myotis lucifugus (assembly GCF_000147115.1). Classification (NCBI taxonomy): domain Eukaryota; kingdom Metazoa; phylum Chordata; class Mammalia; order Chiroptera; family Vespertilionidae; genus Myotis; species Myotis lucifugus. The sequence goes on from NW_005871080.1 coordinate 4,222,320, forward strand.
AAAAAAAGTCACAAAGACTCCATTCTTACACATAAACTCAAGAATTCAAGATAATTTCTCATGTAGTATCCATTTAAACACTATATTTCCATGTCACATTCTAACTGCCTATGGCATGGCCTAGATTCTGCTAAAAACTTGTAAAATGCATCTCTCTTGATGTCTGATTGACAAACTACTGAAAACACACTCAAACTGAAACAAGTGGGTAATAAAACCACTGAGAAAACCAATTTCTGCTTCACTTCTTAACTTCTACATACTTCTTTCTATCTTCAGTGACCTCGTGTCTAGTTTCTGCCTCACATTATTTCTATGTTTGGCTACTAATAGTTATTTTTCTATTATTCTTCAAGCTAAGTGGCAAAATTCATAATCTAAAATACACAACTGTCAGCTCTATAGGAAAGTAAAGTATCCCTCCTAATTTTGCCTCCTGCATTCACTCCTCAAAACAGTAGTAAGAACATACCCACTCTTTCCCCTCCTGTTTCATTTTGTGTGTTTTTTTATCACCCTCCTCAATAAAACAACATATGTTAAAATCAAAGACATTTCTTTTAACTCAACGCAATTGGTCTTTGCCACTATATTTGTTTGCCAACTGAAAAAGTGGAACTTGGAGAATAATGAAGGAGAGATGTCTCTGGAGGGAGAGATTATTTGATATAGTAATACTGTAATAATCGAGCACTTTCCCCACATGCTTCAAAACTGACACCGAATTTGGAAAATGAAGTGGGAATTTAAGTCGAAAGTAAAAAAGTTCAACTACTTTATTTTGAAGTAGTAAGTTCTCACAAGGGTGGGTTTTGGTTGGTTTTATTTACCCCTGAGTCCCCATGTCTAGAACAGTGCCTGCCACATAGTAGGGACTAGTTCAATAAATAAATGTTAAATAGATAGGCTACTTTACACACAAAAAAAGTTGCAACTTGTTTATTAGCTGTCAAAAGCAGGTTCCTTCATGCATAAAATAGCATTTAACTGAGTAATTTGCCCCAACTTCCTCCTTTTGCAGAAAACCAACAAAAGAACTGTAACTTTTTACCTAAGGATCAAAGGTGTCAACCTATTAGCTCATGCTACTTTAAAGTCTTGGATAACAGTCTTTGGTTATTTTTAGATAAATTCTTTTGTTTCAAGCTTAAAAAGAAGTATTAACAAAGATCACAAAATAAATCACTTATTCAGAGCAGGAAAATGCATATTAAGAAGTTCAAAATACAGAATGTAGAGGCTGTGAGCTAACCTTCCCAGAATACAAGTCAGATCTAGCTTTAGATACTGGAGTGCTACATTGGTCCCACTTGGGACTCATCAACATAAAAGGAATGGGGAGAACTTGGAGAGTTGAAAGTCTGAAAAGGAAAGGGAAAAAAATTAAAAATTATAGAGTAACCCATGCATTCTCAATACTTACAACAATAAGTCAAGAGGTAGAAAGGTTGTAACAATGGTTAACTATAGATGGTGGAATTATGGGTAAGTTTATTCTCACTCATAATTTTCTGTATTTCCAAATAGCCTACAATAAGAATGTAAGACTATTGCAGTCAGAAAAAAATTAATTTATGCACTTTTTAAAACAAGAAAAAAGCCAATGACAAAAATCATGTGATACATGATGAAAACTTAAAGGTTTAAGATTATAAAGTCAAAGAAGAGAAGGCTCATTGGTGACTTAACAGTCTTCAGTGTTTAAAACAACCATTAACCTAAACCTGTTACAAAACACATGGGGTGGGCTAATTCCACACACACACACACACACACACACACACACACACATGCATATATATATACACATATATATGTATGCATAGAAATCCACTGTCACAACCTATACGTACACACACATAAACATACTTACAGGGAGTAAGGCTCTTGGAGAAAGGGCAAGGGCATACAAACTATGTGGGAAAATAGCACCCAGATAATTAGGGTATTGTTTAAGGCAGCTACTCACCCAGTGATGGGATGTGAAGAACATGAACAAAGGAAAAGGATGTGCCTTTCCAAAGGGACACTGAAGAATCTCAGGAAAAGGTATGTCTATTAAAAGGAGACATGTTTACAATAAGGTTTAAATAGAATGCTCATTGTACCACAGGCAAGGTATACCCAGGGAAGCGTCCAATATGTGAAAATACCATCTACAGTAGAAAAATGCCTGACAATCCCTAGCCTCCCATCTCCAAGGTGAGGGATTCTGAATAGGCCAAGCTAACATAGGCACAAGCAGTTTCTCTCATGGGCTGGGGTAGGGTGATCAGGAATTAGTGGTCTTATTGAAAAACAAAGGAATGGACCCCAAATTAAACTCTGTTTGTTCCACAAAGCTGACCAACACTCTTCTGCTCTCTATATTTCTTGATCCAAAATTATTTGGGGGAATACAAAGCAAACCCATTGCCCCATTCTGTGGTTGAAGAGTGGTATCATCCTTAATAAACTTCCATCCAACTGCCATTTGCATCCAGTTTTTCTCTCTCCACTTGTCAACATTATTCACATAATTAAAGGTGGCCTCCCTCAAGTATCCTAATTGCATTTATAGAGAAGACTATCAAGAAAAACATGCTTTTACTTACAGGAATTGCTCTCCTAAATGAAATGTCAGGAATGTTAACAGGTGCCATTGTTAAGCAGGGGAGATACTTGGAAGACAAGTATCCAGGCTCTTAACATTGCACTGTGGAGGTTGCTGTCTCCCACATATTCTAGGATTAGAATAGTTGGGGTCAATTCAAATGTTCACGCTGTGTCTGGACCATACAGATAGAAAACACAACTGAACCTAAACCTTCCGTTCAGGATACGAGTCCCTTCCAAGCACTCCAGTTTCCTCAGGCAGTGCCACAGCTGACCAACACAGCCAGAGGAAGCGGTACACGAGAAATTCAACTGGCGTGTTCTTCAAGGAGGAATGCTAAGGATTTACCCAGCATCCACTGTGTGTCGGTGATTGTACTGGGGTCCTGTTCTAGCTACTTTCACTGAAGTTAAACTTAGGGAAATTCAAAGGTCCTAGGAAGTGCCCCACCAGTGGTAGCCAGAGAGGCATCTAGAATAAGTCCAGAAATGAGTGAAGTGCAAACTCAAAGAAGATGCAGGCTGCATAGGACAAGTGGATGGAGAGGACTGAAAACTGTTTTATTATGGCAGGCCTGGTGCCACCACCTGCATCAGAGCAGACGCTGATGGAGTTCCAACGCTGAATCATTCTCCTCTGGGTGACTGACTCACCATCTCTGGCTCTTATGCATCTCGCTGGCTCACATTCTCTCTCTCTCTCTCTCTCTCTCTCTCTCTCTCTCTCTCTCTCTCTCTCTCTCCTTAGCTCTAGGAGGAAAGAAAGGGTGCACAGAATTGGTAAGAGGTGACAGAGATCAAAGGGCAGCATCGCGCTGCCTGTAGGACTGTACTGTTACTCTCACTTCCACCCACAGCCCCTTTATTCTCTGGCGAGTATTGAACTTTGACCAGAAAGCCTTCCCATTCCCATGCCCTTCTCTCCACTCCATCTCCCTTTCCCATTCCCATCCCCTCTCACCATGTGCACATTCACACACACACACACACACACACACACACACACACGCCCTGTACTCATGCCCATCCCTTCCCCTTCAGACTGCATCAAGTACTCAAACAGAGAAAAGAACACTGCAGACCTCACAGAGGCCGCATGCCTGCGCCCCGAGTCAGAATTCGACTTGGTTTAGAGGCAGTTTCGATGTATTAGTTTCACACTCACTAATCAATACCACACGAGAATCGATTTCAAATACCTTTCCTTTACATGGAGCTTCAACAGCCCAAATGTAGGGCAGACACTCAAAACCAGAGGGGATTCTCTCTGCATCACTTTTGTGTGAACACAGCCTGCTGGCCAGAGACTATTCAAGTAAGTCTTGCTACCAGCTTCTTTGTCGCATGCCCGACCACGCAGCAGCACTTGGGTGGCAGCAGCCATGCACCCTGGGAGGGGGAGGCCCCATCAGGACCAGAGAGCCCGTCTGTAAAAGTCAGCGTTGCCACGAGTGTGTCCTTCCTGTGCCCTAAGGCCACACCGAGCTGTGTGTGTGGGGGGGGGGGTTGGGGGGGGCGCCTCACATCCGCTGGGGAGCGGGCTCTTCTGGTGGGTCCCGAGCCTGAGCGCTGGGAGGGCACAGCCTCCAAGGTGGGAGCTACCGGGCTCTTTGGGCCGCAGCAGCCAGGCAGCCCATCCTCCTGCCTCCCCCTGAACATCCAGCATCACCTTATCGTTTCCTCACCGAGATTAACTCCTGCTTCCTGGAGGGTATTTCTGAGGTGGAGAGCAGAGGTGGTGAAAAAGGGGGGGAGCTGAAAAGTCCAATCTGTCAAGCCCCATTTTAGAAGAAAGGAACACTGCAGAGTGGACGCATTTACCAGGAGCCATTTCCTGCGCTCGGGAGGGAAGAAAGCGCGCAGGGCCCGCGTGCAGGAGGAGCCCCGCGCCGGTGTTATCTCTGACCTGCAGCTTAGCCCCAGTGTCTCAGCTGCCAAAAAGCTCCCATTCAGCCTGGTGCTGAGTTCATCAATGCCCCACGTGGCGGGATCCGAACAGGAAAAAGCCGGGCAGACCGGCTCTCCGGGCAACCGCCTGGGGACCCCGTGACAACTCCAATCCCCTCGCACACCGTCCCTATCAACCTGGGGCAGGTCAGGGCGCGCGGCCCCTGCAGAACCACAGGCGCGGGCCCACGCCCTTTCCCCTTGTCAACATCGTCACTTTAAACAGAACGTCGAGCCTTATCACGAAACCTGAAGTAAGTATGACAATTAAGATGGATTGCAAAGCCTGCTTGTGCTTCACAATTAACAATCGCTTGGCAGCGGGCGCGGCGCAACTGTTGGGGGGTATGGCAAGAACTTTATCCCTGCTTAGTGCGGCATTAGCATATTTAGTAGGCTGCAAGACATAATTCCTAAGATAGGAACATATTTTTGTCTTTTTTAAAAATCTGCAATTAAACCATCATATGGAGAAACTCTGCAGCAGGCAATCGACGTGCGGGATGGAGGTGGGGAAAGGAGGGAGAAGGAAAGAAAGTTCCCCAGCACAGATCCCAACCTGAGCAGGCACAGCCTGGAGAGTCCCGGGTTAGCTAGGAGTTGTGGCTCCTTCCGGTCTGTGCCAGAACTCACGGGGCCTGGTGCTGCCCCAGGGCTGTGGCCTCAGGTGACTGCTCTGTAACAGCATAGCTATGTGCTTTAAACCCAAATGTGAAAAGCTAAATAAAAAATCAAACCCTGAGATGACCCTAGTGGTTCCTTAGCAAACTATGCTTTTTTCACAGAAAGCCCTTTTTTTTTTGATGCTCAACCTCTGAGTAAATAAAGATGCTGATAAAAATCACAAAGACACTTTATTCAGCAACCGCGAGGCCTCTTCCTCAAACTTTCCATTATTTTCCCTTTACTTGCAGGGACCATATGTCACGTTGATGAAAACGGATCAGGAAGCACTGAGACTGGACCAAATGTTACCGAAAGCCCACCCTGACCACCGCCCCAAGCTGCTGCGGTGTGCTTATTGTATGTGCTCAGCTCTAAAGTCCAAGCGTGCCCCGGTGGAGGCCGAGGAGGGAAAGAAACAGAGCCAGATCTTTCTGAGATAGCCAGGACTTTGTCTTTCTTGACATCTGGGTTGCAAGAAAGCAGGATATCCTGCCAAGTATAGGACAGCTGAGACCCACCTTGTGACTTCAGACACCGCTGAAGCTGAGGAGCACAGAAGATACGGTGTGTCGTCTGGGGAAGAAACCTCACCCTCCCTTTACCTCTTTTCTAAACACACACACACACACACACACACACACACACACGTGCATGCACACCCGCCACCAGTTTAGGTGAGCAGCTCTCCAGTTGCATAAAGGAAAGCATGTGAAAGCAACAAATGCAATTTAGCCCACAAAGTCTCTCTTTACAAAAAACCCGAAGAGTAGCAGATTAAAGCACCTGGCAGCCCTGGCATGCCAGAAGCAAAGCTAAGCTGTGACAAAACAAAACAGGTGTACAGGTATAAAACTTTCGCTTTCCAATAATGCCCCTCTCTTCGCTGGAATGCTTTGACAGGTGCAGAAGTTCAAGTTACAGTGGGGAAGTGGCAAATAAATACACAGCATTAGCGTCTGACGTGCTTGCTGAGCACTGGGGATGTTAATAACTGGCAAGGTACACTAATCTCTGATTGCAACATTTGGTTTACCTTAATCTGGAGGGACAGCTGTATTAAAGAGGGAATTATACTAATCAGTTCAAGGCCCTTGCATATAAAACTTCCCATTAGGCTTAAAGTACACCAGCTTATGCTCATTCTCTAGGAGCCTTACATCTGGTTCTGAATACGGCTGCCTCTCATTTGCAAGGTACAAACTGAAAACAAGGGGGGAGTGGGGCTGACGGTTGCCGGAGGATGGGTGATAGAAGAGCAAGCTACTAATTCTTTGAAATTTATAACGGCACAAAACTAGCTTCTAGGCATCTTAATACTAAAAGGAAAAAAAAAAGCATGTATTATCAACCCTAGGCCATTTTTTCCTGTTACCGGAGGTGACCAACATAAAATAAAATTGATGATGTCAGTCAAAAACAGCTAAGCACAAAGCTTGGCTTTGTTATCTTAAGTCAGAAGGTATGATAGGCCGTGCCATATGGCTCTAATCCGCCTCTATCTCCCATCACCTAACAGGAAACCTTCATGTAGCATGACCTTATTTGGCTGGTGCCAGGTTAGGGCTGCCCAAAGGGGATTTTTCTGTTTCTGCTATATCCAAAGGTTTATGTTGATTTTTTTTTCTGAGCCCTGCAAACTATAAATCCAACTGATTACTCTGCACTCTTTTGCTTGACTGAGCCTTTACAATCAGACATCCCCGTTAACAATAAGCTCCTAATGAATCAAACATCTATGGCATTAGTTTCACCTAGCTGCCTCTTTCCCATGCACTGTGCTGCTTTGTCAGACCTGGTTTGATGAGAAAAGCTAGTGACACTTGCTGCACCTATTGATAAACAATTCAGTAATGAGGGGCATAACAAAAATTACCTAAAACAACCTGATTAAAAATGACAGGCCAGGCTTCCTCCATTGCTCCCTAGCGAAGGTACCTCTGGTTCTGTGTAGGGAAAATAATGGAGTAAAATAAAATTTCCTCCTTTACCAAGGGGGGCCCTTCTGAATGTGTCTATGAAGAGATGAAATTCTTCAGGGCTGTTTTGTTTTACATTATGCGACTATCAATAACGTTAAGGACTCATAGAATTCAGCCGCTTGCCTTTCAACTTTCTGAGACAATCTCCCTGCTTTTGCTACTTAAACTTTCTGAGGAACCAAACTCATATGAAGATTTCCACTTCGTTTCTTAAATGGGACTGTAGTCATTGAGAAAGTCTATAGTGCAAGCATTCATAACTAGGGAAGCATCGTGTGGGCACAAAGAGAGAAATTCTAAGATACCAAAAAAAAATTTTTTTTTGAAGCAAAGTAGGAAAAAACTTCATGGATACAAATCAGCTCCCTGAAAGGAATAACGTAGCCTTACCAGGGACATTGAAGCTCCTTTTACTGGGGTCACCCGGAGGACCTTTGCAACTTCGAAACACGCGGATGCCCAGGGGAGGCCGGGCCCTGGTGAAAGCTGGATTCAAAGGCAGAAGCGTGTGGGTTTTGCAATTGTGTGGCAGCATGTTGGGAGGGCTTCCATCAGCGCACAGATGCACTTGAAAATCAAATATGGACATGGGGAATGTTTTTTGGAGATGGAAAATGAGTGCTGATGACATGTTTATACTTCGCAGATGGATCCAGTACAGAACCATTTTTTGTAAAGAAACAATATCCACCATTTGCTGAAAAAAAAAAAATTTTTTTTTTGAGCAGCTACAAAATGGTGGCACAGAAAGTGAATATTCCCATCACACACACTCCACCTGTTCCTTGGTCTTACAACTGTCTCCCATCCTGACGGTAACCATTGACTGTTGTAGTCTTAGTTTTTCTCAAATGTTATCCAAGAGAGTATGAAAAAAGAAACACAATACACAAAGGCAGTTGGAAGAGCAAAATGGTTTTAAATTAATTTGCTACATATGAAAAATTGGAAATGGCAAATGTTATTAAGTAACAAATGCTGGATTTAATTCTGAAAAAGTGCATTTTCTTATTGGCATAGTTTCTCCTTAAATTTGATATCAAATCAATTTTTGAATGTTTTCTCGCTAAAGGAGTCCAGAATGTCTCCTTTAATCTTCCTTTTGGCCCACTTTTCATCTATTAGGTATTTGAGTCTCTGGAAATTACAAATATTTAGCATGGTATTAATACTATATGTTGCCTTATTATGGATACAGTATGATGATAAGTGGTTTATAATTATAAAGGCACAATATAGATAGGGTATATAATATGTATTTATAAGAAGATAATTTAAAGCATTTAACTGCCAAACAACATTATTGATAACAGTGTAAATTTTGCTCAATAGAAAATATCAGAATAAATTAAATCTTAATTTATTGTCACCATCAATAATATTAACTTGCCATTTCAGGTGTGAAATATTGATAAAAGTGACCCACTTCAAAGATGTAGAAATTGCAAAACAATAAATAAGCTGTGAATGTAAAATATAAAAATTAATAGTTGAATAACTTAAAATAAATTCCTGACACATTTTCACATTTGATGAATGGGTGTTTTTTAGGTGTTCCAAATAATATAGGACATATTAAAATTCATTTTTTCTCAGTTTTGGTCAGACAAATTAACTTTTTCTGATCTGCATTCTTAACCTACTAGTCAATCATATTTTTATTCAAAGAATTAGTCTGAGGTTAAGAATTAGAAATAGAATATGAATCCCCAAAATGGTCAAACAGCCTGAGACTGGGTAACAAAATCCTGAGAATCTACATAAATCGACATGTTCTTTCGACCCTGTAGTTTCTGGCAGTCTACCAAACATAAATCTACGGTTCCACATTCTATGATTCTAACACCTTGTTATCATCCTGAAGCTCACAAAAGCCTGTGCACACTTTTCTAAATAAAGCAAGTGTTCATTTATATTGCTGGATTTTTGACACATGAGAATAAGGCTGAATCATTTTATAAATTCTTAATTGTTTTGTACCTACCCATCAATAAACAAAAAGTTTTAGGCAAACAATGTATTCTTAGAGTTCTGCAGAAAATGTCAGTACCCTACCTAAATGAAGCTTGTTAAAATTTGAAATAGTCAAGAAAAAGAAAGCATATCCTTCCAATTATAGAACTTATGTAGTTACTAGAGGCCCGATGCATGAAATTTGTGCAAGGGGCTCGGCCTTCACAGCCACCGCGGCTTGCCTCAGACCTTTGTCAGGAAGGACATCCAGAAGGTCGTTCGGCTGTCCGGTCTTATTATGCTTTTATTATTACAGATGTTTTTAATCATCATTCAACAAGTACATAGACCATAGAGCTGGGGAAAAATTAGAGATCATTTGTTTCAGTTCCTTTATTTAAAATATTAGGGAAAGGAAGCCCGAGAAGTAATAGGACTATTCAAGTTCATGTAACTAGAGTGTGCAGGGAAATCATGTTTTCTGAAGCCTGCTTTATTCTACCAGAGCATTGTTTGCAAATTGTATAATATTTATAGTGGACTAATTTTATGTATTGGTCACTTATTCTCTAAGCACTATACTAAGTATCATATTACATAATAATGGAATATTTACAGAATAGTACACTTAGAGAATAAGTAAATAATAAAATAACCATTAATAATATAGATCCTACCAGTGCCTAAATTATTGCCTGGATATAAAGTCGAAACCTCTTTAAGAACACTAGACTATTAGTCAAAGAGCTGAGTCCCTACAACTCAAATGTAGGGACCCCGTATGCTGGTCGGCCTCTGCCTAACTCTCTAGCAGAGAGCTCCAAGGACAAAACACACACCCAGTAATCCTGGCCATGCCACTTATTCACACCAGAGGCCCGATGCACAAAATTCGTGCAAGGGCCTTAGTCCTGGCCCCCGCCCGCCACCACTGCGGCTGGGGCCTCTGCCACCTCTGCCTGGGCCCCAGCCTGCTGTGGCTTTATCCAAAAGGAAGGACTTCTGGAAGGATGTCCAGTCTTATTAGCATATTATGCTTTTATTATCTATAATAATAAAAGCATAATATGCTAATTAGTCTGGACAGCTGAACAACCTTCTGAACTTCATTCCGGACAAAGCTGTGGCAGCAGGGGCCAAGGCAGAGGTGGTTAGGGGTGATCAGGCAGGCAGGCAGAGTGGTTAGGGGCGATCAGGCAGGCAGGCGAGCAGTTAGGCGCGATCAGATAGGCAGGCGAGTGGTTAGGGGCAATGAGGCAGGCAGTCAGAGTGGTTAGGAGTGATCAGGCAGACAGGCAGGCGAGTGGTTAGGAGCCAGCAGACCCAGATTGCCAGAGGATGCCAGCCAGGCTGAGGGATCCACCCTCCTCCCCGTGCACGAATTTCGTGCACCAGGCCTCTTGTTATAGATAAAGAAGAACTGGAGACCTTTTCTACATCAGACTCAATATTGACAAGATGGTCAAAAGGTCAGCTTTTCAAAGCTTGCACTTCATGATAATCCACTAACTTCTTGATATGTTCCGAAATGGGGAGAACAGCCAATATTCCCAAGTAAAGTCACTCTTACTTAACAGAATTGAAGCAACTTTCCTGAGCTCAAGGTTTAAAGGTAAGAAAGCATGGCTCTCTCCCAAGATTGTTGGGCTACATCCCAGAGGGCTCATTGGTCTCTGAATAGTAGCTGGTGGGGATCCATGGCTTGTCCCCTCTGTCTCTAACTTCTGGTAATAGTCCCAACCCTGCCAACAATTATAGGCAATCTACGTGTAAGAAGAAACTAGTTCTCTCTGTTATGAAAAGGTATGGATTCCTCGGACTCTGTCTTTCAAGACCCCAAAATCAGAGTTCTGATTCAAATAGAATTTGGCATTAGTACAAAGAAAGGACTCCCAGTGAAAGTTAAATGTCACAAATATCTGCCTAATAATGATAATGAATACTTGTTAGGTAGCGTATACATCTTTATAAATTAAGATAGTTATCCAGAACCTCTAAGTTGGTTGAGTGTCATTACCCAAAGAACAGCTTATCTGTAGACAGACTGGATAGCTGATGTGGCTTTAGGCATTTTGAGAGAAGATGCCCTGGACTTTCCTAAAATTGGTCTAGGAAATATTCTGGATGGAGTCTGTTCCCACTGTTAGCATTAGCTATGTAAACATGTATGTGAATCTAATATGTCTAATTGGATCAGTTGTGTAATTTATGTTTATTTATATATTAGCTGCGGAGATTCATATATCCTAATTCTAATTAGGATTCAGACATAGTAACTGGTTTATAACTAAACAAAAAATAATTAATAATTACTTTTTAAGTTATCCATTGAAATTCAGCCAATCAAAATAACTTAATCTGTAGGCAAGGAGAAGTTTGGTTCTCATGCACACACACACACACACACACACACACACACTCAAAAACTTTTAAAAAGTTTCCTTTAGACATTTATACACATTTCGAGGTTCCTTTGGTTTGTATTGGATCTGAAAGTGTTCCCATCCAACATGTTGAATGGCAAAACATTAGATTCCCACTTACAGTTTTGCAATCCAATACACAAAACTTACTTTTGCTTGTAACTCAGCTCCCATTGCTGACCATGGAAAGATCGAGTTACATCTAATGTTGTTATTTTTCATTGGTGTGGCTAATCCTGCCAGTGGCGGTGGCACTAGGACTCTGGTAGTTTCTACTTTCACTCTTGAGGGACTACCAGTTACTATAGTTGCCACAAGAAAGCAACGGTAAACAGTAAAGCACACGAAGAAATTGCATGTGTTCATCCTTTTGGTTGTTTAAAACTAACAACCTCATGAAGGTTTTAGAAACTGTCACATAGGTGGACTCCTAACTGCATGGAAAGTTACAAATTGGGGGTTCGGCAAAAAGTGGTTCTTATGGAAAAGGAGAGTCCGGGTGAGGTGGATGTGCATGAAGTACTTGGTAACCAATATGACTCAGTTTTCGTGGTAGGTACAGCGGCAGAACTCTCTTCTGATAATAAGAAAAGTACTAAACCTTGATGGATACCAAGGACGCAAAATCTCTAAACCTAGAGCAAGAGAGAGCTGTGGTGCTGGGAGCATCAGGAGTGTCTGGGCAGGGGTGCCCCCAGAAGCAGAGCCTGAGGCAAGGACTGGGATGCCTATTGGTTATCACTAGAAATAGGTGTGAGAGAATGGAGAGCATGGAGAGAATGGAGGAAGGATTGGGCCAAATCCAAAGAAGGTGCCATGAGGGCTCATCGGGTCCCTGCTGTTGAAGATGGGCCCTCTGAGAAGCATGCCCCGTGCCTCTCAGGAGGCCTGCCCAAAGGGCACGCGGCTGGAACACTTGTCCACAGGCTCCTGCCCCCCATTAATTGAGGGCTGCCTTTGAGGGTGTGAACTCCCCCCACATTGCCACACTTAGCTTAAGAAAGCATAGTGTGCAGGCTTCTGCATTCTGGAAAAGGCCCTGAGGCAGAAATTAGGGAGATTCGGAAAATGTTCTGGAGGCCTGGGCCCGGAGGAACTGTCCACTCACTGAAGCTGTGGCTGAAAGTAGCTGGGGGCTCAGGGGATGGGAAACAGGCCTTCCAAATGTTTGTGCTACAAATAGTCCTCACTGACAGCATCTGACAAAAGGCATCCAGACGGGGACAAATGGTTACGGACTGAGTGTTTGTGTCTCCCCAAAACTCACATGCCGAAATCCCAGCACCAAATGTGATGGGATCAGGAGGTGTGCCTGTGGGAGGGGATTAGATCACGAGGGTGGAGCCCTCATGAATGAGATCAGTGCCCTTCCATGGAACTAAAGGGACAAGTGCCCTGCTCTCCACCATGTGGGCAAACCTGGCAGGGGCTGCACCAGAGTCTGGCCACGCTGGCACCCTGATCTCAGACTTCCATCCTGGAACTATGAGAATTTCCTCTTGTTTATAAACCACACTGTTTATGGGACTTTGTTATAGCAGCCTGAACTGATGCTGGCCCCGAAGATAAATCTGATGTTCTGTAAGTTTTAGCTTAGCTTCTTTCATGGCAACTAGATTATTGTAAACAAACTTAAATGAGATAAAATAGAAATGTGAGGAATAGACTCTTTCCTTCCCAGAAGCCCCTACCAGGATCAGAATTATAAGGGTTTTAAACTCAGCTCCCTATGTAGTCAAAATATTGCCAATGAAAGGACAGATGTGGCTTCGCCAAGATAATATATTCTCATTGCATCATTCGTTTCTCTACCCCTGTAACCACCAAACACCTCAGTCAGAGCCTGATCAGTGTAGGGAAACCAGACCCCTCTGAAGGCGCCATTGTATTAGTCAGGCAGCAATTATGATGCTGGAAATGACAAGTCACAGCTTGCCCCGGGAACCTTAAGGGGGAAATTAAGCTCAGCATTAATGAGTTAAAAAGCCTTTGGTTTCTATTTGAAAGCAGCAAGCTGGTTGGCCTATCTAATCTGACAGTGAAAGGTAAAGTGACTTACAAATGACTATTCATAATTTATAAATAACTAAATGATCCAGTCAATGCATGGTTGCAATATCTACCCAATCAGAGTACCACCTAGGGTTGCCAGAAAAAAATGCAAACATTGCAGGACATACTTATACTAAAAAAAAAAATATTCATTATTTATCAGAAATTCAAATTTGACTAGGAATTCTTCCTTTTTATTGGCTAAACCTGGCAACTCTAGTACCACCTCCAAACATGTAAAGAAAGAGCAGTTTATTAAAACAAGCCAGTAATAAATGTTCTGGAACATTGTGCTAAAAGTTCTAGGACTTTTAAGTAGCAGAACTATTTCAATAAATTAATGTGTGAATTAACTAATGGTTTACATATTGTTTCCTTAGGCACATTTCTAAAAACTTTTCAAAGCACTTCAAAGATTTATTTTGTCACAACATGGCAATTTGTGTATTGAAAAAACACTGTGATGGTAAACAGGGAAACTCATTTCAAATAATTTCAAATGAGCTTGCAAAAGACTCCCATGTACTTGTTAAGAGTCAAATATACATACTTTCAAATGTTTTCATCTGATTCACTTAAATAATCTCTTATAAATAAAATTTAAATCCCAGCTCAGTTCTGCAGAATTCCCCTCTGAGGAGAAACTGAGGAGAAACATCGGACAACCACACGCAGCGTCCCTCCGTTTTCGTTGCAAGTCTTGTTTCAAAACAACTCAGTCACGTAGAAATCTTCTGGCAATTCCCACTTAGAATGGCAAGCAATCCCTGCCTTTTCGTTCATTCACTCATTACCCCGCTAAAAAGAGAATGTGCAGTTACCAGAATTTTAGACCATTAGTGCTCCAAGAGTGTTCTAAAGGCAAACCTATAAGGGGAAAGTAAAAACAAATCAAAGTTAATTGTGACTGGCTGGAACAAAACGCTTAAATCGATAGGAGGACGGCTCATCTGCTCATCACTTACCCATTACCTGGGAGACCAATACCTCCTGCTGGGCCGAGTTTTGATACAGATATGCTGTAGCCTGCGCTCTCCAGACGCACAGTAAGGAGGCCCAGCCCTCCCTCTCCGACTCCCTCTCTCATCATCCTCTGCACCTAATCAGCTATTCACTGACTCATTCTTGTTTCTTTCTGGGTTGTATGTCCTTCTCTGCTGCGGGGCGGGGAGGGGGTCGTGTACGCAAGGCACACTACAGAGCTATGAACTTTATTACTACGAAGCTCAGGGCCCTCCTGCAAAGCAGTCAGAGGAGGCCCCCGTATCTGTCTGCGAATCACTGTCTTCTTTCAATGGGGCTCCCCACTGACGACTGTGATTTTTCAGAAACTCCTCAAGTAAGCTACCCCTTTTTTCACAAGGCACCCCTTGAAATAACATCTTGTTGAAGAGAAATAAAGCCCTCTCATTTGGAAGTAGTGAGTGTCCCCCGACACAGTGTCCAGGGGAAGGCCATGGGGGAACAGCAATGGGCTTAGGAAAGCCGTGCATGTTCTTAGCTCTCATCAATCCAGGCTGAAGTGTTAGGGCAGCGGTTCTCAACCTGTGGGTCGCGACCCCTTTGGCGGTCGAACGACCCTTTCACAGGGGTCGCCTAAGACCATCCTGCGTATCAGATATTTACATTACGATTCATAACAGTAGCAACATTACAGTTATGAAGTAGCAACGAAAATAATGTGATGGTTGGGTCACAACATGAGGAACTGTATTGAAAGGGCCAGAAGGTTGAGAACCACTGTGTTAGGATAAAGTCCAACTCATCTCTAACCCTCTGCTGCCTCTCAAATGCCCTTCACCGTAGCCAGCATCCCCCAAACGGGATGCAACATGCATCTGCCATTGAAGGTCCGCATGCATCTCTGAATCAGATACACACACAGCAAATTTAAATGTCTGTCTGTCCAGACAGGATGGTTGTATGGAGACATAACCTTTTTTTTTTTTGACAATTATCCAAATGACAATCTTGCAACTAACTATACGTTACTGTTGTTATTATTAATTTCCATGGTGGGGTGGGGGAGGCTCACAAAGTTTTGAAAGAACTAATTTTTCTTATTCTATTTCACAATCAAATGGATGTTATGCAACTGCTATCACCATATATTGCTGGCAATTATCCTCGTTTAGCGTTCATGCTATTTTTTTTTGCAGATTACCTGATGGAAAAGTAGAGAGATGACCACATGTGTATGGCAGCCCATCATGGACGGAACCTACATTAATTGTAGGATACATAGCACTTTTATTCATAATAACTGGAAAGAACTTAGCCAACTGCACTCAAATAGGCTAAATATGCAAAGGTTAGAAATACAGTTCCCACTTTAAAATTGGGGTGTAAATAAAACGGAAAAGCCTAGGAGCACACTGATACAGTAGGGGAGAAATAGCGCAGCACACAGGATGGACTAGAGGAAAATTGTGATGATGTACAAAAGGGAAACGAATAAGATACATCTGGTAGCCAGCTTTAGCCCTTTCCATTGACTGTTGGCGTGCGTTCCACCTACCGCTTCCTCAATGCATCCTTTTATTATTTTCTCAGGAAAGGTCATTCATAACCAATAACAATGTTACAATGATAGTAAGTGTAGGATTTAAGATCCATTTTTTTAAAGCACCTTTAACAAACATCAAAAAAGCCACCATGGGGTGGGAGGGAGGTAGTTACCTAGCTCACGGTTTTATTTAGTGACAGTTCCACTTTTTCACTCACCGCCTGCAAATCAGCATTTTTAGTGGACAAAGGGCTCAGCAGCGGCCTTATGATTGCTTCTTTTCAAATGGTAATGGCTATCCTAACTCCTCTGCCAGGTTTTTCTAACCAGAGCACAAATTGCAGTTTACAAGGCTCGGAGGGGGGAAAAAAACCTTAGCTGAATATCTTTTTTTTTTATTCGACAAACTGACATGTAAATTACCCTTTAAGTGCTCCACTCTAGGACTCTGATCATCTCCTAATTGTCACAGTCAATTGTCGCCAACAGTCTCTTCAATCCCAAGCGCTTTGACAACAAGCACAAGGATCAAAGCAGAATCAGCTCCCTTCAATATCCTTCTGTTTAGGATGCTACAAAACGCCTGAAAGAGAAAGGTGTAAGGGCACTGCTGTAGAGGAAACTGAGAGTAGCAACTATTACAATAGTCATTTTCTCCATCTCTAAAATTATGCTGTAGACGCTGCCTGGTCTCTAATCACATGTGCAGAGCAAACATATAAACCTCCCGGGCAATTAATATGCTCTTAAAGATTAGCCTGATGTGTGAGTTTTACAAACAACACTGTCTCCATGGCTTAGGAAAACTATGCCAGTTATGGGATAGCAATCGTTTCATAGCAGCTTGAGCATCAAAAACTATTATCAAACATATTCTATATTTAGAGCATCAATTCCCAAGCATACTTTTTATTATTTAGTTTGGTGCCATGATTCACTGCTCCCCCAAACTAAATAGCCCATTGAAAGAGTTTTTATTATTATTATTATTATTATTAACCTGGAGATGTCCAACTGAAAATGTGCCCCCAAATAAATAAGAAATGTAACATGAAAACTAATTTCAAAAGAATACTGTTTCCCTTCCTAGAGGTAACTCTGTCTTATTGCTTTACTGGGAACAAACTAATTAAAAGTCATTACATGATCTACAAACATGATTCCTAAATAAGATGTACTTGCTAGGATCATTCCTTAACAAAATATGACAATTCTTTCAAACTAAAGTAGTTATCATACATCACTAACTTCTTTGAGAGATTATTTATGCTTTTCTCAATAGATAAGAAATTTATTCTATCAAACACAGCAATATAAATAATTTGGTGGAAAGAGAAACTTTCATAATAAATCTGTATAAAATAGCTACTTTAAAAATAACCCAAAGGTTGTCAGGGAGAGAAAAAAAAGGCAAATGGAGAGAAATCAAAGGGGCCTGTGACACTCCCTCTACAGCTGGTCTCATTGTACCAGGTATTACACACATGCAGCGTGTAAGGTCACACGTTGATTGACAGCCTTCCCATGCTGGAGAAAAGAACTGAAGAAAAAAAAATAAAAGAGGCAGCACGTACCCCAGGTTCCTTTCTCAGCTAGTTCACTCAAATTCCCCTCTTGGGGTTTCCCATCCTCCCCTCAATTTCACCTTGAATTCTGAGGTTTGATTGAAGAGCTCCACGGAAGGGTCTATTACAGATTGAGGAGTGATCCATTTTACATCTGAAGCGCCAAAGAGCTACTTGTGAGGCGTCTTTGAGTGCATTTATCTCACATGTGAAGCTTTCTGCAAAATCAATATGGGTATTTCTCAGTTTGACAAGTCAACATGAAATATCACATAATGATAGAGAAACAGAGTTGTACATTTAAACACACCCAATACAGTTATCTACGACCAAGCTTATAGTTATGACTCATGGATATCCTTGAGTATGCCTAATCTAAACATGTCCTGAGAGCTGGGCTAAAGTGCACAGAGAGAGAAACTGACTCCTCACCATGTTTCTGGCTCCTCCTCTGTCCTAACTGACCCAGGGCTTGTGGTGCAGGGAGGGAATGGGCAGGAATCACGGCCTTTGTTCCCAATCTGAGAGAGATATGAGAAGTGGGAAGAAAATAACCAGAGGTGAAAAAGAGGAAGGAAACAGACCGAAGAACTATAAAGAACTTCAAATTTAACTAATTGGCAATAACTGGACAAAATGGTCACCCAAAGAACAGCAACCAGGTCTCAAGTCCCCACAACCACCATTGCCAGCACTGGCAGAATAATTAGCATATTTGCTTCAGTGTCCAACAATCTTTGACTGAATTCCAGGTCTATGTTACCATCTGCATAAGTTTGAGGAAGATAATTTAACTTCTCTAAATCTCTGGTTGTTGTTTTTTGTGTGTGTGTGTGTGTGTGTGTATGTTTTCTCAAAATGATATTAATCTGATTTACCTTATAAGGTTTTGTAAAGATTAAACAAGATGATGCACATAGCACCTAGCACATGGAAAACATTCAGCTATTGGTAAATATTGATGAAATTATTATACTTTCCTTAAACCTAACCGCAAGCCATTGGAGTTCTAATTAGGTGCCAACTCTACTGTTCCCTGGACCCTTTCCACATGTTTAATGTCCCCAAGTTGTAGATGACAGTCCTTCTCAGAGGGTGTGCCCACCGTATTAACGCTGATGTAGGTCCTAGTAGAGGAGAGCAGACACCCGTATTCTCTTGTCTTAAAAACAGTCTTCCTCCAACCAGGAACTGTCCCCATCAACCAAGAGAGGCAAAGAGAATCAGAATCAGATGGGGTGTTGAGAAAGGAAAAGAACCCAGGTCTAGAGACCAAATCAGCTGATCAATTCAAACAATGAATGAGGTAAAAAATGCAGCATGTGGTTTTTCTTCATATGCCAATGTGTTATCGTTGAACCTGGGGTTATCACTGTACACTCCCCCACAGGAAGGACCTTCAAGAAAAATAACTCTCCAGAGAGTATTGACAGCCCAGATTTAGTGAAATAGCTCACTGCAGCTGCATATTCCTTTCCATTACATTTTCCTCTGGTCCATCACTACCCAAGTAGCATTAACACCATCTGTACTTGATTATTTGTGTTTGGATCCACTAATTTGTAGATTGTTTACAACATATTTTAAATTTTAGATGAACTCTCACCACCACTCACAATAAGCCCAGAGTAGGCAAAACATCTGATATGAGTTTAGAGACATGAAAATTCATGTTAATATCAAAATAAGAAAAGCATCATTATATAAAATGCAATTGAAGTTTAAAAACTCTTATCCTATATGTCAAAGTCAAATGATTAAATATAAATGACTTTCTATTTAGTACATGCAGTATCGTTCATTTTTTAGCTACCCTACTGTTCTCCATTATTAAAATTAAGCTATAGCTTTCATTCCAAAACCAAATTAAAATATTTTATTAAATGCTCATATAGAATTACAAGAACAAATTGAAACAATTTCCTACTTAAAAAGGGCATTTCCTTGAAATTTTTAATTTATTTGTTTTGGACTCAAAATACATTTTTAGCAAGGAAACAAGTTTATAAATGATAATTAAGTTCCCAGATTGACACATCAAAACCAGTTTAATAAAGTTTACCTGAAAAATGCTAGAACCATGTCTTAAGTGGCTCTAGGTAATACAATCTACAAATTTAACCCTGTATGTAGAGATTTACAAAGTATCATCAAACCTTGAGTTTTTAAATTTTGAGACATCAGGCAAGGGATCTGATGGAAAGATGGAACATCCAGGAGTTCAGATGATCACTGTTCTCATCATCACATCAGCACCATCATTATCATTATCATGTCATATTTCTCCCATCATATCAGTGCATGGGAGCTGTGAAGATAATGATGGTAGCCAATAAGATGACACCACATCATCTTGACTTTTTAAAATAAGTGTTGGCAACAGCACCAAAGTGTCAGGACCTCACTCCCTCTGGCACTTAAACCTCTTCCATGATGTTCATTTCCCAACCAGGACCCTGAGCATTTTAAAAATGATTTCCGTTAAGCAAAGGAAGGCTGTGAGATATCACTACCCACATTTCAACATCACCTCCTTCTGGATGTTGCCTTGTACTGTGGCCACACCAGACTCCTTAAGCACAGCTTTGAAAAGTCTAGGGACGGGGTTGGTTATATACCTCTTGGCATGCTGGCAGCACCTCAATTAAGTCACAATGTTGAGGTGAATATTTTCCTTTCTAATATCTCCATGGAAAACAATTTCACAATTTCTCTTGGTTATTTACATATTTCAAAAGTTATCTTCCTTCATTATCAGGGTTCTCTGCCTTATTCCATTCCTGGTTTTGATATTTATTCTAAATCGTCTTACTCAAAACTACGATCGGTACCTGTCTTTCAAGAAGTGCAGGTGTTCCATAAAGTAGCATCCTTATAGTTCAACTAATTAAAACCCTGTGAACACTCATCCCTCTGGTTCATACTTCCAAGTACCCTACAGTTTCAATTTCACCTAAATGACCTCTGACCTCATTAAATTGCAATCACAAAACATATACAGACCCCACTTAAATTGGGGGGAGGAGGAAATGCAGAGTTATCGTTTAATGGGTATAGAGTTTCAGTTTTGCAAGATGAAAAGTTTCTGGAGCTCTGTTGCACAACAGTGTGAATATTCTTACCACTACAGAACCGTACACTTAAAATGGTTAAGATGCCAAATTTTATGGTTTTTTTTTTACCACGATTTTTAAAAAGTTTAAATAAAAAATAATGTGGTGAAACTGCTTGGGGAAAAAAAAACTAGTGCGTCAATTCAATAATAAGTGAGTAATTATGTAACATCTTTTAAAAACTGAATTTAGGATATCCTGATTTTTTTGTGTTAGGCAGCCAGAATCCTAGATTTCAGTCCTAATTTCTTTTCTATGAAAATGCTGCTTGCAAAATTGTCTATAAAGTGTTCAAGTCGAAAGAGACTAACATATGACCTGACATAGAAGAAATTGCACATGAAAATGCAGGTCAAAACTAAATAAATCAATGAAACTCAGATTATAGAATTTCACTTCTCTTCTGAAAGATTCAGACAGTGAAACACAAGAAAACCCCCACTCCCAGGTGCTCTGCTCTGAGCCGTGGCTACCACACATGATCACCATTTAAATGCTCAAAATTTCACTGAATTTTCAGTGGACCAAATGCAAGTTGAAGCTCATTGAGACGAAAATACTTGGACCCAAACCAGACTAGTTTTCAGTGGTTTCTCTGTTTTTGTAAGAGTAGTTTCACAGTATCTTAACACTCACTTTCTTCGGGGTTGATTTTTTGAAACATTTTACTCTGGTTAAATATTTCACAGTTTTTTTAAAGTTCTGTTACAAAGCAATGCCTTTTTTTTTCATGATTCAGGGTCTTAATTCTCTTTTTGAACAAGTTCAGCAAATGTACATTTATTCCACCCAAAGTTAGGAGACAAAAGTAGACAAATAGGAGTGTGGAACAATGAAAAAAGTTTATGGAAACCACTATCTTTAATTTCTAATCCCACCTCATATACACTGACTGAAATAAATCAAATGCAAAGTAGATGGCTACCTTTTCACAATAAGTTTCCAGAGATTAAATTACAGAACAAAAAAAATAAATATGGTGCACTGATTTAAAAAGTTTATGAGAATTTTTTCTCTCAATATTCATTATAGTTCAATCATTTGATCATCTAATGGTTTGTTTTTAACATTTATTCTTACATTCTTATAGTTTATTAGATTAGGGGTAGCAAGTCCTTGAAATCCAGTGTGAATTTTAGGCTTGCAATAATATTAATAGTTTTAATAATAATACTTACCTGTGATTAACATATCTTGGCATTTATATTATCTCCTTAGAACAACCATAGGAGGTATCAATATCCTTCTGAGCTATGAGGAAACTGAGGCTTTGAGAGATTAAATAACTTGGCCAAAACCACATACTAAAAATGCTGTGCTCGTAACCACAGGCTCCCCTGCATCTTGATGAACTGGCATGAGTGCAGCTTCATTTCAGTGTAGATTGTTCTTCTGCATCATCTGTTATGAACTCTTCCTTTATTTATCGTTTGATAAATGAGTTCCCTCTTGCTTTGGGGGTCTCCTATTGCCCAATAGTTCCTGAAGAGAAACCAAATCTTGTACACAGACACTTGTTTTGACTGACTCCATGATTGAACCAAATGTGGTCATTGACCAACATGGCCATTGACCACCAGCAGCAGGTCTCTTTGTTCCACTGCTTCCTCTCCAAATACCGGTAGTCACCAAGCAACCAGGTTACAGACACTCATTACAGAAAGCAGCATCCATAATGACATGTATTTTGAAACCTACCTGAGTTCAGGACCATAATCCCCAGCAAGTCAGGGTATTCCAGAAGACACTGCTTCCCTGGCAAATACCACACTCAAAGCCAGTGGAGAGCATAAATCCCAGCACAAGGAGCCTGTTCATTTCCCTGCTTCAGACCTGGGTTCCTTTCCCCGAGACCTCTCTGTGCCCAGGCGAGGATATTTGTGCCATATGAGTGAGGACAGAGAGCAGTCTCACATGTCACTCAGGGCCAGCCTTAGAGTCCAAGAATAGTAAAGCTCGAATCCTAAGGACTCTAGGGCCATGCCATAAAATTACATATGAGAAAAATGTGTCCAAAGAAGTAAAATGATTTGTTCAAGGTCAGACAGTCAAACCTCAGAGGGAAGGTAGGGGAGGGTGGGGGTAAGAGGAGAGACCAACCAAAGGACTTGTATGCATGCATATAAGCATAACCAATGGACACAGACAATGGGGGGAGGGGGGAGGGCATGAGTGGGGGGTGAGGGGGGTGAGGACACATATGTAATGCCTTAATCAATAAAGAAATTTTTAAAAATATAAAAAAGGTCATAAGTTAATGATTGAATAAGAGATTTTAAACTCCAAGTTCGGTGTATTTTCCACTTAGACTGTTTTGAAACAAAAGGCCTACTATGTGTCACAGAATATGCTAGATACTTTACATATATTTCATATAATTGTCACAACCTTCACAAAAAATAAGTATCATTAATCTTCCTATCAAAGAAAAATTAAGTAATTTAGCTAAATTCACATTTCTAGAAAGTAGAAGCTGAGGAATCAATTATTAATATCTTACATTTAATACAATGGTCAAATTTTTACACCACACTCCCAAAAAATGAATCTGAAAGGGATTATGACACTAGAAAGTGGTGGGTTGATGTTAAGATTAGAGTAGAAAAAGGTATAAAATTAAGGCGTGGGGAATAAAAAAGTCTATAATGAAGGTATACCATGAACACACTGGTCTTCATTTTTATTTCCTTATACCCTACATTTTTCCCAAATGATTTAAGTCGGTTTCTTTAAAGAAAAAAAAAAAAACACAGTCGATACAATAAGATGAACTAAATTTAAAATGAGCCTTAGGGAAAATACAGTGAAATTAAGAGAGACAAAATTCTTGCAAGGAAGTGTTATATACTTACCAGAGATAATCTGTAAATTCAAATCTGAGCTTCCAGACAGGCTACATGAAGAAGGAAATATTACCTTTTCATCAATTGCATTGTCCTCAAAACAAAGATTCATCCATTTGCCCAGGGGAGACACAGTTATGCCTGGTTATGAGACCACAGAGGAACGTGTCGCTGTGGCCCTCCTTGAGAAGGCAAGGTATAGAGCAGGGAATGGTAACCTCAACAGTCCCTCCCAGCACGCCGAGCAATGTGTTGCGCAGTGCTGTTTGCGGTACCACCGTTGTTAGTGTCAGGCACCAGCTCTGCACTAAGCGGAATTCAGTCATGGCAGTTCTTTGACAAACTGGTTGTCTCCGGGAAAGGACAGGAGGAAGGAGAGGATTGTGCTGAATGCGAGTGATGCTGAACCAGTGTGCAAGTCCTACACAAACACACTAATGCTAAGTCCTTTAACACCTTTGCTACAACACCCGAACCATCTTCAACTGGGAGCCCCCTTCCACCTACTTCATCTGATCCTCACAGGATCCATGCTTTCTGACCTCTTCTGATGCAGAGAAACAGATCGAAGCCGGTGGCCTCTGCACCCGACCCTCCGCTAAGTTGTCTAGAGGAGAATGAGTGAAGGGGGCAGAGCAGGCAAAGCCAGGCCAAGGGAGACATTGTGACAGTGGCATGCTCCTATGTTGTGTCAGGTTGTTGGTCAGCTAGAGGCCCACCGTTCTGGAGCTTTGCAGAGAGCCCTAGTTGCCATTGGCCAACTTCTGTTAGGAGCCACTACTCCCATTGATTTATTCACTCATTCATTGATTAACAAATATTTACTAGTAATTATTTACGTCTCTGTGCCCAGGGAAACACAGGTGACAAGACACACAGAGTGCCTTCCTCATGAAGCTTGTGGGTTAGCTTCTACCTGAAGATGCTCTTATCTGGGACGACGCAAGGAAAGAGCATGGAGTGGGAGAACTAATGACTCAAACACTGCATCCTGCCTTTTCCTCATGAAAGGCTGTGGGAGAGTTCATCTAGAAATCCACAGAGCAGCCCTTGTTTGGGGATTAACTAAAACCTGCAGCCTTGCAATTCATTTCATTAGTCTGGGCCTTTAGCTGTCTCATCTATCAAGAATGAAATGAATACCTGCAACAAATGCTTCATAATGTTGTGTGAAAGAAAACACAAAGAGTAAGGCATGAAAGCTAAAAATCCTACAGAAATATTACCTCCCAAATGTGTGCATGTTGATAGAACAGACCTTAGAGCTATTATTACCTAAGTGCACCTGGGTGTCTGTCCTAGTTAGAACTTGTGAAGAATACAAGATAAGGACATAAAACCTGAGCGATTTATTCTATCTATGCACTAGACAACTAGATTAATTAAAAGCGTTCCCTTGTTTGTGCATTGAGGGACTCACCCAATTATAAATATAGCCCCTTGGAATGTTAAAAACATAGCTAGGAGTAGCCTGAAATGGAAGCACCTGTGGGTTCTTATCTGTTGATGTGCAAACAATGTGGTCATGTAAGAAATAAAACAAACTTTAAAATCTTCATTTCACATTATCGAGCAAAGTTCAAAGCAGGCTAAGAAATACTCCAGGGTGAGCTGTGCACTCACTTACGCTCCTCCAACTGAAAGGAGCATGGTCATCGCCCTTCCCAACTCACGAGTTACACCAAAGGGCTGTGCTCCACCGGGAAACAATGAGCACTTGTCTTGACTGTACAGATTAAACCAATTTTCAGTATTTAACATAAAAGCACACATCACAAGATGCACTGCACAGCGTCATTTACACGAGGTCACACCCCCACCTTTTCCTCATCCAGATTGGCTAATAAGTACTAACGACTGGATCGGTCACGTCCAAAATTATCTGTCTGATGCCATAAAAGATTTCACTGAAAGTAACAGGCTCCTTGGATACTTCACTTTCTAAGTAATGTTGTTGGGCATCTATATGTAATGTTCTCTTAGGACCCTTTAGAATATACCTAACCTCTTATTTTCCCACTCAGTCTCTCTCAGATTCTAGGACATGTAAGTGCTCTGCAGACCCTATGCCCCATTACTTCCAGAGACCAATTATATGAAACAGATTAAAATGTACTCATAGCCCACATCGATCATTCTGCTGTAAAAATCTTGAAAGGATCTTTATAATTTTGCTTCTGAAATATTAGTCCTCAAGTAATACGCTGTGTTTGTAATCAACTATGACTTCCAAGTGATCAACAAGCATGTAGAGCAGTGGTTCTCAACCTTCTGGCCCTTTAAATACAGTTCCTCATGTTGTGACCCAACCATCACATTATTTTCTTTGCTACTTCATAACTGTAATGTTGCTACTGTTATGAATCGTAATGTAAATATCTGATATGCAGGGTGGTCTTAGGCGACCCCTGTGAAAGGGTCGTTCGACCACCAAAGGGGTCACGACCTACAGGTTGAGAATCGCTGATGTAGAGGCATGCTTGCATGTAGACGAATGTTTAGGAAACGTTGAACCTAAAAACTGTATTCAAATGCAACGACATTGTTGTGATACTCGTTTTGACAATCAAAGAAGCTGATGATGTGTTTTGCTTTTACTTGCTAATCTGGATTTTATACTACTTATAATGTAATTGTGATCAGTCCTTACATATTTTCCGAGGCCCATGAAACTTGTAAACTCTAAAGTGCCTTCACTTCCTAAGCGATCACCCTGCCCACATCAACCCCACATATCATCTTCCAGAGACCTGGCACAGAAGTCCCTGGAGACTGAGCCACCAAAAACCCAGCCCAAGGGTTGGGCTCTGTGCAAGGCTGCCTGCTCTTTTCTGGTTGGAACCTGACACTGGCTGGTCTTGTAGCAAGCAGTCCCCATGCAGACGGGAGGGACACCTTCTCTGAGCACTCACAACCCCACCATGTCTGGTGGCTACACTTGGCTCCCAGTTTAAAGCCTTTTTTAACATCTTCAAATAAAATTCTCTTTTGAGGTCCAGCGGGATGTTAGAAGGAATGATATATAACTGACCACATTCCCTCTCACCCGTCTAAAAAATGACTCAGTGGAAAAACCCTCCAGAAATAAATAGAAACAACGCATAGTCAGTCTTACCATCGCATAGTCAGTCTTCGGAGGCAACCACTGCAGTTCATCTCCCAGGCCCCTCCCCCAATAGTGAATTGTGTTGTGGGCAGGAGTCGCCCAGCCCACCACTCCCAATGTGATAGCCCCACATCCTTTATGCTGTACAAACTTTTTTTGTAATGGTCTAAGGAAAAGGTGGAAACTGTAAGTAAACACAGCGTATTGTTTTAATTTAAAATTCTAGGAAGATTTTTCAATATTTTCAATTCTGATTTTCTTGTAGATGTTCCATTAAACCTTACAATGAATCCCTCACCTTGGGACCAAATGCTTTGCCACTTATAAGCATCTCCCTAATCTGTCCTTTCTCTTTACTCATTTAATAATGGCCGAGCCCCTTCCGGTTCCGCCCCCCCTCCCCCCACGGAGTAGGTAAACAACAACCTTCCCCCACATAGCCTTCCTGATTCTTGAAACACTCAAATTTCTTTTTTGTTGTTCAAAATAAACATTTTTCTGCAAAGAAAAAGACAATTCCATTAGGTGTGTGCAACAAGCCCATCTAACTCCTTTGCTGTGCCATCACATTGTCATTGAGATGAAAATACAGAATATGACTTTCCAGTCACAGTGAGAGGATAAAGGAAAAGATAGTCCCATGTGATCAACCAATTTCTTAGACATTAATCTATACACTAATCCTGATAATGCCATTCTAAGAAAATGCACTATAATGGAGAAAAAAATTTTACATCATTGCACTAGATGAGAAAAAAAATAACTAATAGGTCTCTATCCCTTATGAGTCATATCAGAGTACCCAGCCCCCTCCCCAAATCAAGACACACTGTCACTGAACCACATTATAATCCCTTAAGAAGACTATAAAATGTGTACATCATTCATTCGTTGACATTGAACTTGTGCCAAAACTATTAAGAGCGCATATTAATAGCTATCCCAAACGTGTAGCAATGGCTACATAATAAAATACAAAATGCAATTGGCATTCACTATTAATTTGTCTTTTATAAATGATTAAGTAAAGCATACGAAGGAAATAAAAGGGCAATAAATACCCTTTTATCACAAACTGAGGGATTTCTCTTACTCTGGGCTTGCACACAACCAGTTTAGAAATATACATAATTGCCTTTGGTCAGCATCATATCACTGCCAGATCACACACTAAACAGATAACCACTATTATTATAAAAGTGACTTCCTTGACCTCATATTTTGGTCTGGCTAGGAATTCCTGTATTTTCCCAGATCGGCTGTTACACGGTGCCAATCTTGTGCTGTGCATGTCAATTTGTAGCAGTATAAGTGACTGGTGCCTTACAGACCTTACTCTAAACACACTTATATGCATACGAATAGCATAAGTTCAAGAAATATGATCATAGTTGTTCTTGCAGTGCTTTTGAAAAGCTGAAGTCTATGTGTGTTTTTCTATTATAGCTAAGGTACAGTGTGTGTTATTTGGCAGCTGAATTTGACATGAAAATATAAAAGGTTTGGGCAACCACATATTTGGAAATAGAAATCTTTCCTGAAAACATGGCTTTGGTTTTTAAACACAGCTAAATTTCTGGAAACTTCAATTTGTTAAAGACAGCCAAGACTTCAATCATATTTAACATATTCCTGGGGTTTACATATAGTGTTTCAAAGTAATAAACAACATCTTGTTTGGAGTAGCACGAAGAAAATGAGGCAAGCACTTCTTTAGAGTAAAAGCTCCACTTTTAAAAATAGTTTGGAGACTCATTCTTATGTTGGTAAAATCACAAAACACTATTCAGCAAACAAAACATGATGAGCTCAATTCAAGTTGGTAAACATTTTTAGCTGGCTTCATTTGTAGCAAGAATTTTAATGTAACCATCACTTCAAGAATGCATCCCTTATAATGGAAACTTGAGGGGCAAAACTTTTTTTTAGTTGTTAATAAGAACGGTGGTGTCAAATTTGCACTTGAAAATCAGAAGGGATGTGATGACAACAGTAAATTGATTGTTTGAACAATTTTAAAAATCACATTACAGTGCACTAAAGTGCATCTGCATTTACTCACCAGCACTCTCACTGCAGTGACCAAAACGCCCGCAGGCCTGATTCAGTAGCAGAAAACAGACTCCATCCGCAAGGTAGGGTCTATATAGACCTTACCTCCAGCACATAAAACTTGCAATAAAGCTGTAAACCCTTCATGTGCTTTTGCCTCATTGATCTAAACATAATGGTGATGGCTAAAAACCCTTAAGTCACTTAGGAAGAATAACAAGCACTTTTCAAAAAGCAAAACATGATGAGTCAAAATAATGCCATTCAAGAAAAGGAAGACATAGGAGCTTTCTCTATACTCTTTATAAAAAATCAGGTCAAATTTCATTTAGCCATGTTTTTTTCTCAATACTCAGTGAGCAGGAACTCAGTAAAGGGAGCATTTGTTATAAGAACAAAGATTTTAGATCTGAGTTTGCCTGGGACAGTGTTGATTTTAATCTCTTTACCTGGAGTAATTATTAGTGATGTGTCCTTGCAGTCTCAAGGGTGTCCCGGTTTGGGTGATAAACTATATGGCCACCCTTCTTCTAAGAGAATGGATGGCATCTACTTGACATGACTTCTAGAGCACCAAGCACCTATGCCTCAGTATTTCCTCTCCCCACATGCTCAGAGTCTGAATTCTCCCAGCTACAATACAAGCTCCTGGGTCCCGAGATTGGGTGTCTATTTAACTGTGTGCAACCAGCACAGTGTCTGGCATATAGCAAATGCTAAATAAATGTTAATTTGGATGAAAGAAGATTGATTCCTTTAGATAAAACATTGACTGCTCAGGGTATCTTCTTTTTTTAAAAAGCACTCTTTTTTTAAAAAATATACTTTTAATGCTTTCAGAGAGGAAGGGAGAGGGAGAAAGAGATAGAAACATCAATGGTGAGAGAGTATCATTGATCAGCTGCTTCCTGCATGCCCCCTATTGGGGATCGGGCTTGCAACCCGAGCATGTGCCCTGACCGGGAATTGAACCATGACCACCTGGTTCATAGGTCGATCATCAGCCATTGAGCCATACCGGCCAGGCTCAGGGTATCCTCTTTTTAAAATATAAGTATTCCTTGAAGGAGAAGCACATACATCAAATTGATAATGACCTTCAAAATCAAACCACTTCTCACCATCTCTACTGCTACTGCTCTGGTCCATGCTACTGTCATGTCTTGCTTGGATTAGTCAAAGCCTCCTCACTGGTCTCTCTATTTCCATCATTGCTTCCCTAGGGTATAGTCTCAACACAACAGCAAGTGACCTTGTTAAAACTAAATCAGATGGTGTCACGCCCCATCTAACCCTGAGTCATTGCAATGGCTTACAAGGACCATTGTCATATTTAGCTAATAAAAATGTAAAAGCTCAGTTAAAGGAATAATTTTTAGTACAAGTCGGTTTCATACAATATCGGGGACATCCTTATATTTTTTTAAAAATTATTCATTGTTTATCTGATTAAAACTTAATGGGGCATCTATATTTTATCTGACAACTTTACCTACAAGGCTTTACCTGACCAGGCACATGTGTGCTGGTGTGCACACAAGCACCTGCTCACACATACACCTGAGTCCTACTCCCCTAGTATCCTTCCTTTCATTGGGCTCCAGTCCAAGGGCATTGACACTGGACCTCAAATATACCAGCCATGCTTCTGCCTTTGGCCTTTGTGCTGGTTATGTCCTCTGTCTGGAAAGTTCTTCTCTCAGAGACAGCTACCACTCGCTCCCTCACTCTCTTCAGGACTGTAGGCACCTTCTCAATGAGGCTTCTCCTAACCACCCTATCTAAAATGTCAATCCCTTCCCACTTCCTGTCCCCTTCCCCACTTCAGTTTTTTCCCACATGCTTACCATTACTTGAGATAGTCTACATTTTACGCCTTTATTTTGTATGTCTTCTCAAATGTAAGCTCCTTGAGAAGAGAAATTATGTCTGTTTTGCCCTCTTTTGTATCACTGATGCCTACAGTGGGCTCTGCCACAGATGAGGCTCCATAAATAATTATCAAATTAATGAATGATCATTCGTAGCAATAGTAGTCATATTACAATTGCTGTTCATCTAAAGTAGATGTAGTAAGCAAAAGACTTGCATAGACATTTCTCAAAGGAGATATACAAATGGCCAAAGGCACATAAAAACATACTCAAGATACCTAATATTAGAAGAATGCAAATCAAAACCACAGTGAAGTATTACTGCACACTCATTGGGATAGGTACTACCAAAAAGAGAGAAAATAACAAGTGGTGAGAAGGATGTGGAGAAATCGGAACTGTTCGCTGCTGGTGGGAATGTAAATGGTGCAGTCACTATCGAAAACAGTGTGTCAGTTCCTCAAAATATTAAAAATAGAACTACCGTGTGATCCACCAATGCCACTTCTGGGTATTTACCCAAAAGAATTGAAAGCAGGCTCTGGAAGAGATATTTGTACAGCCATGATAATAGCTGTAGTGTTCATAAAAGGCAAATGATGTGGAAGCATCCCACCTGTAAATGAATGAAAGAATGGTAAACAAAATGTGGTGTATACTTACAATGGAATATTATTCAGCCTTGAAAAGGGAAGAAATTCTGACACATGCTACAATGTGAATGAACCTTGAGGACATTAGGTTTTAAGTGAAACAGGCCAGTCACAAAAATACAAATACTGTCAGATTCCACTTATGTGAGGTGCCTTGACTAGTCAAATTCACAGGGACAGAAAAAAGAATGGTGGTTCCCAGAGCCAGAGGTAGGGAAGAATGGGAAGTTGTAGTTTAATGAGTATAGAATTTCAGTTTCACAAGAAAAAAGAGTTCCCATAGATTGGTTGCACAACAATGTAAATGTCCTTAACACTACTGAACTCTATCCTTCAAAATGTTTAAGGTGGTAAATTTTATATTATTTGTATTTTACCACAAGTAAATATTTCTAAATGTTGAAATCAACAAAGTCTGTGTCGTCTGAAGATTAGGGTAGGCATGTCACGTCATTTAATCATGAAATCTTGCCAGCAACACAGGCTGTGAGTGGTATTATGCCCATGTCACAGATGGGACAGCTGAGCTCCAAAACCTCAGAGCTCAACCGAGATCACACTGCTAGTAAGTGGAGGGTTCGGGAGTGAAATGACTCCAAACCGGTGCTCTGTCCACTAACCTCTGTTTTTCACAGTAACGTAATGCCTTATTACAAATTCCTGTGCCGTTTACAGCACTCAGTCATCATTCCATCACTCCCATACACGTTTGCCTTCGCTTTACACCCATTTACGCAGCACTGACTAGGCACTGTGATACTAAGACAAAGTCCTGGGCTTTCAGAGTTGACAGTCCAGCAGAGAGAAACCAACATTTAACAAAGACACGGGTGCATACCTGGAAATATAATAGATTTACAGCCATCCGTTAGAGCCCAAAGGAAGACAGGAGAAAGTCCTAGTCAAAGAAAGGGTGAAGGCAAGCTCTGCCCTCACAGTTTCATCGAAGACCAGCTCTGGTCCATTCAAAGGAGCCCAAGTGCTCCTGGAACTTCGGCGACGATGACTGTCTTTCCTTCAGCCTTTCACCCTCGCCTCCCCAACTTGTTCATTAGGAGAACACCCCTATTTTTAGTAAAGGGCGGAAGCCTGAACAAACCTGTGTTAAATGTCTGTTTTTAAAAGAAATTTCTGATCTAAAAGAGGAAAGGATCTATAAGAATCTCTGACCATCCACTCAGAGAAAAATTAGTGAGAAATATTAGGCATTTGACTATATCACTCCTCCTAGAAAAGAGAAGAGTCGGGGTTCTAAAAAAACTATTTGTCTGACGTATTAAAAGATTTTAGACTCGGACTCTCAAAATTCTTATAAAAAAAGGGAGGAAAAAAACAATCCATGAAACTGTTTTACAGGATTTTGCAGAGAAATGAATTTTTATATGCTTCCTATGCAAGCAGGAAGTGATAAGATGCAGTGATTTTGGTAATAAACCCCAAGATAGGACTTTAAAAATGGAAAAGGAAATGTCTGTAGAGTAACATCTCGCTGTGCCTGGGAGGACTTGGAAAGTACACACACCAAGGAGGGCGAGACCTTGGAGGGACAAGGAAGTCTTTCACTTCTTATTTTATATGATGGGCTTTTTTTGGCATTTTTTCAAGTAAAAAACAGAAAACCAACAAGTTAATATTAAATGATTTTATACATGCACATTGAAGTAGAAAAGAAGGAAGTCCATTGTCAATGATTATGTGGATTTACATACAGACACCTTTACCCATCGTGAACAGGAAGTACTATACACAGTGGTTAGAAATGGGGGTTTTTATGTCAGACAGACTTTGGTTTGAATTTAAACCTCCTTCTCACTGGTTGTGAGACAAAAAAAATATGATTAATCTGCTCAAAACCTAAGTTCTCATCTGTAAAATGGGGATAATAATACCAATCTCTCAGATTTGTCATTAAAATTTTAGAAGTTAATATGTTTGATGTATACTAAGCCCTGAGTTACATTCAATTATTAGAAGATTACAGTTAACAGGGGCGACTGGGTGACTCTACAATGAGCATTAAATTAGCTGAATACAGACATGAAAGATCAAGAAAAACAAACTGGTCATAGACTGTAAGGAAAGCATGGATTTGATAATAAGGCAGTTTAATTCCTCAGATATTGATTAGAAAAAGAACGATGCTAAATTGTATCCTGTTTCTAAAGACACCAGGTGCTTGCTTGCTCTTCTGGTTTCCTAAATAGTCAACAATCTCAAGGGATTGTTCTCGAGACTCAACCAGGTCTGATAAAAAAAAATAGTAGGTGATATTGAAAGCATCTTGTTGAGCAAATGCTCTCAGGACTGAAAAGTCAAGGTACTAATGTTGCTTTTTAAGATAACACAAACTGCCAGCAGGAACACTGAATTACAGAAGAATGAGGAGTTATTTTTTAAAGAATCAGAGGAGCTTCAATTAAAATATATCACAGTTAAGTGCTAAACCAAGGCCAAAAAAAAATATGATACAAATAGAAGTGTTTAAGCAGAGATTTTAAAAGCAAGCTGTTTGGACAGTTAGTGGAAATCTTTATATGTTTGCATAATAAAATCAGAAAAATAAATAAAAATAACAAGGTTAGGCTGAAAGGAAAATGGCAGGCAATGAGCTTAAAATCTACAAAATATTTCAAAGAATCCTAAATATCATTCTACAAATGTTAAACTTAGCCTCCTCGTTAAAGAATGATTTTTTTTTAAGTCAGAGTTGGGAATGGAGAGGCCTAGATTTGTCTTGCTGTCTCAGCAAATATTGTCATAGAAACAGTTTTGCTTTCCAACTTTGTAAAAAGAGCATTTGAGCAGTGTACACATACCAGAAGAAATCGCTGTGGGCAGAGAAGTAAAGTTGGCACACTGGCCTTTTATTCCTCTCCTACTGTTACGGGAACCTACTCTTATCTGGGACACGTATGCAAAACTGGCCCCAAGATATGGACAGAGTAGGAAGCCATCTTTGCAGTGAAATGTGGGAGCTCCTGCCTCCTCCGAGAAATCTGCCCCCACCAACCAACTGTAGAAGAACCCTGTCTTGGAGATAAAGGAAGCCAAGACACTATTTGCAGAGTGCCACTTAGGCTGCCCGGGAGGAGACAGAACACTGTGGCTGTGCGGATTCTCCTGACCCTGATTTTCTCCTGCTTGCCCATTAGCACAGATTAGTTTACTGTTCACATTGCCCCCTAGACACTAGGCAGAGAGAGCAAGTGGACTGAAGCAGAAACAAGGTTTTGATGAGAACGGGAAGTGGGCTAGGGGTAGGGCACGGCGGAGCCATAGCATGAGGCATCGGGCCAGAACAAACAGGCTCTGATGGACATACGGAGTCCATATTTTCCAAACCCAAACCCGGGACACATAGCTTGACAAGTCTGATCGTACTTATGGGAACAACAGGACAGAATATTTACAATCCTGGATTGCCCTGGAAAATCTAGGATATATAAACACCACATCCATAAAGGCACTGAAAGTGGAAAGGCTAACATAACCTACTTTAAAATTCTGCAAGTGCTGGCCAGCACATGTGAAAACAAGTTTGCTAAGTCACCCTAGTCTCTATTTATTTCAATCACAAATATATTGCATACTTTTGACACATTTAGGATCTCTGTTCCAAAGACTTGCCGTAAGAATAGCAGGTGATATCTGAATGAAATAGATGTTTACGGTCGAGTAGAAAAGCGTGCATCATATAAGATTAGATTGTTTGCCAAGGTTGCCAAGCTTGCCTGCCCAGGCCTTGCAGGAGTCCTAAACTCGCCCAAGACTTCAGTGTAATGTAAGAGAGTGCATATTCTCAGAAAGCCTGTACACTTTTGGTTACAACGTTCAGATTAGGTTCCACAAGCTTTCAGAAAGAAGAAAATTAGGCAATTCAAATTTGTGCCACTTTTTTCTTGCCTTACATCCCTTTAATTACTTGCATGTGAGAGTCATTGTTTCTTATATGACCCCCCCAAAAAATACTTTAGTGAAAGCTTCTTGTAGAAAGGAAAACAAAGATCAGTAACCTAATATCCCCAAGCAACCCTACAACAACAAACCAGGGAGGGGAAAAAGTGAAGAAATGCTCTGAACGGGAAAAAGATCTTCACTTGTTTATTCTTTCAATAGTGAATAAAAGTTATGAATTTGCCAATAACTATACATTGATAGTGTGCCCAACTTCTAGAAAATATATAAGGAGATCTGATAAGAGATTAGAACAGTCTTATGTGTGATGTCAGAAGCTTTTTAAGGACTAGAAATGCGTCAAGTCCAATATAGGGAATTTGTCATGGCGCCATAGAAACTCACAGTGGGAAAATGCCTGGGGGATTATCTAATAAAGGGAATGTTCCTTCCTATCACACAAGGAAACCGAGGCATAGCAGCAAACCAAGGTTACCTGGCCAGTGAAGGAAAACCCATCTCCTGCAGAGTTTACAGATGAGCTTACTCATCTGTTAAACGATGGGGCCGAACTCCAAGGTCAATGCCAACCATAACATCCTGCAAGGCCTTATTGATTGATTGCTTTGTAATCGACTTATTTGTATTTTGGCTCTTAACTAAAAGTAAGGCTGCCAGGTTTGACATATTTCTAGCCCTTAGGAAGCTGACCTGACAGTAAAGCCCTTCCAAAACATTTACAGAGACAATGTTCAGAACAATTTGCAGGATTTAATAAGGTGACACATTTTGAAGCCTGGCACAGTTACAGGCAGCCAACCTGTATGGATGCATGTGAGGGAGGTATTTTTTTTTTTCAAGAAGTCACTGACGAGGAAGACATATGCCAGATGGTAGCATGGGCCTCTATTTGAAGTTTAAAGTCATCTGATGCCTCTCCTTTTCCACTTATACTGGTTCCCAAAATATGGATATGCCAAGGTTTCGCAATATTTAATAGCCTATAAATCCTGGGGAGAAACTCTGAAATCAGAATATATAAATCACTATAAAATTAGAGTATATTTTTTTAAATCTTCTTTCTAGTTATAATGTTTCTTGTTTATCTTTACTATAGATTCTTAGCAGTATTCATACAGCTCTAAGGTAGAATTTATATGGTAAAAAAAAATGACTATGTGGCCTAAATATTGAATGAATGAATGAATGAATGAATGATCAAATACTTAAAAATAGGAGGAGCCAGTTTATTACTATCTAACAAATGCTTCAATTGGGTGTAGCATACTTTAGATATATAGGTAAGATGCTTTAAAACACAATAATCCAGTGAACAAAACATTCTTGTAGGGCTACAGAGTGCTTTTTTCATAATACATAGATTTAGCTGAATATCTACACCACCAAAGTTATGATTGGAAGCAATAAAAACAAAAAGTACTTGGAAAAATTTGTTGGGCAATCTTGTTTCCTGGTTACCCACATTGTTAGGTAACCAGGCAATCCTTCAGATCTCTAGTGCATTTTCCCTACATTGATAGAAGAACATATATACTTTGCAACTCAACAGACCTGGTCTTGAGCTCATCGCTTACTAGCTATTTGTTCTTGGGTAAATTACTTAACTTCTCAGTGACTATTTCATTGTCTGAAATAAAAATAATGTCTAACTTACTATCTTCTTAAAATGATTAAATTAGATCGTACCCCCAAAGTAGCTGTCATGGTGTTTGGGGCACATAGGAACCATCCAAAACATGGAGAAAGTCATGATAGTAGTAATAAGAGTAGTAATGTTGTTTTGAAATTAACACAAGTTTTGGGTATAGAGACAGTTGAGTTTGAAGCCAAGCTCCGTGCTTAGTGGTTGGGTGACAAAAGATTGTCTTTGGTTTCAGTTTCTTCTGTAAAATAAAGAACATAACACTTTATTCTTATTATTTTTAGGAAAATTATGTGAGATTATATATGATAGCACTACACAGTGCCTGGCATGATGGAGATGCTCATAAAGAAATGTTTGTTTTCAACCCTCCTTGTTCCCACAATTCCCCTTATTCCTTGATTCATTCATTTACAACCTATACTGAGCTTGGGGCACTGTTCCCTGGGATACAAAGGCATCCTGGTTTCAAGAGGGAGCTAAGGAGGCAGAGAAAGAGAGAGAGATCACAGGATGTGGTGACAAATAACTTAAGGGAGGCATAATCCAGTGCTTGGGAACTGTAAAGAAGAGTAAAGAATAAAATTTTCTTGAAAAGTCTTTACAGAGATAAAAAGTAGATTAGTGGATGAGGGCTGAAAGAGAGGGAAAGATGGGGGGAGAGGGGTGATAGCTAAAAGGTACAGGGTTCCTCTTTGTGATAATGAAAACATTCTAAAGTAGACTCTGGTGATGGTTGTACATATTTGTAAATATAACACAAACCATTGAATTGTAAGCTTTAAATAGGTCAATTACATGGTATATGATTTATATCTCAATAAAGATGTTTTTAAAAGAGAGAGAAGCTAAAAATAAAAATATTAAAAACACAGTGAGTGTTTTAGGAGTTTGGTTAAATTTCTGCTAGACCCAGTATGACTGTTGGTGACCACTCCAGGGATGGAGATGCAAAAAGAACAAAAATGAAACAAAAACAAAACTAAGAGTGTCAGGCAAAGGAGGTAAGGCTGGAACAATACATCCAAGCCCAAGGCAGTGAACAGCATTGCCGTCTTCTGAAACATTGAGACGTTGAGCGGTAGCTGGGACATGGGGGCAGTGGCAGGAGAGCAATGCTATGGCGTTTGGGAGAGTTGGCCCAGAACACAGCCGTGGTCCGCGGGAGTGACTTACTCTACCTCTCACTGGGGATGTGTGCAGGCAAGTTTGCAGTCTTTGTGAAGCATTCCTTTCCTGTAAAATGGAAATAACTATAATGCCCACCTCACAAGATACTTCTTGAGGACTGATCACGCAAGATGGGTAAAGCATACAGTCAGAGCTTACAAACAGGCTATAAGCACTAGCTTCTTGAGCCTGTGGAAAGCCAGGAGAGTTAAAGTGAGAAATTTCCAGTTATCAACAAAATGTTATAGCAGATGATAAAGGTGTCAAGCTTTTTGAACTTAAGCGTAATTTATACATATTACCACTAATTTAACTTCCTCTGATCCATTAAGAAATGCACATATAGTTTTTTTAAATCTCTAGAGAATGATGGTAAATGTCTCCTAGACGAATGATACTGATTTGGCCTCAGTAGTAATGCTTAGCCATAAAAAAAAAGTTCTTATTATGATGCTATTCTAATTAAATATCCTAAATTTATTCCAGGTATACACGATCTAATATTGGCAAAGCTAATTTAACCAAGAACATTCCAGCCAGTAAATAATAAATTCACAGAAGCCAAAATTTCCATTTACACCTGTAAATAGAAAATTCAATTTAATGCAAATTGTTAAATAATAAGACTAGTGGGCAATGAACCATACTAAACACATCCTATGAAATGGATCAGTCATGCAGCATGGTGACCAGGAAAGAAGTGTGTGACATGTTCTGTAGCTAAATGCTACGTGTTTACACACACACACACACCACACACACACACACACACACACACACGCACGCACAAACATGCGCACAGAGCAAAATGTAGAAATTCTGAGTGAGTGACTGGTTACGTTCCTTTGGGTTTAAAATCTTTTGGTCACCTTTCATGAGATCATCTTACCAAGAAGAATGCTAGCTTACACAATCCCTAGCAGAGCAGTTGCGAGGAAGAGGAATCCTGTAAAGGGTTTTGTTGAAGCTAAAAATCATTAAGGAGAGGACTCTTTATTGAGACCTTCTCCTTGACTATGTTCAAAAGTCACACTTCACAAATTTAAAATTAGCAAACTACAGAATTCCTCTCATCATGAGGCACACAAGATTAAAATAACTCCAATGTAGATCATTTTTTCCCACCAGAATCTGGACAATAGGCTATAACTTAGGCTTCTGGGATTTTGGAGACCATTCCGGGTGCTAGATTCAGGATGTATCTTACAGCATGTCTGGAGAGCAAGTGACTTGGGGAAGAAAAGTTTAAAAGAAAATAGGTTTGATTTTCCAGCTCCCTTTTTTTTTTTTAAGTAAACCATCATCTGTCCAAGCTTGGAAACAATTTAAAAGAAAAAATCACATGGATCATCTTTCACCATAGTCACCAAGGTGCTGACACCCGAACATAGGCTGTTAGAACAAGAGAGCGAAATCCTTAATGCTAACGTAACACTTTGCTTTTTGAGTTCCCAGAGTCTGAAGAGTAGGCAGACCAAAAAGCCAAGCAAGTCTCAGGGGCAAATTATGTTAATATTTATATGTGTTTGTGAAGTATCTGTTTGCAAGGAGCTGTGGGATTTCACAGTAAGTGGGACTTTTCAGGGCTAAAACCAGGAAATACCAGGGTGAGTTGTTCATCTTACATGTTGTTCCTCCTACGTGTTTGTCAATAAAAACTAAAATTGATATATAATCTCTACATAAATACATCAAGTGAATACACATATATTGAAATTATTTTTAAATAATGGCATTCAAGCCTGACTAGCATTGCTCAGTGGTTGAGCATCGATCTGTGAAATAGGAGGTCATGGTTCCATTCCCAGTCAGGCTCAATCCTCGGTGGGGGGTGTGCAGGAGGCAGCTGATCCATGATTCTCTCATCATTGATGTTTATATCTCTCTCTCCCTCTCCCTTCCTCTCTGAAATCAATAAAAATATAGTTTAACGAAATGACATTCAAAACGTAAGATATTCAACTAAATTATATACTAATTATTTATTACTTCTCCTCAGCACACTGGTTATTTCCACTTCCTTGGGCTTTAATCAAATCTTAAAGGACGTTTCCAAGTGTATTTTCCAAACAGAAGTTCCCATAGTAAACCTAAAAATTCACCCCAAGTCTCTTGGTCTTCAGTCATTTGAAAAGTTTGTGGGGAAAGTGTTTAGTGTAAAATCATTTCTATACTCATTCAGAGAACCAATTTAATTATTTTAATAATTCAAGTCAAATTTATGTTAGCCTGAAATATTGACATAATTAGGGAAATAAAAATATTATCTGAAATATGGCTTTAATCCAACCAAAATAAAACACCAGAGCCTTTTTATTACATAATTGAGCTTAGCATTTTCTTCTTGCTAAGACTTTTGTTAATATAGCAAAAGAAAGTTTTTATATTTTTAATATATTTTTATTGATTTCAGAGAGGAAGGGAGAGGGAGAAAGAGACAGAAACATCAATGATGAGAAAGAACCATTGATTGGCTACCTCCTGCATGCCCAGGAATTGAACCGTGACCTCCTGGTTCATAAGTCAATGCTCAACCACTGAGCCACGCCAGCCAGGCAGTTTTTATATTTACCCATCTTAATCACTCCCTTCTTACATCTTCACATCAAAAAGATTAAAACATAGCTTAGCAAAAGAATAGTCTTTTCCTTTCTAAATTTATTACGGGTTTATTTGTTTTCTCAGTTGATTTGTTCTAAATTTCCAGTGCTGTCTGCTGTAAACATTTGATTATTGAACATTTCACGTAATTAGTTAAGAAGTAGTGATAATGTAAAAAAAAAAAGTAGTGATAATGTAAGACGACTTCATTCAAAGATCCACCAGCATATGGAAAATACTGCAAATTACCAAATAAGTCCATTGAGTGAAACATAAAGTAAAAATGAGTTTAAGAGACAGCTGGACATGTTTATGTAGGCAGAAGGGGTGGAAGATATGCTGACAACACGGAGAGGTGTGTTGCAATAAACTTGAAGGAGACAGGCCATTGGGCCAACCATCCCTTTTCTATCCAGGAATTCCTTATGTTCTCATTAGTGTCTCACATCTGGACAGCTGTTGTTATTAAAATTTGGCCCTAAATTTGAGTCAATGAAAGAGTTTGGTGTCTCACTTTCATTCTTCCTTTACGTATTAAGTACACACTCACACACACGCATGCATGCACGTGCACACACACACACACACACACACACACACACACATTTCAACTTTTGTCCAAGGAAGCATGTCATGTGCAGACATCAGGTTTTTGTGCCCCATGGCCACGGGGAGGGAAGGGCTCCGGGAACAAGCTTGTTCTGCTCATGTCCACCTCTGTCTGATATGAGTACATGTCCATGGCACCTCACTTTCATAAATACAACATTCTAAACAGTGCTTTGAATGGCCACCTTCAAAACTAAGTTAGGCCTCAAGTTTCTTTGGCTGAATTATTTGGGAAGAGAAAATGTTTTAACAGTCAGAGAAAAAGAGCAGTTCCCTTCCTTCTTTTATCTTTCCTCATCTCCTAAAATATGCACTTAGGAAAGAGTTTGCAGAGGATTGGTTAGAAGCCAAAAGTTTCGCTGACCCTTTTCCTAGCTGCCATTTCACATGCCTTGCCTGGGGGAACTAGTTGAGCGATCGAATGCATTCACATTTTGGTTTATAGGATGTGGGTATAACCTGCCTCTGAATACAAATACCAAACACTTGCATTTGCACTTGAGAGTTAACAGGCACTTGGATCCCCACTGTCTCATTTGCTCTAAACCATGAGCCCATTAGGTTAGTGCTATTATCTTATATTTACAGATGTAGAAAACAAGGCCCAAAGAAGTTAAGTGACTTGGCCAAAAATACTTGCCCAAGTGGTATGGTAAGTGGTCAAGTTAAAAACCTGTGCTGCCTAGCTCAGCCGTTTAAAAAAATACACCTGGAAACATAGGATTAAGAATGAATTTACATTGCCCCAGCCAGGTGGCTAGGTTGGTTGGATTGCTGTCCCATACACCAAAAAGGTTGTGTGTTCAATTCCCTGTATATCCTCAGATAAGGATTTTTTAAAAAAAAGATTTTACATTTAAACAAAAAATAAATTCCTATGTGATTTTTTTTAAATAAAGTGGAGCAAAAACATAAGCAGTGATGAGCTTATGTTTGTAATGAGTTTATTGGGTCCATTTGAAAATACCTAATCTATTACATGGTAGCAATATGTGCATGTGTGCTACTCAGCTATCTCAAGTAAAGAGTGAAGATACTTAAGAGAACAAAATTCAGCCCAGCCAGCATGGCTCAGTGGTTGAACCTCAACCTATGAACCAGGAGGTCATAGTTCAATTCCCGGTCAGGGCACATACCCGGATTGCAGGCTCAATCCCCAGTGTAGGGCATAAAGGAGGCAGCTGATCAATGATTCTCTCTCATCATTAATGTTTCTATCTCTCTCTCCTTCTCTCTTCCGCTCCAAAATAATAAAAAGAAATTTAAAAAATGCATAATTCACTAATTAAAGATTATAGTTTTTCTTTATAGTTTTGTTATTTTTTGTTTTAGGTTTAAAAATATGATTGCAACCATTGGAGTCAATAAATACATCAAACTATTAA
This sequence comes from Myotis lucifugus, assembly GCF_000147115.1. Taxonomy (NCBI): domain Eukaryota; kingdom Metazoa; phylum Chordata; class Mammalia; order Chiroptera; family Vespertilionidae; genus Myotis; species Myotis lucifugus. Next base: position 4,264,969 of record NW_005871080.1, read on the forward strand.
AGTTATTTGTTTATATTTTTTTTCATTTCAAGCATTACATCTTTTGCAGCAAAAAACCCAAGCCTTACCTATATTTTCATAAACTGACAATTACCGAAACTATTATTTCCCAATAAATTATTCACATTCCCAAATTCACATTCAAAATTATTCATTGTTCTTGTGGCAAGCAGAAGCCTTATCTAGTATTTGAGCATAAGAGTAGCCCTGGAATATAAACAAATGGACTATGGAGAGGAGGGCAGTGTGGCGGGAAGAGGCATGGAGGCAAGAGAGAGATACTGCTGCACTGAGCCTGTCACCTGGCGGACTCGGCACCCGAAAAGCCCCCGAGGAACGGCCCCCAGACCCCTAGGCCCTTCTGCTGCCTTCACTGTATCTGCTATGGTGCCCACTGTGCGCTTTGGTTCTCTGCTGGAACAAGTGCCCTGGCCTGAACCCCAGTTTGCTTGATAATCTGTCTGGCCCTCGCCAATGTCCCCTGTCTGGGGGCTAGAACCTGTCCGTGAAACCCAGCAGCTGACTAGGGTCCTATTTCAGCCAAGGCAGAACCCTCAGAAAGTAAGAGACACTGCCTCATCGCCAGCAAGAAGGTTCACCAAAATGAACCCCGGATCCTGCGGTCAGCCTCTTGAGAGCGTTGTGCACCAAAGCCCTTTCGCTCTTGTATTGTCATTGGATGACTGGCCTCCCTCTCTGAATCTGACACTGGGCTTTCTCCCCTCTCCCTTCCAGCCTCCTCTGAGGTCCAACATGCCTTCAGCCCAGCCTGGAAGGGTTATATAACCCATCACAGGTGATTTAAACGAATTTCAGTGCTGTTTGATGGATTTCAAAGGCCTGACCTTTTGTGCATTAGGAAGATCTACTCTCGCCTTCACTTTATTTTGTAGCTATCATTTGGCTAGATGGGCCGGCCTCTTCTCCTCCCAATAGCATTCATCACACACAGTCTGTCTTCCCTGGCAGCCTGCAAGGATTAGGTCTGTCTTGATCGCTGTTGTATCCTTATTCCCAGCATGTTGCCCAGCACACAGTAGGGAATTAATAAGCCTGTGTTAAGTGAATGAATCTGTGCTACACATGTGTCATTATCAAGCAATCCATTAGTTTAGGAAATGAAATGCCCTCGCATATTTAAATTTATTAATTGGCCTGTAACACTGATGCATTAGCCAGCACATTTTAACTTTAACATATTCATGCAGAGAAGCATACTTTGAAAAACTGATTAACCAATTTCTGGGGGTAGGTAGGAGGGAAATTATAAGAATCTTTGCATTCAGGTGTTGCTTCATAGTGTATGCAAAATTTATTTTGTAGCACTGGCCTCTCCACAGTGAATTAAAGCACAAATATATAATAATAAGTTTTATCTATCATTTTAACTTTTGTGAAATTTTTCTCCCTTCCAAAGAGTATCTGCTAAATTTTCCTTACAAAATTCTAAGTGAAGGGAAGTAAAAGATTTTACTGGAAATAGCGTTTCATTCAACAACAGAACTATAGAAAATATACATTTTCTTGGGACTTACATTTATTCAAAAAATTCTGGAAAATTGGTGGTAACATATTTACATAGTTTTACTATGTTTAGTTAAAACTAAGAATTTTATGACCTCATGGCAAAGAAAAAATATTTTAAGTGTTCAGTCTTTGTATAATCCCTGTGGCTGTACTCTCCTATCTGAAATAAAACAAATTAATTTTCCAATTCAGCTCCCAAACTACTCTCTTGGACAAGTATACTTTTGTGTCTTTGTGTATTTAATGACAAGTGACAAAACAATTATGGAAAAGAACAGAAAAAAATCCTTCCGGCTATTCTCCTAAAACCAAGGTGTCCTTTCTCATATGTATACATATATGATTTCTCTGAATGAGGGGCTATATCAGGACTAAACTGAGTCACGAGGCATTGAGTTCAATTTCTGCTTCCATAGAGGTCCCATATGAATCTGCACCAGTCCTTTCAACACCCTATTTACTCATCTGTCACATAAGAATTACAGTATTTGTCCCTTACCATCTTCACAAATATGTTTCCATATCTTAATTATACTTAGAACTTTCTAAATGTGTGTGTGTGTGTGTGTTTATTGATTTCAGAGAGGAAGGAAGAGGGAGAGAGACATAGAAACATCAATGATGAGAGAGAATCATTGATCAGCTGCCTCCTGCACGCCCCCTACTGGTGATTGAGCCCACAACCTGGGCATGTGCCCTGAAATTGAACAATGGCCTCCTGGTTCGTGTGCCCATGCTCAACTACTGAGCCACACCAGCCAGGCAATGAAAGGTATTTTTATTTTAATACTTTTGCAAATGCACATCTAAACTAAATGCAAGTTATTCAAAAATTTCAATGATATATTTCCTACTTGTGGGTACCCTATTAATATGAAGTGTGGGAAGGCTGTAGCCTCCCTGTGGCTGAATGTGTTCATCAGTGGACCGTGCATGTCCTTGGAGTTTGTTGTCAGAGATGGAAATTAGTTTGTACCATGACATTCATATTTAGTTCTAAAATGATTTATAAGTGTCCACTATGTGCCAGAAACATATTCGGGTCTTTATTAGTGCTTTTATCTTAGTGCTTGGGCTGCTATAGCAAAATGCCATACACTGGGTGCCTTACACAACAGACATTTATTTCTCACAGTTCTGAAAGCTGGGAATTCTAAGATCAAGGTACTGGGAGATTTGGTGCCTGATGAGAACTGGCTTCCTGGCTTATAGACAGCCACCATCTGGCTGTGGCCTTTCCTTGGGGCATGAACATCAGGAGAGCAAGATCTCTCTGTGCCACTCTTGATAAGGACACTAACGTCATCCTGGGCGCCCCACCCTCATCCAAACATAATTCCCTCCCAAAGGTCCCACCTCCAAATACCATCACACTGGGACTTAGGGACACAGCACTCAGCTCATACAGAGTATGAAGATATAAATGATAGAGTCCCTGGCTTCGTGGAGGCCTTATTCTAGCTTAGAGAAGACCAATGCAGGAGTGACTCCAGGTAGAGTGTTAAGTGCTATGGGACACAGAAGAGCGAATCTCAGACTTCCAGAAGGAGGTGACATGTGAGCTGAGTTAAAGAATGAACAAGGAAGTCATCCAATAAAGGCAGCAGGAAAGAATATTCCTGGTAGAGTAAACAGCATAGGCAAAAGCCCTAACATAAAAAACAGAATGGCTTCTTCAACGGGAAATACGAATAATACTAGTACAAACATGTAATGGGCCATTTGAAGAGCAGTGGGAGAGAAGGATGAAGAGGAGATATGGGCCCTAAGTGGGCCACTGAAGAACCTATGGTTTATCGCCTTGGGCTGTGCCTCTCACACTGGGGTTCTCAAACCCTGGGGACAGGCAGTATTAACATGGCCCAGCTTCTTCGTTTTCAGTTTAACCCAAAACTATGGGGAAGGAACAGTGTTTAAGTTGAAGCACTATTATTTCAAAACATGTGTCAATATCAAAACAGCCATCCTTGCCTGGCCAATGTGGCCCAGTGGTTGAGCATCACCTATAAACCAGGAGGTCATGGTTCAATTCCCAGTCAGGTCACATGTCCGGGTTGCAGGCTGAATTCCCACTAGGGAGCATGCAGGAGGCAGCTGATCAATGATTCTTTCTCATCATTGATGTTTCTATTTCTCTCCCTCTCCCTTTCTCTCTGAAATCAATAAAAATATATTTTTAAAAAATCCATTCTTAAATTTACCTGAATTTGAGAAGCAGAGCAGGTAACTAATGGGGAACTGCTGATGGTTGCTGTGCTGGGTAGTGACACAGTCAGATTTATGTTTCAGATCACGCGCTCATTCTGGTGATGGTGTGGAGAATAGATACAAGGGAGGAAAGACTGGAAACAGGAAAGTCGGTTAGGAGGTGGCTCGGGTCTTCCAGGAAGGAGCTGAAATAGGGCCAGGGTATAAGTGTGGGGGATTTGAGGAATTGGAGCACATTTTAGGGGACTTGTAGAGGAAGATCATTAGCACTTTCTGAGTGATCAAATATGGAGGTTAAAAAAAGAGAGAGGCGTCAAAGGTCAACCCAGAGTGTGGTGTTGGAAGACTGGATGGACGACGGTGCCCTTCAGCCAGCTGGAAAATATGGGAGGAGGTGAGGAGCTGGAAGAAGATTACTTCAGCTTTGAATGGGTACATTTCTACATGCCTATTGAACCACAGGGGGAGAGGCTCCGAAGTTATCCCAATAGCCTCTCTGGTTCTCCTTGTGAAAAACCACCAGCATCTGCAAGGGGATCAGAATGAGGGGAGCATTTTGCCTCCTTTCCAACGTCAGTGGTCATCTCTTGAGTCCACACATGACGTACACTCGGCTCCTTCATGATTCTCTCTGATAACTGTCTACACCTGTGACAGAGTAGTAACGGCCTAGGTGTGCTTTTCTTCAAGAAGCATGGACTGTGTAAAAGGTTTGTATATTTCTGCAGTTTTCTAACCTTTTTCATAGCAACAGCGTGTGTCGCTGACATGATGAACTGCTTGGTATCAGTGGGGAGCTCTCCGCCTCCTCACCTATTGCCTGTGGAAGTGGGGTTCTTGTAATGTCACAAGAAAAGGCATTCTCTGGGACTCGCATGGGAGAATGAGGCGTCGTAGAAAGCTTTCTTTCTATGGCATCAAACCCCGAGTTTCCGAGGTCCCATTCCCTCCATCCCGCCAAGGAAAAAGCCCCATGTTGCTTTCAACAGACTAGGATTAAGGCCGTTGCCCAGAGTTTCCGTTCCACAGGTGCACATGCCAGTCCAGCATCAGGGGAGCCGAGCTTGTGTTCTCAGCTGCAGTCCATCAGGCCATTGCGTGGGGGGTCCCCATGGCCACGGGCCATGCAGCCTCTAGGGCCACATGGCTATGGAGGGAAGAGGGCCATTGAATGCAACAGAGCCACAGACCAAGGGAGAGCGCTCCTTTGTCTGGGGGGCGTATGTATTTCCAAATTTTCTCGGGTTTGCATTGGCTCCACCCCCTCCAGCTAATGAACTCTGTTCCAGGTTGGACTGACCAACACTTTCCCTTCGTCATCCCAACTTGATTGCACATGCCTCCATCTCCCCCTTTGTGGGACCCCTTCCCCCAGTGATCTGCAGGGAATGGACCGGGGGTTTCCTGGGGGGTGTAAAGTTGCAGTGTCCTGGTGAAGCTGGCCATGCTTAGAATGTCTAGCCTTCCCTTTGCTCCTTCCTATGATTAATAACTGGCTAATTACCATGGTATCACTTTGTAAATTAATAACCTGGAAGAAAATGTATGATCATATCATCCACCAATCCCTTAGCCTTCTGAGTCTCTATTTCTGAACTTTATTTCACTCCCAGCAACTTCATCATTTCCAATCTAGCTCCTGGCCTCCCAGTTGCAATAAAACACATACTGGTCTCAGGTGGGAAATAAGCATCAGAAACAGATGAACTCATAAGACAAAAATCTTATGTCCCTATCCTCCTGTTTTCATGCAAATGTCCCTAGTAATTAAATCAGGAAGAGAAAATGTAGCAAAAACATATCAGCCAAATGGTTTCAAATTTTCAAAAGAAGCTGTAAATATGGTCCTTTTTTGAAGATCAGGTTCTAGCTGGAGTAGGAGAAAGGGTAACAGTTGTTCTGATGAAGCAGTTTTTAAAATTCTTGTCAGTGATTTGAAGAGAGATAACTGATGTATGTTGAAGAAGCTGGCAAGATTTTTAAATAGTTCGGACGCTACGGGGAGCATTTTTTTCCCTTAAAGCAATGTACTCAGAAGTGTTGGCAAGATTTTATTTCAACGTAGCTGTGCTTATGTGAGGAAGTTATTTTGAATTACCCTAGTATAAATATGTATGACTTTATTTGTATTGAAAATTTCCCTTGCAAGCGAGTGACTGAGGGACTGTTATAACTCTATTGCTCTGTAAGTGATTTAGGCATTTCATTTTGGAAATAAAATATTATACTCAGAATTCAAAAATAATACCAGAATCCTGTTTGCGAGCACAGGTGATTTTTGCACCTACATTAATGCCTCTTTACTCTTTTTTTTTTTTTTTTTTTGCCATGTGGAACAAATGACATCTGTTGCCTTAAGTCTGGCAGCATTATTTGCGCATGCATGCTTTCATTCATTCAAGACTGTTATTCAACACCTCTCATGCCCCAAACTCCACGCTAGGCACCGGGCACACGGCAATAGCATTGAACTGTCCAACTTCATCACATATTTCAGGTAGACATCCTGTTTCCTCCAGGCAATTCTCTGCAGCCCCGTGGACATTTCAAAGCCTGGGGTGATATCTTCCTATTTAAAAGCTAAGCCTGTTGAAGGCTGTGGACAAGGCTACCTTTGAAAGATATATTTTTTTTTCCTTCTGAAGAGAGAGGGGCCAAAGAAAGGTAAGAAGGGGTGAGGGCCTCCCAGAGCCTGAAGCCCAGGGAAGAAGAGGGAGGGAAGTTGTATTGGAGGAAGCATTGTAAATAGGGCTCACACTTTTCATATGCCTTTGAGGAACCAGTTACTACTTCTCTACATGAAAATGAAGCTGCTGGCAGGAAAACCTAGCCCGTTGAAAGGGAAACAAAACAAAATTCCCCATCTTCTCCGTGTCCTTTCTTTGGGTATTTTGGGTGTTCCGGAGGTGAGCGCATCATTTATCCTAAGTGACTACTTCACCGTTGCCTTCAGAGGCAAATGGTACTCTCCTAGTCCACTCCATTTTCTCCTTATGAGCTATTTTTTCAGAGATAACCTCTTATTACATTTTAATATATTTACTTAAAAATAAACCATGAAAGGATTCATTGGAGCCCATGAAAGGTAAAGACAAATATATACGCAGCACTCTGCATTTGCTCTTTTCATTTTATTTTAATTTTTTGGTTAGGCCGGCTGTGAGCTGACACAGAAGAAGAGGAGTGAAACAATTTGTGTTAAATAGTGGAATTGGCAACATAATTTGATAAAGAGGAGGTTGTGTGGGCCTACGTGTCCCTCCTGCTACACTCATCTACCCTCAGTCTTATCTCAATCCATTACAAGTGTGAAACAGATCAGCTTACCTACCTTTAAAGCTTCTTAATGAATGGCAGATTCCACAAACAACAACAAATATTTACTATATAATAGGCACTATTCCAGAGGATTAAGAAAGACATATCAGTGACAAATGGCTTTTCTTTGTCAAATAAATTACTATTTAGAGATCCTAAGTGAAGCAATGGTTAAAAACTGCCATATTGTGGTATTTTTCTTCATGTCATAAAAAGTACTACTTTGCCCCAAATTCAGAGTCTAATGTGATTCCAAATGATATTCACAAGCATCTTCCACCTAACCCTGAATATTTCCTTCAACCACACAAAAATCCTCCACAATCGAGGCAAGAACTTCAATATAGATCATCCTTACAGAAAAACTACCGCAAACTAGAATACTTTTCAGTATACCCTATAGATGCTCAATGATAGGAGGTAATAATATAGCTCAGGATCATGCTGATTTCTCTAAACTAAAATCCCAAATGCTCACTAGATAGATACATTAAGCTTGGAAAGAATGGGGTTTTAATTTTTGCTTCTTGTTTTAAAAGGCCAAGTATTTTCTGTGGACTTTCAGCTTTGATCTGTCCATCTTGTCTAGAAGGGTGATAGCCATGTGCCAAGAACAATAGGTGAGCCAGCTTCCCTCAACCCAGAAAAATTACCCCTTTGCCACGGAGCCATACTTATGGTTCCACAATGGCCAAGGAAAAACCTAATAGGGACGGATTTTTCTGCATGTGTAGCAAAGTTAGTTCCAGAGAGAGAGAAGCCTGGTTTGCACTGTAGCAGAACCATTGGAACAATATGCTCCCTGTGTCCACAACCCAGGCCTCCCCTGACACCCTCCTTTCTAGGGCAGAGGGTAGAAAAGTCACACACACAGTCGGTCATGCCAGGGCCTGCTGACACAACCCGACTCCCGGATTTGCAGGCAGGAGTGTGAAGCAACGTCTCCACTACATACATATTCTTACCTTTCTTACTTAAGTCCATGCTTCAGCACTCAGCTGGGAGCGGGGAAGAAGAAAAGGCAGACAAACTTTCTAAGTGCTATTCCATCCCTTCCACCCCAGCCCAGTTTCTTCAGGCCCCTGAAGTTTTTGTAAGAATAGGTAAAGGGCCGAAACCGGTTTGGCTCAGTGAAACAAATAGGATCTTTGGCACTTCTTGACCACGCTAAGCTGGCTACAAGAGTGCTTCCCCCTAGGCAAAAACATATAGAGAGAATTATGCCAAAAAAATACTTTTTCCTTACAATTGTACATGCAAGTGTGAAATATATAGTCAAACTGTAAAGTACATGTATTCATCTCAGAGGTTAGTATCATGATGCTTAATCATGAACACCCTACCTTTTCTACTACAAATTGAGAAATTCCGTATTAATTTTCCAACGTTGTTATCAGCATTAATTTCTGTATAATGCAAGAGCCAGTTAAATAATCCCTAATAAAATCATAAAATAATTAAATAAATAATGAGAAAATAATTTTAAAAAGTAAAGATCACCAAAAACATATGTTACATCCATCTCTGGTTTTCCATCATTTAACTTCAAATATCTTAGGCTAATTCATGGGAAGGAGTTCCTATTTATTGATATGCCTTTCTTGTAACAAGACATTTTACATGTATTATCATAGTTTTTCACCACAACCAGCTTAAATCTAAATACTTTTTTGCTCATTTTTTAAAATGAGGTTCACAGGGCTTTAATATTTTGACCTCAATACACAATTAGTACTCATAAAACAGGGAGTCAAATCCAGTTCATCTAATGCCAAAAGCTCTATCTTTGCCACTATAATATGCTGTCATTGAGAAGAATATAGAGTGTCCCCCAAAAATGTATACACACAGTTTGAATAATTATAAAGGCAGTGTTTATTCAAATACATTTCATTTTCATTTAACAGCTATCAGCTGTTAAAGTGTGTATACATTTGGGGGAACACCCTGTATACAGAAGCTAGTTTCAAATGCACTGATGTCCTGTTCCCAGTCAGCAAGCGATCAAAGAAATTACATAAGAAGTAAAAACTAGTCCCAGATATGCCTGTATCAGAATCTCTCCTTCATCACTAGCTTGTCCTGTGCTTGGGCCCAACACAGGGCCAGGGAGAATTAGCAGGGACCTGCCTATGAGAGCTTTTCCCTCATCAAGGGTCCGGGAGAGAAGACTGAACTGAGGAAACACTTTATCTGGGAAGCCAGAGGCAACAAAGCCAGAGAAAGCGTTCCACCTGAGCATTTGACCTGAGCCAGTAGTGTAACTAAAGACATGAGTCCAAGAGGCAAACGAAGCCACACATGGAGCAACAAGTACTAACTAAATCATTTGGGACAACTGGGTGTGGAAGGCGATGCCCTGTGCAGAGTGGATGGGCGCCAGAGGTTCAGAAGGATGTCTGTGAGAGGTGAGAGGATGTTGGATGTCACGTGCCACGGTGTTGGCCATGAGGGTGGCCCTGGCAGCTAAAAGGCCACAGAAGAGTCAGACACTTGAGTACTAGGGAAAGTGATTGAGTCTCTCCAGGGCACATCTACAACTGCCAGGCCTACAGAAGCAAGGGGTTTTGGGTTTTGTCTTCCTTAGCTATTATTACTTCCTAATTGTGATTAACATCGAGAAGATATTCGTTAAAGTTTCTATATTTGAGCACCTGAAACAACTCTGAATAAAACAAACCTCAGTGCAAAATTGGGACTGAGTAGAGTACAAAGTTTATAATGTGGACTTTGTAACAGAACAGGGACTACAGAAGACCACAAGGTAGCATGCAGTTTTTTCCAGGTCACTAGACAATCTGTAGATGCAAACAATTCCTGGTCCCATTTCCCTTTAAAAAGGAAAAAAAGAAAAAGGTACAGGTCACTCCAGGCCCATAGGCTGCTGTCCAAATGGCCCTTTTGGAAGTTTTGACCTGCAAGGAGCATGAAATGGATCCTTTGAGACAGGAAACAAGTAAGGGACCTTGAAGTGTTTTTGAGGAGTCTTTAAAAAATTCATCTGTATTAGGATTAAATATCTCAATAGTTTCCCCCCTTAGTACTTGCATTGATTGTTCAACTTTAGCATTAAAAAAATCTGGCCTTGTAGATGTTTAACAGACTCAAAAATTTCATTTTCCATCTAATAATGTGATTTTCTCCCCCACTATGGGTACTTAAAATTAGGACAGACCCCAGGATAGCTACAATTCCAAAGGGGAATGCTCAGTTCATTATGAATGGTCTTACAGCAAAAAGTGCTTTGACAGCCAAATTCCTGGTCTCCAAATTTGTAAGTTTGTCTTTTTTTTTTTCTCACAAGTCTTACTCAAGACCGCTTCTGAGCTTTTGCACATTTAATGCTTACACTCAAAGACAATGTGTTACTAAAGAACGTGAGAACCTTCAAGTTCATACATTTGGATTAAAGAAGTCTGATATTTATAACCAAACTATGACCATACTGGATACAATAAATTAACTGCTGAACTAACAGAAGAAAAAAATACTGTACTTATTTTCATGTCTGTGGCTACACATCCTTTGAACAGGTCTAAAGAATCCTAAACCAGCTATAAATCCTATGATGCCTTCATTTTATTTCTTCACTTAATGGCATAGCACTCATTTCTCAATGGAAAAATTATGAATAATACTGAAAGGTAAATAGTTGTTTTTAGTAGTACAAAATAATTTATACTGTCCTTAATTGATCTGTACCTTCCATGTTATTTTTTCAACCTTTCATTATAATAAATAATAAAGCTACACTATAATGAAATTTCATGTAGTACTTCATTTAAATCTCTATAAAACCCTAAGGAATGGCCACTATAAGTGTACCCACATTGTAGATAAGGAAACAAACTTAGAAAGAGTTGCCTGTAATCACAACAGTAGTAATCTGCAGGACTAGTATTCAAAATAGATACTTTGGGCTTCACGAGGTATAAAAATATCAGGGATGTGCTTGCTTAATAATTTTTAAATAACTTTAATTCAGCCCACATGAAAAACATTTAAAAATGAAATTTAAAAGTGAAAAAATTATCTTAAATACCAGGTCTGAAATTTGTCAGTTGCTTCAATGTTTTACTCTTTTGACATGTATAAAAGGACATAACCAAAAAGTTCAATGACCAAATTCCAGTAAGAAAATACGGTGCATAATTCATGCACATCTCTGCATTTAGGGAGAAAAGTGACTTGTATAGTTGATAGAATTATAGTTCTATCACATGTTTGTATACAATTGTTATGTATACATGGATTATAAATTGTTAAGTTTTATGGATATATAGAAAGAATAGTTCAAGTCAATAAACTTTTAAAAGAGTTGAAAAAGCTTGCATTTAAATGTTACTTTGTTTCTTCAACCTAAGAGAATGAACTTTTTTTTCAAAAGCACGGCTAAAAATCAAGCATTAGATATGCAAATATGTGTTCAGATCAGAGATACCAAAATTATTCAAATGATTAATTATTCATCATAAAATGTCAATTAATAATTATGAAGCATAAAAGGCATCTTTCTAATGCATCTTTATTTTCTTGGCCTAAAAAGGGCTTCATATGCATGTCCAATTGACTTCTAACAAATTTGAAAAATTCAACAAAGTAAACAAATTGTAAACAAGTGCAAACTCTGAATTTTAAGAAGAGAACAAATGGGCCCAAAATGAATGACAGATAAAAGAGAAAAACAAAAAAATTTATAGCCACATTCATGACGTAAGCAGCTGTATGTTCACTAACTTGTTAGGTAAGGAGGCAACCTGGCCAAGAAAACAACCCAACTCAGGCTGTGCGTTTGCTTAGCATGTACAGAATGCGTGGCATGATGGTTCTCTCTGAATAGACTGATCTTGTGAGGAGGTGGAGAAGGTGCTTTGGGAAATTTTTTACACTTTCAGAGCGTCATTAAAAGAAAAGGTACGGTTTAAGTTTCCTTAAATTACCTATTGTAATTCTAAAGTCTGCTAAGCACTGCTAAAATATCACTATTAATGAAAAAAATGTTCACATTGCCTTACTTCTAAAGAATTTATCTATTCGAAGGATTACTCATTTTTAGAAAGATTATATATTTGTAAAAAGTCGATTTGAGCTGAGCTGATCCTTCAGAATAAGAAGCAATTACGATTCCTGAGCTAACTGACTTGTACATTTACTGTCATTATTATTTTTACTTTTCAGACACCTGGTGAACTTGTTCTCCGATGACCCAGGGAGTTATTTTAGTCAGGGTGTCCCTGACCTCCTGCTGGTAGATTAATTACATATTTAACATTGCGTTTTCAAGACGAAATGATAAATCTGGACACACAGAGGAGGCAGAAAAGAGAGCGAGGGAGAAGAGAGGTTGTTAAGAAACAAAACAAGGGATTGCAAAAGGGAGAGATCAAACAGAAAGAAAGGAGAATGTAGGAAATGCAATTGGGAAAGAATTTCAAGAAAATAAGGAGAAAGGGCAGGAAGGGCTGAAAAGGCGAGCGAGAGGGAGGCAGGGGGGAGAGGATGGGGGGGTTTCAATTCCCTGGCGAGGCTGCTGGCGTCCGCGCCCCGCTCGCCAACAGCCTCCCAACTTGGGGCGCAAGCCACCTCCTCGGGCCTGCGTCGCCTGCAACTCCCTCCAAGTTTGCCGGTGGCTCCTCCGGGGCCCCTGCCCGGCACCACCCCCTCTGCTTAGTGAGATTGACAGTCGCGTGGAGGAGGCTTTTCC